>NC_053035.3:462554523-462857554 GCF_002575655.3 Aegilops tauschii subsp. strangulata
AATGTTGGTAAAGCGCACGGGCCACGGCCGAATATTTGGCTCGCCCGTTCGCCCATGCCTTATGGTCTGCTCGTTCTCCTCTCTCGGTCGCTAGTTGTTTTTCTTTGTTGCCGGTATGGTTCCTGAGGGAAGAACCGTCGGTCTTACAGTTAATTTTGGCTTTCTTTTTGTTTAAATAAAAAATGTCCATGAATTCAAAAAATATTAACGAACTAAAAATATGCCCATTAATTTGATTTTTTTTGGCAAATTCAAAAACTATTCGCATACTAGAAAAATGTTCGTGAATTCCAAAAATATTCACAAACTTTGCTCGGAGTGTGGCCCTATACCAATTGGCAAGGCAGCCCCTGCTTCACGCGGCAAAGAGGCGGCGAGCGTGGCTCCTACTTGACATGGTATAGGGTGCAGGCGCAGAAGAGATTTTTGAGTGGGTCCGGGGTGTCGGACGCATACATGGCAGCGGTACACACGTCCGCAAATCCCCCCCCGGTTTACGGAAAAACGGACGTCCAGACTGGGTGAGATACCTCGTCGAATTGCAAAAATGAATTCGGACCGTTCGGTCCAGACGGTGTGGGTGTGCGCATTGAAGATGCCCTAAACCACTATAAAAAGAGAAAGTATCGGAATAATGCCACTCCGTGGAAGAACCGAGAACCAATGATTTGTGAGAAGCCGTTATATGCTATCTCTCACACACTCCAAACCTTAGGGTATCTTCAACACGGACTCTCAAACCCCACATATACGTCCGGACTGCATGGTCGAACGTGTTTTGCTATTCAACGCGGTCATGTATTCGTCCGTTGGCCGGTTAGGACGTCCTTTTACCCGCAAACCGGGGAGGGGGCTTTGCGGGTGTACAGACCACTGCCACGCCTGCTTCCGACAACCCTACCGCACCCAAAACCCTCTCCCTTGCATGCGTGCCTTTCCCGCCCGAAGCTAGTACCGCATTGACGCCCGCCTAGAGCGGCCAGGACCTATCACTAGCGTCGGCATTGAAGTGCCTCACCGGCTGAGGGAGCCGTCCTCGCGCGTCCCCGACGTCTGCGCCTGTTCAATACCGGAGAGACATTTAATGGACGGGACGGGAGGATATCTACCGCGCATGTTCAATGATGTACGTCCGTTTGCCGCCATTAAACAGGCACGCTGGCTTTGAAACCAACTCTGGTGCCCGCACATTGACACACCCGAACCCTTGGCCTCACCGGCATCTGATATTTAAAAGCGGACACACCCGGCTCGAACCACACTACACCACGTCCGCTCCACCCCCTCCTCCCATGCACCACATCTGCCTTGACTGCGAGCGGGAACACGTTGTGGGAGGGCCTCTCGACGGAGCAAAAGCACAAGGGGGCCACTGCTACCTCTTGAGCATGCGTTGGTTTTCCCTTGAAGAGGAAAGGGTGATGCAGCAAAGTAGCGTAAGTATTTCTCTCAGTTTTTTAGAACCAAGGTATCAATCCAGTAGTAGGCCACACGCAAGTCCCTCGTACCTACACAAACAAATAAGAAACTTGCAACCGACGCGATAAAGGGGTTGTCAATCCCTTCACGGCCACTTGCAAAAGTGAGATCTGATAGAGATGATAAGATAATATTTTTGGTATTTTTATGATAAAGATTAAAAGTAAAGATTGCAAAATAAACGGCACTAGAAATAGCTAGTTGAAGGGAGATTAATATGATGGAAAATAGACCCGGGGGCCACAGGTTTCACTAGTGGCTTCTCTCAAGATAGCATAAGTATTACGGTGGGTGAACAAATTACTGTCGAGCAATTGATAGAAAAGTGCATAATTATGAGAATATCTAGGCATGATCATGTATATAGGCATCACGTCCGCAACAAGTAGACCGACTCCTACCTGCATCTACTACTATTACTCCACACATCGACCGCTATCCAGCATAATCTAGAGTATTAAGTTCATAAGAATAGAGTAACGCATTAGGCAAGATGACATGATGTAGAGGGATAAAGTCAAGCAATATGATATAAACCCCATCTTTTTATCCTCGATGGCGACAATACAATACGTGTCGTTTCCCCTTCTGTCACTGGGATCGAGCAACGCATGATTGAACCCAAAGCTAAGCACTTCTCCCATTGCAAGAAAGATCAATCAAGTAGGCCAAACCAAACTGATAATTCGAAGAGACTTGCAAAGATAACCAATCATACATAAAATAATTCAGAGAAGATTCAAATATTGTTCATATATAATCTTGATCATAAACCCACAATTCATCGGATCTCGACAAACACACCGCAAAAAGGGTTACATCGAATAGATCTCCAAGAAGATCGAGGAGAACTTTGTATTAAGATCGAAAGAGAGAGAAGAAGCCATCTAGCTAATAACTATGGACCCGAAGGTCTGAGGTAAACTACTCCCACATCATCGGAGAGGCTATGGTGTTGATGTAGAAGCCCTCCGTGATCGATTCCCCCTCCGACGGAGCGCCGGAAAAGGCCCCAAGATGGGATCTCATGGGTACAGAAGGTTGCGGCGGTGGAAATAGGGTTTCGTGGTGCTCCTGCATGTTTTCGGGGTATGTAGGTATATATAGGAGGAAGAAGTAGGTCGGTGGAGCTACGAGGGGTCCACAAGGGTGGGGGGCACGCCCATGGGGCAGGCGCGCCTCCCTGCCTCGTGGCCTCCTCGTTCGTTTCTTGACGTCCACTCCAAGTCCTCTGGATCACGTTTGTTCCAAAAATCACGCTCCCGAAGGTTTCATTCCGTTTGGACTCCGTTTGATATTCCTTTCCTGCGAAACACTGAAATAGGCAAAAAACAACAATTTGCACTGGGCCTTGGGTTAATAGGTTAGTCCCAAAAATAATATAAAAGTGTATAATAAAGCCCATTAAACATCCAAAACAGAATATATAATAGCATGGAACAATCAAAAATTATAGATACGTTGGAGACGTATCAAGCATCCCCAAGCTTAATTTCTGCTCGTCCTCGAGTAGGTAAATGATAAAAACAGAATTTTTGATGTGGAATGCTTCCTAACATATTTCTGAATGTAATTTTCTTTATTGTGGCATGAATGTTCATATCCGAAAGATTCAAGATAAAAGTTTAATATTGACATAAAAATAACAATACTTCAAGCATACTAACCAAGCAATTATGTCTTCTCAAAATAACATAGCCAAAGAAAGCTCATCCCTACAAAATCATATAGTTTGGCCATGCTTCATTTTTGTCACATAAGATGCTCTCATCTTGCGCAACCCCGATGACAAGCCAAGCAATTGTTTCATACTTTAGTAATCTCAAACTTTTTTCAACTTTCATGCAATACATGAGCGTGAGCCATGGATATAGCACTATGGGTGGAATAGAATATGATGATGGGGGTTGTGTGGAGAAGACAAAAAAGGAGAAAGTCTCACATTGACGCGACTAATCAACGAGCTAGGGAGATGCCCATCAATTGATGTCAATGCAAGGAGTAGGGATTGCCATGCAACGGATGCACTAGAGCTATAAATGTATGAAAGCTCAACAAAAAAACTAAGTGGCTGTGCATCCAACTTGCTTGCTCACGAAGACCTAGGGCATTTGAGGAAGGCCATTGTTGGAATATACAAGCCAAGTTCTGTAATGAAAAATTCCCACTAGTATATGAAAGTGACAAAACAAGAAACTCTCTATTATAAAAATCATGGTGCTACTTTGAAGCACAAGTGTGGAAAAAGGATAGTAGCATTGTCCCTTTTTATTTCTCTTTGCTTTTTTTCTTCTTTTTTTTCTATTTTTCTTGGGCCTTCTTTTTTTATTTGGCCTTTTTA
Organism: Aegilops tauschii subsp. strangulata; assembly: GCF_002575655.3. NCBI lineage: Eukaryota > Viridiplantae > Streptophyta > Magnoliopsida > Poales > Poaceae > Aegilops > Aegilops tauschii. The sequence goes on from NC_053035.3 coordinate 462,558,344, forward strand.
TTTTTTATTTTTTATTTATTTGGGACAATGCTCTATTAATGATGATCATCACACTTCTATTTATTTACAACTCGATGATTACAACTTGATACTAGAACAAAATATGACTCTATATGAATGCCTCCGGCGGTGTACCAGGAAGGGCAATAAATCAAGAGTGACATGTATGAAATAATATGCATGGTGGCTTTGCCAAAAATACAATGTCAACTACATGATCATGCAAGGCAATATGACAATGATGAAGCGTGTCATAATAAACGGAACGGTGGAAAGTTGCATGGCAATATATCTCGGAATGGCTATGAAAATGCCATAATAGGTAGGTATGGTGGCTGTTTTGAGGAAGATATAAGGAGGTTTATGTGTGATAGATTGTATCGTATCACGGGGTTTGGATGCACCGACGAAGTTTGCACCAACTCTCAAGGTGAGAAAGGGCAATGCACGGTACCGAAGAGGCTAGCAATGATGGAAGGTTGAGAGTGCGTATAATCCATGGACTCAACATTAGTCATAAAGAACTCACATACTTATTGCAAAAATCTACAAGTCATCAAAAATCAAGCACTACGCGCATGCTCTAGGGGGATAGATTGGTAGAAAAAGACCATCGCTCGTCCCCGACCGCCACTCATAAGGATGACAATCAAAGAACACCTCATGTTTCAAATTTGTTACACAACGTTTACCATACGTGCATGCTACGGGACTTGCAAACTTCAACACAAGTATTTCTCAAATTAACAACTACTCAACTAGCTCAACTTTAATATCACTATCTCCATATCTCAAAACAATCATCAAGTATCAAACTTCTCCTAGTATTCAATGCACTTATATGAAAGTTTTTATTATATCCAACTTGGATACCTATCATATTAGGACTAATTTTATAGCCAAAGCAAATTACCATGCTGTTGTAAAGGACTCTCAAAATAATATAAGTGAAGCATGAGAGATCAATAATTTCTATAAAATAAAACCACCACCGTGCTCTAAAAGATATAAGTGAAGCACTAGAGCAAAATTGTTTAGCTCAAAAGATATAAGTGAAGCACATAGAGTATTCTAATAAATTCCGATTAATGTGTGTCTCTCCCAAAAGGTGTGTACAGCAAGGATGATTGTGGTGAACTAAAAAGCAAAGACTCAAATCATACAAGACGCTCCAAGCAAAACATATATCATGTGGTGAATAAAAATATAGCTCCAAGTAAAGTTACCAATGGACGAAGACAAAAGAGGGGATGCCTTCCGGGGAATCCCCAAGCTTAGGCTTTTTGGTTGTCCTTGGATTTCACCTTGGGGTGCCTTGGGCATCCCCAAGCTCAGGCTCTTGCCACTCCTTGTTCCATAATCCATCAAATCTTTACCCAAAACTTGAAAACTTCACAACACAAAACTCAACAGAAAATCTCATGAGCTCCGTTAGCGAAAGAAAACAAAACACCACTTCAAGGTACTGTAATGAACTAATTCTTTATTTATATTTGTGTTAAACCTACTATATTCTAACTTCTCTATGGTTCATAACGTCCGATACTAGCCATAGATTCATCAAAATAAGCAAACAACACACGAAAAACAGAATCTGCCAAAAACAGAACAGTCTATAGTAATCTGTATCTAACGCAAACTTCTGTAACTCAGAAAAATCTACCAAAATAGGACGACCTTGATAGTTTGTTTATTGATCTACTGCAATTGGAATCAGTATTTTATCATGTTCTGGTGATTTTTAAAAATTGTTCTCGTGAGAAGAAAGTTTCTGACTTTTTCAGCAAGATCAAATAACTATCATCCAAGAAGATCCTATAGGTTTTACTTGGCACAAACACTAATTAAAACATAAAACCACATCTAACCAGAGGCTAGATCAAAATTTATTACTAAACAGAACCAAAAAGCAAGAAACAAAAATAAAATTGGGTTGCCTCCCAACAAGCGCTATCGTTTAACGCCCCTAGCTAGGCATAAGGCAAGGATAGATCTATGTATTGCCATAATAATGGTAAGGTAAATCACGAAAACTCATCTCATATTCCCTACGTTCAGCAGCAAGTTTTCTTTATGGCAAGCAAAAGTAATCAAAAGGGCTAAATTTAATGGGACAAAAGTCCCCGAGATCAAGCTCGAGAGGTATGGGTTCCTCCTTTGGCCACTTATATTGCACAACCAATTCATCATTATAAGCATTCTTTTGGAAATAAGTCATGAGCCTTTGTTCAAGAGAAAACCTAACCCGTTGTTCTGAATAGCAAAGTCATCATTGAGTTCAGAAATTCTATCAACTAGAACATCGGTAGGAACCTTTTTTGTAAGGTTTTCATTGTAAGCAACATGATCTAAAGATCGTAAACGCATTATGTCTTCTTGATTAAAAATGATAGCTTCTATGGGAGGACGACCAGCGTCCACCCAATAATGCGCAAAAATTCCATTGGCCTCTTTCATTATAAATCTGAACTCATGTGCCAAAAAAATAGTAGCCGCTCGCTTAACAGAAGAATACTCGATATTGGAAAACTCTAGAAAAATCCTTTGTATGCAAGGATGCAGATGGATAAATTGTCTTTCAAGTTCGACTATGAGCAAGGATATAGCATCTGCAAGACTACTAGTTCTATGAAGAATGGACCCACCCATAGAGGGCAGGACACCGGCACAAGTAAAGAAATTTTGAATAACTCCTTTCCCAATAATATTACCGCTACCAATCCAAAACTTTTTAGTGTGTAAAATAGTAGGATCTTCAAGAGGATCATCAAAAACATCAAAGTTTTCCATATTATTATCCTTATCAACGATAACCTCCCCAGTTTCAGACATGACGACAGCATAGAGAACGAACACACAAGAAGCAAGTGAAAAAAGGCGAACGGAAAAAGAGGGCGAATAAAACGGTAAGGGTGAAGTGAGGGAGAGGAAAACGAGAGGCAAATGGCAAATAATGTAATGCGAGGGATAAGAGTTTGTGATGGGTACTTGGTATGTCTTGACTTGTGCGTAGACTCCCGGCAACGGCGCCAGAAATCGTTCTTGCTACCTCTTGAGCATGCGTTGGTTTTCCCTTGAAGAGGAAAGGGTGATGCAGCAAAGTAGCGTAAGTATTTCCCTCAGTTTTTGAGAACCAAGGTATCAATCCAGTAGGAGGCCACACGCAAGTCCCTCGTACCTACACAAACAAATAAGAGCCTTGCAACCAAGGTGATAAAGGGGTTGTCAATCCCTTCACGGCCACTTCCAAAAATGAGATCTGATAGAGATGATAAGATAATATTTTTGGTATTTTTATGATAAAGATTAGAAGTAAAGATTGCAAAATAAACGGCACTAGAAATAGCTAGTTGAAGGGAGATTAATATGATGGAAAATAGACCCGGGGGCCACAGGTTTCACTAGTGGCTTCTCTCAAGATAGCATAAGTATTACGGTGGGTGAACAAATTACTGTCGAGCAATTGATAGAAAAGTGCATAATTATGAGAATATCTAGGCATGATCATGTATATAGGCATCACGTCCGCAACAAGTAGACCGACTCCTACCTGCATCTACTACTATTACTCCACACATCGACCGCTATCCAGCATGCATCTAGAGTATTAAGTTCATAAGAACAGAGTAACGCATTAGGCAAGATGACATGATGTAGAGGGATAAAGTCAAGCAATATGATATAAACCCCATCTTTTTATCCTCGATGGCGACAATACAATACGTGTCGTTTCCCCTTCTGTCACTGGGATCGAGCAACGCATGATTGAACCCAAAGCTAAGCACTTCTCCCATTGCAAGAAAGATCAATCAAGTAGGCCAAACCAAACTGATAATTCGAAGAGACTTGCAAAGATAACCAATCATACATAAAATAATTCAGAGAAGATTCAAATATTGTTCATATATAATCTTGATCATAAACCCACAATTCATCGGATCTCGACAAACACACCGCAAAAAGAGTTACATCGAATAGATCTCCAAGAAGATCGAGGAGAACTTTGTATTGAGATCTAAAGAGAGACAAGAAACCATCTAGCTAATAACTATGGACCCGAAGGTCTGAGGTAAACTACTCACACATCATCGGAGAGGCTATGGTGTTGATGTAGAAGCCCTCCATGATCGATTCCCCTCCGGTGGAGCGCCGAAAAAGGCCCCAAGATGGGATCTCACGGGTACAGAAGGTTGCGGCGGTGGAAATAGGGTTTCGTGGTGCTCCTGGATGTTTTCGGGGTACGTAGGTATATATAGGAGGAAGAAGTAGGTCGGTGGAGCTACGAGGGGCCCACGAGGGTGGGGGCGCGCCCAGGGGGGCAGGCGCGCCTCCCTGCCTCGTGGCCTCCTCGTTCGTTTCTTGACGTCCACTCCAAGTCCTCTGGATCACATTTGTTCCAAAAATCACGCTCCCGAAGGTTTCATTCCGTTTGGACTCCGTTTGATATTCCTTTTCTGCGAAACATTAAAATTGGCAAAAAAATAGCAATTTGCACTGGGCCTTGGGTTAATAGGTTAGTCCCAAAAATAATATAAAAGTGTATAATAAAGCCCATTAAACATCCAAAACAGAATATATAATAGCATGGAACAATCAAAAATTATAGATACGTTGGAGACGTATCAAGCATCCCCAAGCTTAATTCCTGCTCGTCCTCGAGTAGGTAAATGATAAAAATAGAATTTTTGATGTGGAATGCTTCCTAACATATTTCTCAATGTAATTTTTTTATTGTGGCATGAATGTTCATATCCGAAAGATTCAAGATAAAAGTTTAATATTGACATAAAAATAATAATACTTCAAGCATACTAACCAAGCAATTATGTCTTCTCAAAATAACACAGCCAAAGAAAGCTCATCCCTACAAAATCATATAGTTTGGCCATGCTTCATTTTTGTCACACAAGATGCTCTCATCTTGCACAACCCCGATGACAAGCCAAGCAATTGTTTCATACTTTAGTAATCTCAAAAAATTTTCAACTTTCACGCAATACATGAGCGTGAGCCATGGATATAGCACTATGGGTGGAATAGAATATGATAATGGGGGTTGTGTGGAGAAGACAAAAAAAGGAGAAAGTCTCACATTGACGCGGCTAATCAACGGGCTAGGGAGATGCCCATCAATTGATGTCAATACAAGGAGTAGGGATTTCCATGCAACGGATGCACTAGAGCTATAAATGTATGAAAGCTCAACAAAAAAACTAAGTGGGTGTGCATCCAACTTGCTTGCTCACGAAGACCTAGGGCATTTGAGGAAGCCCATTGTTGGAATATACAAGCCAAGTTCTATAATAAAAAATTCCCACTAGTATATGAAAGTGACAAAACAAGAGACTCTCTATTATAAAGATCATGGTGCTACTTTAAAGCACAAGTGTGGAAAAAGGATAGTAGCATTGTCCCTTTTTATTTCTCTTCTCTTTTTTTCTTTTTTTCTCTTTTTTGGCCTTCTTTTTTTATTTGGCCTTTCTCTTTTTTTTGGGACAATGCTCTATTAATGATGATCATCACACTTCTATTTATTTACAACTCGATGATTACAACTCGATACTAGAACAAAATATGACTCTATATGAATGCCTCCGACGGTGTACCGGGAAGGGCAATGAATCAAGAGTGACATGTATGAAATAATATGCATGGTGGCTTTGGCACAAATACGATGTCAACTACATGATCATGCAAGGCAATATGACAATGATGAAGCGTGTCATAATAAACGGAACGGTGGAAAGTTGCATGGCAATATATCTTGGAATGGCTATGAAAATGCCATAATAGGTAGGTATGGTGGCTGTTTTGAGGAAGATATAAGGAGGTTTATGTGTGATAGAGCGTATCGTATCACGGGGTTTGGATGCACCAGCGAAGTTTGCACCAACTCTCAAGGTGAGAAAGGGCAATGCACGGTACCGAAGAGGCTAGAAATGATGGAAGGTTGAGAGTGCGTATAATCCATGGACTCAACATTAGTCATAAAGAACTCACATACTTATTGCAAAAATCTACAAGTCATCAAAAACCAAGCACTACGCGCATGCTCTAGGGGGATAGATTGGTAGAAAAAGACCATCGCTCGTCCCCGACCACCACTCATAAGGATGACAATCAAAGAACACCTCATGTTTCAAATTTGTTACACAACGTTTACCATACGTGCATGCTACGGGACTTGCAAACTTCAACACAAGTATTTCGCAAATTCACAACTACTCAACTAGCACAACTTTAATATCACTATCTCCATATCTCAAAACAATCATCAAGTATCAAACTTCTCCTAGTATTCAATGCACTTATATGAAAGTTTTTATTATATCCAACTTGGATGCCTATCATATTAGGACTAATTTTATAGCCGAAGCAAATTACCATGCTGTTCTAAAGGACTCTCAAAATAATATAAGTGAAGCATGAGAGATCAATAATTTCTATAAAATAAAACCACCACCATGCTCTAAAAGATATAAGTGAAGCACTAGAGCAAAATTGTTTAGGTCAAAAGATATAAGTGAAGCACATAGAGTATTCTCATAAATTCCGATTAATGTGTGTCTCTCCCAAAAGGTGTTGATACGTCTCCGTCGTATCTATAATTTTTGATTGTTCCATGCCAATATTCTACAACTTTCATATACTTTTGGCAACTTTTTATATTATTTTTGGGACTAACATATTGATCCAGTGCCCAGTGCCAGTTCCTGTTTGTTGCATGTTTTATGTTTCGCAGAAACCCAATATCAAACGGATTCCAAACGGGATCAAAACGAACGGAGAATTATTTTGGAATATTTATGATTTTTGGGAAGTAAAATCAACGCGAGACGGTGCCCAAGGGGGCCACGAGGCAGGGGGGCGCGCCCTGGACCCTCGTAGGCACCCCGTAAGGCGGTTCACGCCCTTCTTCGGCCGCAAGAAAGCTAATTTTTGGGAAAAAATCACGGCGAAGGTTTCTGTCCAACCGGAGTTACGGATCTCCATATATATACGAAACGGTGAAAGGGCAACAGAGGAGAGCGCAGAAACAGAGAGAGATAGACAGACAGATCCAATCTCGGAGGGGCTCTCGCCCCTCCCACGCCATGGAGACCATGGACCAGAGGGGAAACCCTTCTCCCACCTAGGGAGAAGGTCAAGGAAGAAGGAGGGGGCTCTCTCCCCCTTGCTTCCGATGGCGCCGGAACGCCGCCGGGGCCATCATCATCACCGCGATCTTCACCAACACCTACGCCATCTTCACCTACATATCCATCATCTTTCCCCCTCTATCTACAGCGGTCCACTCTCCCGCAACCCGTTGTACCCTCTACTTGAACATGGTGCTTTATGCTTCATATTATTATCCAATGATGTGTTGCCATCCTATGATGTCTGAGTAGATTTTCGTTGTCCTATTGGTGGTTGATGAATTGCTATGATTGATTTAATTTGCTTGTGGTTATGTTGCTATCCTTTGGTGCCCATCATATGAGCGCGCGCGTGGATCACACCATAGGGTTAGTTGTATGTTGATAGGACTATGTATTGGAGGGCAAGAGTGACAGAAGCTTCAACCTAACATAGAAATTGATGCATACGGGATTGAAGGGGGACCAATATAACTTAATGCTATGGTTGGGTTTTACCTTAATGAACATTAGTAGTTGCGGATGCTTGCTAATAGTTCCAATCATAAGTGCATAGAATTCCAAGTCAGGGATGACATGCTAGCAGTGGCCTCTCCCACATAAAACTTGCTATCGGTCTAGTAAAGTAGTCAATTGCTTAGGGACAATTTCGCAACTCCTACCACCACTTTTCCACACTCGCTAAATTTACTTTATTGTGTCTTTATCTAAACATCCCCTACTTTTTATTTACGTGCTCTTTATATTCTTGCAAACCTATCCGAAAACACCTACAAAGTACTTCTAGTTTCATACTTGTTCTAGGTAAAGCGAACGTCAAGCGTGCGTAGAGTTGTATCGGTGGTCGATAGAACTTGAGGGAATATTTGTTCTACCTTTAGCTCCTCGTTGGGTTCGACACTCTTACTTATCGAAAGAGGCTACAATTGATCCCCTATACTTGTGGGTTATCAAGACCTTTTTCTAGCACCGTTGCCGGGGAGCAATAGCGTGGGGTGAATATTCTCGTGCGTGCTTGTTTGCTTTATCACTAAGTAATTATTTATTTGTTGTTCTTAGTTGTTCTTTATCTTTAGTTATGGATATGGAACATGAAATACCAAAAAAAAGGTGTACTTGCTACTCATGGAGATGGGGAACCTCCTAAAACCCTCGATGCTCGTTATGTGACAGATATTATGTACTACTTTGATAATCCAGAGAAAACCCCATTCAATTATGTAATGGGAGACACGTTGGATCAACGTGAATACTTTAGGGATTATCGATTGACTCAAAAAGGGAAACTATTATGGGATCAAATTTATATGTTGAAGTGCTATGCTAGGCAACTATGCTTGAGATATGATTATACTTGTTGCTCTAGGATGAAGTCTCCACACCTTCCCTTTTCATGCGAATTTAATGATAATGAAACCTTGGCTTCTTATGCTAGAGGTATATATGATTACTATGATGTGGAACAAATAGAAGAATTTGTTGCTTTTAAGGGTGCTTATGAAATTGAATCTTTGTTTGAAAAGTATGAAGCTTTTGATGATGATGTTTATAGGCCTGAAAATTTTGCTATATTGAAATATTGCTATGATAATTATGAATATAATTCCTATATTGATGCACTTATTGAGAAAGTCTCCGCTGTCCAAGAAGAGACTAATATTTTGCAGGAAACTATGGAAGAAGAAATTGATGAAACTGTGGGCTCATTGGATGAAAAAGGTGATGAGGAGAGCGAATAACAAAAGGAGGAAGAGCGTATTAGCTACCCGTGCCCACCTTCTAATGAGAGTAACTCTTCAACTCATACATTGTTTAATTTCCCTTCGTACTTATCGAAGGATGATTGCTATGATAACTATTATGATCCCGTTGATTCTCTTGAAATATCCCTTTTTGATGATGCTTGCTATGCTTGTGGCCAAGATGCCAATATGAATTATGCTTATGGAGATGAACTTGCTATAGTTCCTTATCTTAAACATGAAATTGTTGCTATTGCACCCACACATGATAGTCCTATTATCTTTTTGAATTCTCCAAACTACACTATATCGGAGAAGTTTGCTCTTATTAAGGATTATATTGATGGGTTGCCTTTTACCGTTGCACATGATGATTTTGATGAATATAATATGCATGTGCTTTCTGCTCCTACTTGCAATTATTATGAGAGAGGAACTACATCTCCACCTCTCTATGTTTCCAACATGGTAAAATTGCAAGAAACTGTTTATACTATGCATTGGCCTTTACTATGTGTGCATGAATTGTTCTTCTATGACATGCCGATGCATAGGAAGAGAGTTAGACTTTGTCACTACATGATATATGTTACTTTGTGCTCACTATTAAATGCCAAATCATTGCTAATTAAAATTGGCTTTGATATACCTTGGGATTCGGGTGGATTCATTACTTGAGCACCATATGCCTAGCTTAATGGATTTAAAGAAAGCGCTGCCAGGGAGACAATCCGGAAGTTTTAGAGAGTCATTTATTTCTGTTGTGTGCTTTTATAAAGTTTAGAAATAAAAATAATGTGCCAAGGTTTGCCTTTAGGATGTTTACAATGCTTGTTGGTTTGTGCGGTGCAGAACAGAAACTTTGGCTGTAGTGCTCGATTTTACATTTTTTACTGGAACGTCAAATGGTTCTGAAATTTTTTGCAATATCTTTCTATACAAATTTTTTATTTTTCCTAATTTTGGCAGAATTTTTCAAGTATCAGAAGTATGGTGAATGTTCAGATTATTACAGACTGTTCTGTTTTAGACAGATTCTGTTTTTGATGCATAGTTTGCTTGTTTTGATGAACCTATCAATTCCTATCAGTGGATTAAGCCATGGAAAAGTTATATTACAGTAGATATAATGCAAAAACAAAATATGAATTGGTTTGCAACAGTACTTAGAGTAGTGATTTGCTTTATTATACTAACGGATCTTACCGAGTTTTTTGTTGAAGTTTTGTGTGGATGAAGTGTTCGATGATCGAGAAGGTCTCGATGTGAGAAGAAGGAAGAGAGGCAAGAGCTCAAGCTTGGGGATGCCCGAGGCACCCCAAGTAAATATTCAAGGAGACTCAAGCGTCTAAGCTTGGGGATGCCCCGGAAGGCATCCCCTCTTTCTTCAACAAGTATCGGTATGTTTTCGGATTCGTTTCGTTCATGCGATATGTGCAAATCTTGGAGTGTCTTTTGCATTTAGTTTTCACTTTTCTTTTATGCACCATGCTGGTATGAGATAGTCCATGGTTGACTTATAAAATGCTCATTGCACTTCACTTATATTCTTTGAGTATGGCTTTATAGAATGCTTCATGTGCTTCACTTATATCATTTGAAGTTTGGATTGCCTGTTTCTCTTCACATAGAAAACCGCCATTTGTAGAATGCTCTTTTGCTTCACTTATATTTGTTAGAGCGTGGGCATATCTTTTGTAGAAATAATTAAACTCTCTTGCTTCACTTATATCTATTTAGAGAGATGACAGGAACTGGTCATTCACATGGTTAGTCATAAAATCCTACATAAAACTTGTAGATCACTGAATATGATATGTTTGATTCCTTGCAATAGTTTTGCGATATAAAGATGGTGATATTAGAGTCATGCTAGTGGGTAGTTGTGGATTGTAGAAATACTTGTGTTGAAGTTTGTCATTCTCGTAGCATGCACGTATGGTGAACCATTATGTAACGAAGTTGGAGCATGAGGTATTTATTGATTGTCTTCCTTATGAGTGGCGGTCGGGGACGAGCGATGGTCTTTTCCTACCAATCTATCCCCCTAGGGGCATGCGTAGTAGTACTTTGCTTCGAGGGCTAATAAACTTTTGCAATAAGTATGTGAGTTCTTTATGACTAATGTTGAGTCCATGGATTATACGCACTCTCACCCTTCCATCATTGCTAGCCTCTTCGGTACCGTGCATTGCCCTTTCTCACCTCGAGAGTTGGTGCAAACTTCACCGGTGCATCCAAACCCCGTGATACGATACACTCTATCACACATAAGCCTCATTATATCTTCCTCAAAACAGCCACCATACCTACCTATCATGGCATTTCCATAGCCATTCCGAGATATATTGCCATGCAACTTTCATCATCATCATATACATGACTTGAGCATTTATTGTCATATTGCTTTGCATGATCGTAAGATAACTAGCATGATGTTTTCATGGCTTGTCCGTTTTTTGATGTCATTGCTACACTAGATCACTGCACATCCCGGTACACCGTCGGAGGCATTCATATAGAGTCATATCTTTGTTCTAGTATCGAGTTGTAGTATTGAGTTGTAAGTAAATAAAAGTGTGATGATCGTCATTATTAGAGCATTGCCCCAGTGAGGAAAGGATGATGGAGACTATGATTCCCCCACAAGTCAGGATGAGACTCTGGATGAAAAAAAAGAGAAAGGCCAAAAAAAGAGAAGGCCCAAAAAAAAGAAAAAAAGAAGAAAAAATGAGAGAAAAAGAGAGAAGGGGCAATGTTACTATCCTTTTACCACACTTGTGCTTCAAAGTAGCACCATGTTCTTCATATAGAGAGTCTATTGAGTTATCACTTTCATATACTAGTGGGAATTTTCATTATAGAACCTGGCTTGTATATTCCAACGATGGGATTCCTTAAATGCCCTAGGTCTTCTTGAGCAAGCAAGTTGGATGCACGCCCACTTAGTTTCAGTTTGAGCTTTCATATACTTATAGCTCTAGTGCATCCGTTGGATGGCAATCCCTACTCCTCACATTGACATCAATTGATGGGCATCTCCATAGCCCGTTGATTAGCCGCGTCAATGTGAAACTTTCTCTTTTTTTTGTCTTCTCCACATAACCCCCATCATCATATTCTATTCCACCTATAGTGCTATGTCCATGGCTTGCGCTCATGTATTGCGTGAGGGTTGAAAAAGCTGAAGCGCGTTAAAAAGTATGAACCAATTGCTCGGCTTGTCATCGGGGTTGTGCATGATGTGAATATTTTGTGTGGTGAAGATGGAGCATAGCCAGACTACATGATTTTGTAGGGATAACTTTCTTTGGCCATGTTATTTTGAAAAGACATGATTGCTTTATTAGTAGGCTTGAAGTATTATTGTTTTTATGTCAAATGATAGACTATTGCTTTGAATCACTCGTGTCTTAATATTCATGCCATGATTAGATACATGATCAAGATTATGCTAGGTAGAATTCCACATAAAAAATTATCTTTTTTTATCATTTACCTACTCGAGGACGAGCAGGAATTAAGCTTGGGGATGCTGATACGTCTCTGTCGTATCTATAATTTTTGATTGTTCCATGCCAATATTCTACAACTTTCATATACTTTTGACAACTTTTTATATTATTTTTGGGACTAACATATTGATCCAGTGCCCAGTGCCAGTTCCTGTTTGTTGCATGTTTTATGTTTCGCAGAAACCCAATATCAAACGGAGTCCAAACGGGATAAAAACGGACGGAGAATTATTTTGGAATATTTATGATTTTTGGGAAGTAAAATCACAGTGCCCGAGGGGGCCACGAGGCAGGGGGCGCGCCCTGGACCCTCGTGGGCACCCCGTAAGGCGGTTGACGCCCTTCTTCGGCCGCAAGAAAGCTAATTTTTGGGGGGAAATCACGGCGAAGGTTTCAGTCCAATCGGAGTTACGGATCTCCATATATATACGAAACGGTGAAAGGGCAACAGAGGAGAGCGCAGAAACAGAGAGATATAGAGAGACAGATCCAATCTCGGAGGGGCTCTCGCCCCTGCCACGCCATGGAGACCATGGACCAGAGGGGAAACCCTTCTCCCACCTAGGGAGAAGGTCAAGGAAGAAGAAGAAGGAGGGGGCTCTCTCCCCCTTGCTTCCGGTGGCGCCGGAACGCCGCTGGGGCCATCATCATCACCGCGATCTTCACCAACACCTACGCCATCTTCACCTACATCTCCATCATCTTCCCCCCTCTATCTACAGCGGTCCACTCTCCCGCAACCCGCTGTACCCTCTACTTGAACATGGTGCTTTATGCTTCATATTATTATCCAATGATGTGTTGCCATCCTATGATGTCTGAGTAGATTTTCGTTGTCCTATTGGTGGTTGATGAATTGCTATGATTGATTTAATTTGCTTGTGGTTATGTTGCTATCCTTTGGTGCCCACATATGAGCGCGCGCGTGGATCACACCATAGGGTTAGTTGTATGTTGATAGGACTATGTATTGGAGGGCAAGAGTGACAGAAGCTTCAACCTAGCATAGAAATTGATGCATACGGGAATGAAGGGGGACCAATATAACTTAATGCTATGGTTGGGTTTTACCTTAATGAACATTAGTAGTTGCGGATGCTTGCTAATAGTTCCAATCATAAGTGCATAGAATTCCAAGTCAGGGATGACATGCTAGCAGTGGCCTCTCCCACATAAAACTTGCTATCGGTCTAGTAAAGTAGTCAATTGCTTAGGGACATTTTCGCAACTCCTACCACCACTTTTCCACACTCGCTAAATTTACTTTATTGTGTCTTTATCTAAACAGCCCCTACTTTTTATTTATGTGCTCTTTATATTCTTGCAAACCTATCCGAAAACACCTACAAAGTACTTCTAGTTTCATACTTGTTCTAGGTAAAGCGAACGTCAAGCGTGCGTAGAGTTGTATCGGTGGTCGATAGAACTTGAGGGAATATTTGTTCTACCTTTAGCTCCTCGTTGGGTTCGACACTCTTACTTATCGAAAGAGGCTACAATTGATCCCCTATACTTGTGGGTTATCAGGTGTGTACAGCAAGGATGATTGTGGTGAACTAAAAAGCGAAGACTCAAATCATACAAGACGCTCCAAGCAAAACACATATCATGTGGTGAATAAAAATATAGATCCAAGTAAAGTTACCGATGGACGAAGACAAAAGAGGGGATGCCTTCCGGGGCATCCCCAAGCTTAGGCTTTTTGGTTGTCCTTGGATTTTAACTTGGGGGTGCCTTGGGCATCCCCAAGCTTAGGCTCTTGCCACTCCTTGTTAGCGAAAGAAAACAAAACACCACTTCAAGGTACTCAAATGAACTCATTCTTTATTAATATTGATGTTAAACTACTGTATTCTAACTTCTCTATGGTTCATAACCTCTGATACTAGCCATAGATTCATCAAAATAAGCAAACAACACACGAAAAACAGAATCTGTCAAAAACAGAACAGTCTGTAGTAATCTATATCTAACGCAAACTTCTGTAACTCAGAAAAATCTACCAAAATAGGACGAACTTGATAATTTGTTTATTGATCTACTGCAATTGGAATCAGTATTTTATCATGTTCTGGTGATTTTTAAAAATTGTTTTCGTGAGAAGAAAGTTTCTGAGTTTTTCAACAAGATCAAATAACTATCATCCAAGAAGATCCTATAGGTTTTACTTGGCACAAACACTAATTAAAACATAAAACCACATCTAACCAGAGGCTAGATCAAAAATTTATTACTAAACAGAACCAAAAAGCAAGAAACAAAAATAAAATTGGGTTGCCTCCCAACAAGCGCTATCGTTTAACGCCCCTAGCTAGGCATAAAGGCAAGGATAGATCTAGGTATTGCCATAATAATGTAAGGTAAATCACGAAAACTCATCTCATATTCCCTACGTCCAGCAGCAAGTTTTCTTTGTGGTAAGCAAAAGTAATCAAAAGGGCTAAATTTAATGGGACAAAAGTCCCCAAGATCAAGCTCGGGAGGTATGGGTTCCTCCTTTGGCCCCTTATATTGCACAACCAATTCATCATTATAAGCATTCTTTTGAAATAAGTCATGAGCCTTTGTTCAAGAGAAAACCTAACCCGTTGTTCTGAATAGCAAAGTCATCATTGAGTTCAGAAATTCTATCAACTAGAACATCGGTAGGAACCTTTTTTGTAAGGTTTTCATTGTAAGCAACATGATCTAAAGATCGTAAACGCATTAAGTCTTCTTGATTAAAAATGATAGCTTCTATGGGAGGACGACCAACGTCCACCCTATAACGCGCAAAAATTTCATTGGCCTCTTTCATTATAAATTTGAACTCATGTGCCAAAAAAATAGTAGCCGCTCGCTTAACAGAAGAATGCTCGATATTGGAAAACTCTAGAAAAATCCTTTGTATGCAAGGATGCAGATGGATTAATTGTCTTTCAAGTTCGACTACGAGCAAGGATATAGCATCCGCAAGACTACTAGTTCTATGAAGAATAGACCCACACATAGAGGGCAGGGCACCGACACAAGTAAAGAAATCTTGAATAACTCCTTTCCCAATAATATTACCGCTACCAATCCGAAACTTTTTAGTGTGTAAAATAGTAGGATCTTCAAGATGATCATCAAAAACATCAAAGTTTTCCATATTATTATCCTTATCAACGATAAACTCCCCAGTTTCAGACATGACGGCAACACAGAGAACGAACACACAAGAAGCAAGCGAAAAAGAGGCGAACGGAAAAAGAGGGCGAATAAAACGGCAAGGGTGAAGTGGGGGAGAGGAAAACGAGAGGCAAATGGCAAATAATGTAATGCGAGGGATAAGAGTTTGTGATGGGTACTTGGTATGTCTTGACTTGTGCGTAGACTCCCCGGCAACGGCGCCAGAAATCGTTCTTGCTACCTCTTGAGCATGCATTGGTTTTCCCTTGAAGAGGAAAGGGTGATGCAGCAAAGTAGCGTAAGTATTTCCCTCAGTTTTTGAGAACCAAGGTATCAATCCAGTAGGAGGCCACACGCAAGTCCCTCGTACCTACACAAACAAATAAGAACCTTGCAACCAACGCGATAAAGGGGGTTGTCAATCCCTTACGGCCACTTGCAAAAGTGAGATCTGATAGAGATGATAAGATAATATTTTTGGTATTTTTATGATAAAGATTAAAAGTAAAGATAGCAAAATAAACGACACTATAAATAGCTAGTTGAAGGGAGATTAATATGATGAAAAATAGACCCGGGGGCCATAGGTTTCACTAGTGGCTTCTCTCAAGATAGCATAAGTATTACGGTGGGTGAAACAATTACTGTCGAGCAATTGATAGAAAAGTACATAATTATGAGAATATCTAGGCATGATCATGTATATAGGCATCACGTCCGCAACAAGTAGACCGACTCCTACCTGCATCTACTACTATTACTCCACACATCGACCGCTATCCAACATGCATCTAGAGTATTAAGTTCATAAGAACAGAGTAACACATTAGGCAAGATGACATGATGTAGAGGGATAAACCCCATCTTTTTATCCTCAATGGCGACAATACAATACGTGTCGTTTCCCCTTCTGTCACTGGGATCGAGCAACGCAAGATTGAACCCAAAGCTAAGCACTTCTCCCATTGTAAGAAAGATCAATCTTGTAGGTCAAACCAAACTGATAATTCGAAAAGACTTGCAAAGATAACCAATCATACATAAAATAATTCAGAGAAGATTCAAATATTGTTCATAGATAATCTTGATCATAAACCCACAATTCATCGGATTTCGACAAACACACCGCAAAAAGAGTTACATCGAATAGATCTCCAAGAAGATCGAGGAGAACTTTGTATTGAGATCCAATGAGAGAGAAGAAGCCATCTAGCTAATAACTATGGACCCGAAGGTTTGAGGTAAACTACTCACACATCATCGGAGAGGCTATGGTATTGATGTAGAAGCCCTCCGTGATCGATTCCCCCTCCGGCGGAGCGCCGGAAAAGGCCCCAAGATGGGATCTCACGGGTACAGAAGGTTGCGGCGGTGGAAATAGGGTTTCGTGGTGCTCCTGGATGTTTTCAGGGTACGTAGGTATATATAGGAGGAAGAAGTAGGTTGGTGGAGCTACGAGAGGCCCACGAGGGTGGGGGGCGCGCCCAGGGGGGCAAGCGCGCCTCCCTGCCTCGTGGCCTCCTCGTTCGTTTCTTGACGTCCACTCCAAGTCCTCTGGATTACGTTTGTTTCAAAAATCACGCTCCCGAAGGTTTCATTCCGTTTGGACTCCGTTTAATATTCCTTTTCTGCGAAACACTGAAATAGGCAAAAAAACAGCAATTTGCGCCGGGCCTTGGGTTAATAGGTTAGTCCCAAAAATAATATAAAAATGTATAATAAAGCCTATTAAACATCCAAAATAGAATATATAATAGCATGGAACAATCAAAAATTATAGATACGTTGGAGACGTATCAGCCACCCTTGCGGCCGCCTGCCGGAGCGACCGTTCCAGGCGAATAGAGGCCGGCATGCCGGCCAGCTCACGGAAGGTCTCCAATGATGATGACCCCATGATGAACACGGAGTCTGAAGATGACTCTGTGCCGCCGCCGACGCCGGTCCCTGCCGACTTCATCATGGAGTAGGCGTACGCACAGTTCAACGCCATGATGGTGGAGGGGCATCTCCAACCACCAAATCGGTTCATACCAAACTGACCACCAGAGAGCACGCAACAAGTTCATATATGAAATAGGTTAGAATTTGAATATATTTTTATAAGAAACTATATAAGTCAAAATTCGTTTGAATTCTTTTCGACAAAAAAATGTTTTTTTTTATAGATTTTTCAGAAACCGGTTGTTTGGGCCATACCTGAAGAAAACACTGTGCCGAAAAGAAAAATACTTGCACTTGTGCTAGATCCTGTCGTGGTCGGAGCTGTTGACCCGTAGGGCTCCCTTCGGGTGGAGTTAAGAGAAACCAAAGTATGTACACTTCAGGTTAGGTATTTATAGCCGTCATTAACAAGTCTGAAGAATCAAAGTTGCACACTCAACTAGGCATGAAGTACACAGCATAGATGATGGCAGAAAAGTGAAAAAGTGAGATAGATGGTGCAGGATCATTAAGCATATAACCATGCCATGAAAAAAAAATCTGCCACACGAAAAATGGAGCAGCATGCGCTACCATCCTTATCAAATAACCAATCACTTTGAGTGTTATATATCAGCATAATATGTGTCACAGAGGCCAATTTTTTCGTAATAAGGCAAAACAACCATAATTTGAAAGTAACTTAGCAGGGTTAACTAGTGGAGTATAAGTTGACCTGACAGCAGAAACATTCAAAAGGATGATCAGAACCTCAAGAGATTGTACATCGTTCCGGCTGTACGGTCAGCACAACGATGAACATCCGTGGAAAGCTACGGCCAGCGAATGACCACAAATTCACAAAAAGCTTTGCTTTCAGTTTTGGCTCAAACAGGGACGCTCAAACAGCCTCTAGAAGGACACTTCTTGCAAGGACATATTTTTCTCGTGTGGCATCAATTAAACCCATAATTAAATTGCCATGCACGCAGTGAAGAAGCGACTCAGTTCACCCGCCGAAAACGTACCTTAGGGCATCTCTAACGGCGACCTCAAACCTACCGCCTTTATCCGGACCGCGCGGTCGGGATGTGTTGTGTCATCCAACACTAGTATGTATCGGTCCGCAGGGCGGTCCTGATGTACTTTCTCCCGCAAATTAAAAACAAATGTGGGGGGCATTGCTGGCATTCGGACAGCACCCACGCCCGCCTGACCGTCCTGGCCCTCATTCAAACCCCCTCCTCCCTAGGCCGAGCGCATTTCCGTCCGGAACCAGCTGCCCACATTCACGTCGTTGTAGAGCGGCCGCTCCACATTAAAGACGGCTCAGGGCGAACGCGACTTCTCACTGCCTCCACCATTGAATCGGCGCATCGGCCGAGGGCGCCGCCCACTGCACGCCTGGTTGAACACGCACCCAGCCGGCAGAGAAAAAAGCCGGCTGCGTGGAGATCGACGAGTCGGTGGCCAACGCGATCGTGTCCGCCGCCATCATCGAAGAGAAGTAGAACACGGGAGGTCGCCGCCGCTTGGGTCCCATGAAGGCCACCGCCGAGGTGACCCCGACGTAGATAGCCGGTTTCTTGCCCTCTGGCAGGGCATCGTCGTCCCCTTATTCAAAAACCAACTTTGATCCGTGCAGCATAGGGGCCCTTCCCCTCCGACTGAAGCATCGGCCGACGGTTCCACTCCAATGAGCGATGGGGAAGCAAGCCGCCCTTTGCGCTGAAGCATATCCCTCCGGGGGCTCACGACTGCCAGACACGAGGACGACCATGAAGATCCGCCGCGGCGGGCATCAAGGGTATCCATGTCGTCGGAATGGATATCCACCGGCGCTGACTGTAGAGTAGTATTATCTTAGCCCAGTATCGTTTTTAGTTAAAATATGTCTAAATGTAATCGTTTTCGTCTGTTTTGTATGAAATCTATTGTGTTTGGATGAATTTCATCTTGTTTGTTGAAAGAGTGTTTGAGATGTATGCAGGCAGCGCTGGATGACGGCCTCTTGCACCCGCGTCCGCGGACTGGTCCCCTGTTCGTGGACGATGTAGGAGCAAATTTACAGGTCGCCATTGGAGATGCCCTTATCTCTTGTCTTACAGTTTATTCCAAGCGCATCTACTGCTACATGCCGATGTGCACCTGTTTGCCATTTCATCCAAGTATTTTGGAATTCTCTATTCTGTTTGTTTATGTTTATAAAACCTGATAGGTTTGTGTAGGGACAGTCAGTCCAGCTTCTGGCATCCCCCACCCCTCTCTCTGCCACATATGCAATCCCTCTGGCGCAAACGAGCTGGGCCGGGATAGACCCGGATTATAGAAAACAGTGGGCCAATTTCAGGGATTTCAAGACCAGTCTTGAAGTATGCATTTAAGATTTATTTTAAAATTTTCTCTTTTAACCTACGCCGGCGGAACACCACCACCTGCGGCCATCTGGCGTTGTCACCTTTGTCATGCCGTCATCGCCCTAGCCTTCCCTCTAAATTGCAGCCATGAACTCTAGCATCGGCAACCTGCACCCCAAACCTACAAACACGAATTCCTTCAACAGCGGCGACACATTACCCCGTCTCCGGCAAGGCCCGGTGAAATTGCCTCAACTGCACAAATTTTGGTTCTGTTATTTATCAGGCACCTGAATTTTTTCAAAGCATCGATCACTTTTTCTTAGTTCATCCCGAGCTCGCCGGAGAAGGAGAGACATAGATGGAGAACAAGTAACCGCACTATCTATTTTAGGGGGAAGCCATGGCCCCATTATCTATCTTAAGGGGAAGACATGGACCTATTATCTATCTTAGGGGGTGGGGGATCCAGGGGTACAGGGGATCGCCGGAGTCTGTTCGGCGGGGCTTGGAGGGATGGCCGGGCGACGGCCAGCACGACAGTGGGGGGAGTTCGAGGGGAGGGCGGGCCAGCGATAGCCATCGACCATGGGGGGCAGAGGTAGGCGGTTAGACATGGGTAGGCCAACAGCTACACGAGAAAGAAGGAAGGGGAGGAAGAAGATGAGCAGTAACGCGATACAGTTCTGGCCGTTGGATGAATATTTGGTGGTCGTGGTAAAAAGTGATTGACGCAATCCATTTTTCAGACACCTGATTAATAGAGGCTCCCCCACACACTTTTGTTTTATGAAGCAGCTTCCAGGACTTTCTGGACCCCTTCCCATGTTAAAAAGAAAACCATTTGGTTGTTTAAGGAATAGCAAATCCAATATAGATATGTTGCGTAATTACAATTTTCGAATTTAACTATAGACACCGCATCATGGACTTTTTTTTATTTTTATTTTCTTAAGAGTTCAGAGTTGACTCTGACGCTGAGCAGCATGGATGAGACGTAGCTTCAAGTCCTTGGGATGGCGCGAACACGGAGGGGATTATTCATGAGTGTGGTGAAATCCAGCACCTCGGTCATGTCCACCTCCTCCCCGTCCGCCGCCGGCAGCCACTCCAGCTCCCTCACGAGGCTCCCGACGAAGAACTCCAAGTGCAGCATGGCGAGCGTGTATCCCGGGCACATCCTGCGGCCCGCTCCGAAGGGCATCATCTTGATCTCCCTGCTCCCCGTGATGTCCACGCCGCACCCCTCGCCGCCGTCCAGGAACCGCTCCGGTCGGAACTCGCGCGCCGCCGCCCACACCGTCTCGTCGCGCCCGAACTCGGCGACCAGGAAGTTGACCTCCGCGCCCTTGGGGACCCTGTAGCCGCCGATTTCCGTGTCGCTCTGTACGCCGTGAGGGAGGAGGAAGTGAGCCGGCGGGTGGAGCCGCAGCCCCTCGAGGACGACGGCCTTCAGGTACGGCATCCCCTGCAGGTCGCCTTCGCTGAGCTCCGGCTTGCTCCTGACCTCTTCGTAGACCTTGGCCTGCATGTCCGGATGGTTCACCAGCTCCCCCATGATCCATTCCAGCGAGGTCACCGTGCTGTCCGTGCCACCGCTCAAGAACTCGGAGCAGAGACTGACGAGCTCAGAGTCCGTGAGCGGGCGGCCGCCTTCGTCGGCCACGCGCAGCGCTAGGAGCGAGTCGGCGTAGCACGGAGGGTCATCGGCGCCGCGGGGCACGGAAACTGAGCGCCTTGCTTCGATCAGCGGGAGCAAGATCTCGTCCTGCCTCCGGCGGACGGCAAGGTGCGCTTCCCATCGCTTGCGGAAGAGCCTCTTGGTGAGCGCCGGGAAGAAGGAAAAGATGGGGAAGCCGGTGATGGTGCGGACGACCCACAGCTGCATCTCCTGCATCTCGTCGAGCACCTCCGGGGCGAGCCTGGCGCCGAGGCTCATGTACACCAGCAGGTCGAACATGGCGTTCCGGAACGGCGTCCTCACCTCGACGGGGTCGCCGCCGGCGCCGCGCGCGCGGAGGTCGCGGACGAGCACGTCGCGCATCCGCCGCCTCGCGGGCGCGAACTGGCTGACGCAGGCCGGGTGCAGCGCTTCGGAGGCGAGGTTGCGGCGGACGAGGCGCCAGTAAGGCCCGTAGGGCGCGGCGTTGATGTTGCGGGAGCCGGAGGTGAAGAGGAGGCCCGGCTCGAAGAGCCTCGGGCGGTCGGCGAAGGTGGAGCCGCCCTGGACGAGGACGCGGTGGGCGAGGCGGCGGTCGGAGACGAAGATGAGCGCGCGGAAGAGGCGGATGGAGATGACGGGGCCGTAGCGGTCGTGCAGCTCGCGGAGGAGCGGCTCAAGGTGGAAGATGGATTGCCGGAGCGCTAGGAACTTGGCCAGGAAGAGCAGCGCCGGCGGGCCTGGGGGGAGCTCCTTACCGGTGGCCTTCTTCTCGACGCCGTGGCGGCTGCTGAGCAAGAAGAGGAGCGAAGCTGCGAGCGAGAGCGAGAGGGTGATGAGCAAAAGGAGCGGTGGCCAGGCCGTGAGCTCCATGGTTGCAGCTCAAGCTATTCTGAGTTTCTTCTGACCGAGCTTGTACTGTTCCAGTGCAATCGTTCGAGTTAGCTACTTTCCTATTGCCAGTGCTGGCGTATGGGCATTTGGTCGTCGCATACTCGCATTGGACGCATTCAGTTCTTGTCGATATCTGGAAGAGAATACTAGTCGACCACCATAGATTGCAAATATCATCGCGAACTGCGGAATAATAAACTCATCAACAACCCGAGGTCACGGGCGTGCCAATAATGCTAGATCTACGGGAAAGAATTGACCTTAACTACGAAAAGACGCTGATAACTCCCACACATGTGATGGGAGCAATACCCGCCCACACGTCGTACAACACACAAATTTCACTGCATGCATGTATGTGAAAATCTTTTTGGATTCAAGTTTTTAAAACGTTTTATGTCTTGAATGATAAATCCGATTGAAGATCCGTTTTCATCATTAAATCCATCGTGACGAGATCATTGAAACTACATCTTATATCAATATGTTTCGACGACATTTTTTTGGGGGGTTGAAAGTTGTCATGTCTATTGCACATGAATTGCCATGGTATTTAAACTTTGCCATGATATGTTTCAGCTATTTTTTTCTACCTTTAAAAGTAAATTTTAACATATCATAAAACGGAAATTAAGAAACTAGACTTGCCACGACCATAAAATAAAATTGTCATGATATATGCACTTAAAATTGTCATGGTTCATACAAAAAATAATTTCCATGGTCAACTGAAATTGCCATGGTCAAAATACTAAAATTGCCATGATCTATAAATTAAAATTGCCACATGGCAATTTTAGTGTAAACATTATGGCAACTACAGTGTAAATATCATAGCAATTTTTGGCAAAAAAAAACGTCGAAACATATCAACATGGGATCTACTTTTGAAGATCTCGCCGAGACGGATTTAATGATGAAAACGGATTTTTAATTGGATTTTTAATTAGGCGATAAAACATTTTTAAGCCGAAAATCAAAAAGATTCCCGCTGATGTCATCTGTTTTAATGTGACAAAATGAATGGTAATGGAGGCGTTCGGGCCATGTTGCTTCGTGCCACACGTGTGGGCGTTATCATTTAGGTTACGAAATGATGTAGCGTGCAACCACGCAACTGCTGGAGAAATTTTTGGAGCAGCTATGCCGAGGCTTTTCCAACTAATAAGAGCAACTCCCATCGAATCGGCGATTGTCAAATGCATATGGAGCGCGTTTCACATGGACACAGATAGGCCGGCACGCACTTGGTAGTGAAACATCTTTTTTTTAATCTGTGATACATATTCAGTTAAAACAATAATATTCATACTTCCTCTTGGTTCATCCCCTAACCCTAGCTAGACAGTTCAGACAAACTCTACCCTTTAGACTTCACCGGCCAGCCCGTAGATTCTTCTCCCGGATGTTTGCCGCTCCGGCGTCTGGTGGCGGGGACGGGAATCCTGGTGTTTCCCTCCGGTCAGTAGTTTAGGTTAGGTTTTGTAGTCCTCACAGGCATGGCGCTCGGGAGATGTCGACGCTTGTTCTTCGAGTTTGTCTTCCTAGTTCGTCTGTCTGGACCTAGTCGACGGAGCTCCGGCATAGATTCATGTCGTCTCCGGGGCAGTGAAGTGGTTTTCTCGTCATGTGACGATATTTGATGTCAGGTGTTTCATATATATACAAGGGTTTTACAGCGACAACTGCGGCTTCAGGACGTTGGTCCTTAGGGGCACATGCTCGAAGACTTTTCGTCTGCCATCGACAAGATCAAGCCAGCTCCAGTAGAGGAGCGGCGACAACGACGCATTGGCGGTTCGTCCTGACGGCAATAGTGGTCGTTTGGTGGTCTTAGAATTTCAATGTAATTTTTATTATGTTCGATATGGTTTGTACTCCCGATGAACTTTTATAATAGATGTGAACAACAATATTCAATTAAACCCGAGCACGACGCTGAGGGCTTGGACGACCACGCGCAATATGTGTCAGAATGGCCTAGGCCTATGTACAATTTCTAAAATCTCAAATTCACCCGTGTGTAAAATAACAAATGATGGTGACCTCTTTATATAGTGGCGATTCGTTCATAGATTAGTACGTGCACGTCAAAATAAAAGGAACTGGTTGATCCTCCCATACGTCTTATATTCATATGTTGCTGTCTTCAACTTGTCAATTGATGCAAAAAAGTACTCCACTAGTAGAAAATGGAGCTTTATTACCGGTTCGTAAGGGCCTTTAGTGCCGGTTCTGCAACCGGCACTAAAAGGTGGAGACTAAAGGCCCCCCCTTTAGTACCGGTTAGGCACGAACCGTCACTAAAGGCCCACCACGTGGCGTGAGCTCGCGCCGTGGTATGGGGGACCTTTAGTACCGGTTGGTGTTACCAACCGGTACTAAAGGTTTTTTTTTGAAAATTTTGGAAAAATTGATTTTTTTTTCGATTTTTGATTTTCTGAATTATTTGATGATTTAGTCTCTAATCACCCTTCTTAACTGGTCAAATGTGGATCACTAATTCCAAATTAGCTAACTTCCCGACCGGTCACCCATCCTTTCACTCCCCCAGCCTGAGCACACTTAACTTCGGAGTTCTATTCCCCCTACTTTCCAAGTCTGCACTTGTTGTTTTCCTAACAAATGTAAGTTGTAAATCCTATTAACCCTCAGTAGTTTAGCTTGAGCATTAGGTCACACGTTTCACCGTTTGAGTTTGAAACTATTATTCTAAAAAACAGTAATTATTTAGTAACACTAATATTTCTTGAATAAGTTTGACCATAGTTTGACCACAGTTTGACCAGATTTGACCAAAATTCAAAAAATTGAAATAATTATTTAGTAACACTATATTCTTGAATAATTATGTAGTAACATTAATACTTCTTGAATAACTAGTTTGACCATAGTTTGACCAGATTTAACCAAAATAAAAAAAACAGAAATTTGAGCATATCTTTTTTTCCTTTTGGAATTTGAGGATTCTAAAAAATTGCAAACAGGCCGTAGATTGTCAAAATCGGATGCGGATTTTCGTGCTGAATTTTTTTGATATATTATATGTTTTTTTCCAACATCGTATGCAAAAGTTATAGCCGTTTTACATTTTCCCTACACATTTTGCAAAACATGTCCAAATTTAAGTTTTCAAATTTTCCTAACTAATAGATGTAGTAATATAACTACCTCTCGAAGGATTTTATTTTTTGAAGTTTTTATCATTTTCTTTTGATTTTTTCAAAACTGAAATGGCGATACACGGGGGGAGTTTTTATCATTTTCTTTTGATTTTTTCAAAACTGAAATGGCGATACACGGGGGGGGGGGGGGGTAGAGTTTGAAAATTGCCCTATAGTCCCGGTTTGTGTCTCCAACCGGGACTAAAGGTCAGACCCCTTTAGTACCGGTTCATGGCACGAACCGGTACTAAAGGTTAGCCCTTTAGTACCGGTTTGTGCCACGAACCGGTACTAAAGGTGATTGTGGGGCCCCGGCCTGACGCCAGCCTGCCACCACCCCTTTAGTACCGGTTCGTGGCACGAACCGGTACTAAAGGTTCAACACGAACTGGCATTAATGCATAGCCGTTTGAACCGGCACTAATGGTACCATTAGTACCGGGCCAAAATCAAACCGGGACTAATGTGTCTCACATTAGGTCCTTTTTCTACTAGTGCTCCTTCCGTAAAGAAATATAAGAGCGTTTAGGTCACTACTTTAGCTATCTAAATGCCCTTATATTTCTTTACAGAGGGAGTATATTTATTTTCAGTCTTTTGACTTTCATGTCTTCCGGAAGAATGGTAGTGATAAAAGGAAAAGGAAGAAAGCTGTGGATGATTTGGTACAATCAGAACACGTAAATATTCATAAATTGTTTAAGACTAACACTGGTACATCCCCTACTTCGATAAACCCAAATGATTAGTTGGCGATAGTTGCCATAGAGAAAGGCCAACCAACTAATGGGAATTCAGAATCTGATTAGCAAGAAAATAATGTTGACACTATATTGTGGCTCTTAGAATGTAGGTAACTCATCGGATGCACATGCACGGTCCGCTAGTGTTGATGAACAACCAATTTATACTGTTCATATGTATCATCCAAGAAGTTCGGATAATCTTGATAATAAAGCAAGGCACGTCTTAGTTAAGAAAGGGACTATAAGAGAGGACAAAAAAATGGAATACCATCTAGACGGAAAGAAGACATTTTTCATATGCTCATTATGATAGGAAATTAAGAAATAGAGAGGAACTATGACTCAAGAGAGGTTAAACGGTTTGGTAACATTATGCATCGAGAAGAAATTATTGGATGATATTGACATCGACCCATCATAAGTGACTTTGCATCGAGGAATGTTAGAAGAAATTTTAAGCAAATATGTATGAATTATTTCATATATATGTATATTCATTTTTATTCTTATATGATGTCTATATTAAGGACCTCGAGTTTAGTTTCACCCTGGGCCCCCTAAATCTCAGGACCGGCCCTGATGGCCTTGCAGGGCAACGGCTTTCTTTTGTTGTTTATTTTTTGATGTCTTGGCAAATAAGTTGGCCGTTTACTTGTCCGGCAAGTTCATGACTTGGAAACCAAGTCGGTTTGGGATCGTGATCCTGGCACGATACCGCCTCTGCTAGTCCTATATATACTACTTACTTACCTCTCATGGCCAAAGACACATGGAAAACACCTAGTGTTTTGCCTTATTTCGCAACTTGTGCCGTCACCGTAGTCTACTTCATCACCTGCGAGAGCAGGTCTCCAGAACCCTCTGTCCTTGTGATCCTGCATCGGGAGAGGATGAATTAGGTTTTTGGGAAGCGCTCCGCGTGACTGCTCAAGTTCGTCGCCATGTGTTGTCTTCCACCACGATCAAGCATTGTTGCATGCCGTCGTCACCAACGTTTGCTCTGATCGGTCTTCACTAACGTCATCGTCAACAACATCGCCGCCCTAGCAACAGCCATGACTAATTCATCTACGAACAATCAGTATGTGCACCATGATCTAATCTTGTGTCTAATTATGATAGTTGTTGTATGTGTGATGCTGCTGTTTCGATCATCTTGTATGCTAGAGATTTGCATGTTACTGTTTAGTCATGAATTATTTACTGGGATTAATCATGAATTTGCCTAATATTTCAACATTTCAAAAACCTACTTATAGGCAATTTCTTGAGTTAAATATGGCTAGATTGGCTTATGTACTGAGGCCTGATACGTCCATTTTACATCATGTTTTCTTACTGTTATTTATGATGTTTTTATCCATAACAATGTTTTTTGGAGTAATTCTAATGCCTTTTCTCTCATAATATGCAAGGTATACACAAAGAGGGAGAATTCCGGCAGCTGAAAATCTGGACCTGGAAAAGCTACGTCAGGCTACCTATTCTGCACAACTCCAAACAAGCTGAAACTTCACAAAGATTTTTTGTGGAATATTTGAGGAATATTGGAGCAAATAACTACCAGAGGGGGCCCACCAGGTGGGCACAACCCACCTGGGCGCGCCAGGGAGCCCAGGCGCGCCCTGGTGGGTTGTGCTCACCCAGGCCCACCTCCGGTGCCCATCTTCTGGTATATAGGTCATTTTGACCTAGAAAAAATAGGGAGAGGACTTTCAGGACGGAGCGCCGCCATCTCGAGGCGGAACTTGGGCAGGAGCACTTTTGCCCTTCGGCGGAGCGATTTTGCTAGGGGAACTTCCCTCCCGGAGGGGGAAATCATCATCATCATCATCACCAACAACTCTCCCATCTTTGGGAGGGCAATCTCCATCAACATCTTCAATAGCACCATATCATCTAAAACCCTAGTTCATCTCTTGTTACCGGAACTATAGATTGGTGCTTGTGGGTGACTTGTAGTGTTGATTACATCTTGTAGTTGATTACTATATGGTTTATTTGGTGGAAGATTATATGTTCAGATCCGATATGCTATTTAATACTCCTCTAATCATGAGCATGATTATCATTTGTGAGTAGTTACTTTTGTTCTTGAGGTCACGGGAGAAATCATGTTGCAAGTAATCATGTGAACTTGATATGTGTTCGATATTTTGATAGTATGTATGTTGTGATTCCCTTAGTGGTCTCATGTGAACGTCGGCTACATGACACTTCACCATATTTGGGCCTAAGGGAATGCATTGTGGAGTAGCAATTAGATGATAGGTTGCGAGAGTGACAGAAGCTTAAACCCCAATTTATGCGCTATTCCGTAAGGGACCGATTGGATCCAAAAGTTTAATGCTATGGTTAGAATTTATTCTTAATACTTTTCTTATAGTTGCGGATGCTTGCGGGAGGGTTAATCATAAGTAGGAGGTTTTTTCAAGTAAGAACATCACCTAAGCACCGGTCCACCCACATATCAAATTATCAAAGTAGCAAACACAAATCGAACCAACATGATGAAAGTGACTAGATGAAATTGCCGTGTACCCTCAAGAACGCTTTGCTTATCATAAGAGACCGTTTTGGCCTGTCCTTTGCCTCAAAAGGATTGTGCTACCTTCCTGCACTTTTGTTACTACTATCGTTACTTGCTCGTTACAAATTATCTTGCTATCAAACTACTCTGCTACTTACAATTTCAGCACTTGCAGACATTACCTTACTGAAAACTACTTGTCATTTCCTTCTACTCCTCGTTTGGTTTGACACTCTTACTTATCGAAAAGAGCTACAATGGATCCCCTATACTTGTGGTTCATCAAGGCTATTTTCTGGCGCCATTGCCAGGGAGTGAAGCGCCTTTGGTAAGTGGAATTTGGTAAGGAAACATTTTTATAGTGTGCTGAAATTTATTGTCACTTGTTACTATGGAAAACAATCCTTTGAGGGGTTTGTTCGGGGTATCTTCACCTCGTCCGGAACCACAATTAGCTACCCCTCAACCTACTGCACCTACTGAAAATATTGAATTTCCTTCGGGTATGATAGAACAACTGCTAGCTAATCCTTATGCAGGAGATGGAACCGAACATCCTAATATGCACTTGTTATATGTGGAACAAATTAGTGGATTGTTTAAGCTTGCAGGTTTACCCGGAGATGAAGTTATGAAAAAGGTTTTCCCTCTATCTTTGAAGGGAAAAGCATTGGCATGGTGTAGGCTAAGCGATGATATTGGATCTTGGAATTGGAATCGTTTGAAATTGGAGTTCCACCAAAACATTTATCCTATGCATCTAGTTCATCATGATCGGAATTATATATATAATTTTTGGCCTCGTGAAGGAGAAAGTATTGCTCTAGCTTGGGGGAGGCTTAAGTCAATGTTATACTCATGCCCCAATCATGAGCTTTCAAGAGAAATTATTTTCCAGAACTTTTATGCTCGGCTTTCTCGTAGTGATCAAACCATGCTTGATACTTCTTGTGCTGGTTCTTTTATGAAGAAGACTATTGAATTCCGGTGGGATCTTTTGGAAAGAATTAAACGCAACTCTGAAGATTGGGAACTCGACGAAGGTAAAGAGTCAGGTATTACTCTTAAGTATGATTGTGTTAAATCTTTTATGGATACCGATGCTTTTCAAAAGTTTAGCACTAAATATGGACTTGGCTCTGAGATAGTAGCCTCCTTTTGTGACTCATTTGCTACTCATGTTGATCTCCCTAAAGAGAAGTGGTTTAAATATCACCCATCTATTAAAGAAGAAATCAAAGAACCGGTACCACTTAAAGAAGAAACTATAATTTATAATGTTGATCCAGTTGTTCCTTCTGCTTATATTGAGAAACCACCTTTCCCTGTTAGGATAAAGGAACATGCTAAAGTTTCAAATGTGGTTAACAAAAGCTATATTAGAACACCTAAACCTGATGAACAAATTAAAGTGGAACCTAGTATTGCTATGGTTAAAGATCTCTTGGAAGAAGATATGGATGGACATGTTATTTACTTCTGTGAAGAAGCTGCTAGAATTGCCAAACCTGATAAAAAGGATAAACATAGACCTGTTGTTGGCATGCCCATCATTTCAGTTAAAATAGGAGACCACTGTTATCATGTTTTATGTGACATAGGTGCTAGTGTGAGTGCTATTCCTTACACCTTATATCAAGAAATTATGAATGACGTAGCACCCGCAGAGATAGAAGACATATATGTTACTATTAAACTTGCTAATAGAGACACTATATCACCAATTGGGATTGTTAGAGATGTTGAAGTCTTGTGTGGGAAAATAAAATACCCTACTGATTTTCTTGTTCTTGGTTCCCCACAAGATGACTTTTGTCCCATTATCTTTGGTAGACCTTTCTTGAACACCGTTAATGCTAAAATAGATTGTAAGAAACAAACTGTCGGTGTCAGTTTTGTTGATGAGTCTCATGAGTTTAATTTTTCCAAGTTTAGTAGAAAACTTCATGAAAAGAATTGCCTAGTAAAGATGAGTTAATTGGTCTTGCTTCTATTGCTGTGCCTCCTACTGATCCACTAGAACAATATTTGCTAGACCATGAAAATGATTTACATATGCATGAAAGAAATGAAATAGATAAGATTCTGTTTGAACAACGTCCTCTGCTTAAACACAATTTCCCTATTGAAACTCTAGGAGGTCCTCCTCCACCTAAAGGTGATCCCGTGTTTGAATTAAAACAATTGCCAGACACTTTGAAATATGCTTATCTTGATGAAAAGAAGATATATCCTGTTATTATTAGTGCTAACCTTTCAAAACATGAAGAAGAAAGATTATTGAAACTTCTAAGGAAGCACTGAGCTGCTATTGGATATACTCTTGATGATTTAAAGGGCATTAGTCCCACTCTATGTCAGCACAAAATTAATATGGAACCTGATGCTAAACCCGTTGTTGATCACCAACGTCGGTTAAACCCGAAGATGAAAGAAGTGGTAAGAACGGAAATATTAAAATTTCTGGAAGCAGGTATAATCTATCCTATAGCTGATAGTAGATGGGTAAGTCCTGTTCATTGTGTCCCTAAGAAAGGAGGTATAACTGTTGTTCCTAATGATAAGAATGAACTTATTCCACAAAGAATTGTTACAGGCTATAGAATGCTAATTGATTTTAGAAAATTAAACAAAGCAACTAGAAAAGATCATTACCCTCTGCCTTTTATTGATCAAATGCTTGAAAGATTATCTAAGCACACACATTTTTGCTTCCTTGATGGATATTCTGGTTTTTCACAAATACCTGTTTCTCAACCTGATCAAGAAAAGACCACTTTTACTTGTCCCTTTGGAACTTATACTTATAGACGTATGCCTTTTGGTTTATGCAATGCACCTGCTACCTTTCAAAGATGTATGACTGCTATATTCTCTGACTTTTGTGAAAAGATTGTTGAGGTTTTCATGGATGACTTCTCCGTTTATGGGAAGTCTTTTGATGATTGTTTAAGCAATCTTGATCGAGTTTTGCAGAGATGTGAACAAACAAATCTTGTCTTGAATTGGGAGAAGTGCCACTTTATGGTTAATGAAGGCATTGTCTTGGGTCATAAAATTTTTGAAAGAGGTATTGAAGTGGACAAAGCTAAGGTTGATGCAATCGAGAAAATGCCATGTCCTAAAGATGTAAAAGGTATTCGTAGTTTCTTAGGTCATGCTGGTTTCTATAGGAGATTTATCAAAGACTTCTCTAAAATTTCTAGGCCTCTTACGAGTCTTTTGCAAAAGGATATTCCTTTTGTTTTTGATGATGATTGTTTAGAAGCCTTTGAAAAACTCAAGAAAGCCTTAATTTATGCACCTATTGTTCAACCACCTGATTGGAACTTGCCTTTTGAAATTATGTGTGATGCTAGTGATTATGTTGTTGGTGCTGTTCTAGGACAAAGAGTTGATAAGAAATTGAATGTTATTCATTATGCTAGTAAAACTCTAGACAGTGCTCAACGAAATTATGCTACTACTGAAAAAGAATTCTTAGCAGTGGTGTTTGCTTGTGATAAATTTAGACCTTATATTGTTGATTCCAAAGTAATTGTTCACACCGATCATGCTGCTATTAAATATCTTATGGAAAAGAAAGATGCTAAACCTAGACTTATTCGTTGGTTCTCTTGTTACAAGAATTTGATTTACATATCATTGATAGAAAAGGAGCTGAGAACCCCGTAGCTGATAATTTACCTAGGCTTGAAAATTTGCCTGATGACCCACTAACTATTGATGATAGTTTTCCTGATGAGCAGGTAGCTGCAATAAATGTTGCTCATAGTACTCCTTGGTATGCTAACTATGCTAATTACATTGTTGCTAAATATTTACCACCTACCTTTACATACCAACAAAAGAAAAAATTCTTCTATGATTTAAGACATTACTTTTGGGATGACCCACATCTTTATAAAGAAGGAGTAGATGGTATTATTAGACGTTGTGTACCTGAGCATGAATAGGGACAAATACTAAGGAAATGTCACTCCGAAGCTTATGGAGGGCATCATGCTGGAGATAGAACTGCTCACAAGGTTTTGCAATTTGGATTTTATTGGCCTACTCTCTTCAAGGATGCCCGTAAGTTCGTCTTATCTTGTTATGAATGTCAAAGAATAAGTAATATCGGTAAGCGTCAAGAAATGCCTATGAACTATTCACTTGCTGTTGAACCATTTGATGTTTGTGGATTTGATTACATGGGAACTTTTCCTTCCTCTAATGGGTATACACATATTTTGGTTGATGTTGATTATGTTACTAAATGGGTAGAAGCTATTCCAACCAGTAGTGCTGATCACAACACCTATATTAAAATGCTTAAGGAAGTTATTTTCCCAAGGTTTGGAGTCCCTAGATATTTAATGACTGATGGTGGTTCACACTTTATTCATGGTGCTTTCCGTAGAATGCTTGCCAAGTATGATGTTAACCATAGAATTGCATCACATTATCATTCTCAATCTAGTGGTCAAGTTGAACTTGGCAATAGAGAAATAAAATTAATTTTGCAAAAGACTGTCAATAGGTCCAGAAAGAATTGGTCTAAGAAATTAGATGATGCACTTTGGGCTTATAGAACATCATATAAAAATCCTATGGGTATGTCTCCTTATAAAATGGTTTTTGGAAAAGGTTTTCATTTGCCTCTTGAGTTAGAACATAAAGCATATTGGTCAATCAAAGAGCTCAACTATGATTTCAAACTTGCTGGTGAAAAGAGGTTATTTGATATTATCTCATTAGATGAATGGAGAACCCAAGCTTATGAAAATGCAAAATTATTCAAAAAAAGTTAAAAGATGGCATGACAAAATAATCCAAAAGCGTGAGTTCAAAATCGGAGAATATGTACTTTTGTACAACGCTCGTTTCAGATTCTTTGCAGGAAAACTCCTCTCAAAATGGGAAGGCCCCTATGTTATCGAGGAGGTTTATCGGTCTCGAGCCATCAAAATAAATAATGCTGAAGGTACTAACCCGAAGGTTGTTAATGGGCAACGAATAAAACATTATATCTCAGGTACGCCCATTAATGTTGAAAGTAATATTATCCAAACTTTGACACCGGAAGAACACATAAAAGAGTCCTTCCGGAACACTCCAGAATCATGAAAATAAGGAGGTATGTGATACGGTAAGTAAACGGACTCCGAAAAATCCGCAAAAATATTTTTTGCCAGTTTTGGAATATTTAGAAAAATAGGAAAATAAGAAACTTCGAGGAAGCGTACCCTGGTGGGCACAAGACACCAGGGCCTGGCGCGCCCAGGTGGGTTGTGCCCACCTGGGACACCTTCCGGACTCCGTTTTTCTACCATATGCTTGTCCTCCAAAATAAAAAAATCTATATATACTTCCCGAACCTGTTGACCATCTTATCGCGGAGAAATCCCCTGTTCTCTTTTCTTACTGTTTTCTGCGCAGTTCTGAAAATATGTCGTCCCAAGACTCCGACGGAGAGAGCTATGTCTCACATCTCATTGCTGACCCAAAGACCTATGGGGACCTATCTCCTTATGGTCGAACTACAGATGACGAGGAGGATGCTCACTCGATGAGGATCGATGATTCAAGCTCAGAGGAGGAGGATGTTCCTCTACCTCAACCTGGGGACATGCACGTGGAGTTCAAGAAGTCAAGTCTCCCTAAGAGAGCTAACCGGTAAACCAATCTATTCCTTTTCATTTTCGGCAGAAAAGCAAAGGGGATCTATGTGACAAGATCTTGAAGCTGGAGTTGGAAGTCGATGATTTAAAAGAGGAATTGCTCTCCTCAACTACAATATGAAAAAGTTGAAGGCACAATTGTCATCACCACCATCATCATCTTCATCACCAAAAGAAAATTGAGTATCGGGTATGGCACTCCCTTTGGCTTCCGCCAAGCTTGGGGGAGGTACCTCAGTATCGTAGTATCCCACTACCTTTTTGCTTTTACTTATTTTAGTTCGATCTTTTGCTTTAGATGAATAAAAGTTTAGTTCGATCCTTTCTTCTTTGAGAGTTTTGCTTAGTGATCTATCCTTGTAATCGTGTGCAAGATATATAATAAAGTTTAGTTTGAGATTTTGCTTTCTTTACTTTCATGTTGCAAATAAAAGAAAAGAAATAAGAAAGAAAAAGAGAAAGGAAATAAATAAAAGGAAAGAAATAATGAAAAAGATCATATACTAATCTTATGGTAGGTGATGACACCACATAAGGAAGAGTATAAGTAGAAAATTTTATTAGAGATTGACAAACATAGCATTAGTCAATGATGCAACTCATGAACGAATTAATAAGGGAAGAAAAGATCCACATATAAATATACTATCCTAGAAATCTTTTGCGATTGTGAGCCATCATCAAAATATTATATGCCAAAATTGTTAACGTTGGACAAGGAAGACAACTTAATGATTTATGTTTGTTTATATTCACATAGAAGTCATATTGTCATGATCCTTTAACATGTGGTGCTTGCCCCCTATCTTTGCTAGCCAAAAATTCCGCACTAAGTAGAGATACTACTTGTGCATCCAAAAACCCTTAAACCCAAATCTTATTTTCAAGTATCCACCATACCTACCTAGGGATTGAGCAAGACCCCTCAGGTGAGTCGTCATCGGTGCAAAAAGGCAATAAAAATTGCTTCTAAATGTGTGAGATCATTTAATGTAAGAGAAAATTGAGCGTTGCACGAACTTGTGATGGTGAAGAATAAAAGCGGCAGACTGTATAATAAAGGTCGCTATCACAAGGGGCAATGTAACGTGACGTTCTTTTGCACTAAGGGATTGAGCATACAAACAAATAAGCGCATGGCAACCTCTCCTTCCCTCTGCGAAGGGCCTATCTTTTACTTTTATGCAAAGAGTCAAAGTTTTCCTTCTATTCCTTTTTTTATTTTTCTCCTTTGGCAAGCATCATGTGGTGAGGAAAGATCTAGGCACATATGTCCAGTTGAATATAGATAGCATGAGTCATTATTGTTGACATCACCCTTGAGGTGAATACGTTGGGAGGCGAAAC
This sequence comes from Aegilops tauschii subsp. strangulata, assembly GCF_002575655.3. NCBI lineage: Eukaryota > Viridiplantae > Streptophyta > Magnoliopsida > Poales > Poaceae > Aegilops > Aegilops tauschii. The sequence goes on from NC_053035.3 coordinate 462,594,174, forward strand.
TATAAGCCCCTATCTTTCTATGTGTCCGGTGATACGTCTCCAACGTATCTATAATTTATGAAGTATTCATGCCAATATATTATCATTCTTGGATGTTTTACAATCATTTTATAGCAACTTTATAGCATTTTTTGGGACTAACCAATTGACCCAGTGCCAGTTGCTGTTTTTTTGCTTGTTTTTTACATCGCAGAAAATCAGTATCAAACGGAGTCCAAACACCGTGAAACTCCATAGAGATTTTTTTATGGACCAGAAGACACCCATTGGGCCAGAGCAGCACCTGGGGGGTGCCCCGAGGTGGCACAACCCACCAGGGCACGCCAGGGCCCCCTGGCGCGCCCAGGTGGGTTGTGCCCACCTCGGTGGCCTCCCGTACCCCTTCTTTGCACTATAAATTCCCAAATATTCCGAAACCCTTCGGGGTTACCCTAGATCAGAAGTTCCGCCGCCGCAGGCCTCTGTGGCCACCGAAAACCAATGTAGACCCTTTCTGGCACCTTGCCGGAAGGGGGAATCATCTCCGGTGGCCATCTTCATCATCCCGGCGGCCACCATGATGAGGAGGGAGTAGTCCACCCTCGGGGCTGAGGGTTTGTACCAGTAGCTATGTGTTCAATCTCTCTCTCTCTCTCTCGTGTTCTTGAGATGTCACGATCTTGATGTAACGTGGGCTTTGTTATTATAGTCGGATCATATGGTGTTTTCCCCTCTCTATCTTGTGATGAATTGAGTTTTCCCTTTGAGATTTCGTTGTTATCGGATTGAATACTTTTATGAATTTGAGAACACTTGATATATGTCTTGCAATCGAATACTCGTGGTGACAATGGGGTATCGTATTGATTCACTTGATATATGTTTTGGCACTCAACTCGCGGATTCCCGAGGTGACATTGGGGTAATCTATGCATAGGGGTTGATGCACGTTCCTGTCTTTGTTTCTCCGGTAGAAATCTTGGGGCACTCTTTGAAGTTCTTTGTGTTGGATTGAGTATTATGAATATGAATTTGCTTTGGTGTTATTTTAGTACGAACTCTAGGATAGATCGAACGGAAAGAATAGCTTTATGTTATTTTAGTACGAACTCTTGAATAGATCGAACTGAAAGAATAGCTTTGAGGTGGTTTCGTACCCTACAAACAATTTATTATTATGTTCTCCGCTAGATAGGAACTTTGGAGTGATTCTTCATCGCACTTTGAGGGATGGTTATATGATCCAATTATATTAGCACTGTTGAGAGATTTCACTAGCGAAAGTACGGACCCTAGGCCTCATTTTCAAGCATTGGAATACAGTTTTTGTGCCCGTTTACTATTTGCTACCTTGCTGTTTTTATTTATTCAGATTATAAAAATAAATTGCTACCATCCATATTACACTTTTATCACCATCTCTTCGCCGAACTAGTGAACCTATACAATTTGCCATTGTATTGGGTGTGTTGGGGGCACAAGAGATTTCTTGTATTTGGTTGCAGGGTCATTTGCGAGAGACTATCTTCATCCTACGCCTCCCACGGATTGATAAACCCTAGGTCATCCACTTGAGGGAAAATTGCTACTGTCCTACAAAACTCCGCGCTTGGAGGCCCAACACGTGTCTACAAGAATAAAGTTGCATAGTAGACATCATCCGGTTGAAACGTTTTGCTCATGTGTACACGGTGAGTGTTAGCAATCATAGAAGACTATATGATGGTTGAGTATGTGGACTTGCCTAAAGGCTCCGATATGTGAACCTTCCTGAAAACATGATGAATTGTAGTTGCAAAGTTGACTGAGAACATAGTTTTTTGGTTTTTAATAGAGTTTTTGCTTTATACTTCAATAGTGTGATGAATTGTCACTTATTCATGAGAAGTATATGATAAAAGTTCTATGACAAAAGTCTTATGTTTAAATTTGTTGCTGTTATAATAATGAACATGATGCTTCTATGTCCGTATTTTGTTTTTATCGACACCTTTCTCTCAAAGCATGTGGACATGTTTTTCAATTTCGGTTTTCGCTTGAGGACAAGCGAGGTCTAAGCTTGGGGGAGTTGATACGTCCATTTTGCATCATGTTTTCTTACTGTTATTTATGATGTTTTTATCCATAACAATGCTTTTTGGAGTAATTCTAATGCCTTTTCTCTCATAATATGCAAGGCATACACAAAGAGGGAGAATTCCGGCAGCTGGAAATCTGGACCTGGAAAAGCTATGTCACGCTACCTATTCTGCACAACTCCAAACAAGCTGAAACTTCACGGAGATTTTTGGTAGAATATTTGAGTAATATCGGAGCAAATAACTACCAGAGGGGGCCCACCAAGTGGGCACAACCCACCTGGGCGCGCTAGGGTGCCCAGGCGCGCCCTGGTGGGTTGTGCTCACCCAGGCCCACCTCCGGTGCCCATCTTCTGGTATATAGGTCATTTTGACCTAGAAAAAATAGGGAGAGGACTTTCGGGACAGAGCTCCACCGTCTCAAGGTGGAACTTGGGCAGGAGCACTTTTGCCCTCCGGCGGAGCGATTCCGCCGGGGGAACTTCCCTCCCGAAGGGGGAAATCATCGTCAACATCATCACCAACAACTCTCCCATCTTGGGGAGGGCAATCTCCATCAACATCTTCAACAGCACCATCTCATCTCAAACCCTAGTTCATCTCTTGTGTTCAATCTTTTTACCGGAACTATAGATTGGTGCTTGTGGGTGACTAGTAGTGTTGATTACATAATGTAGTTGATTACTATATGGTTTATTTGGTGGAAGATTATATGTTCAGATCCAATATGATATTTAATACTCCTCTGATCATGACCATGATTATCATTTGTGAGTAGTTAATTTTGTTCTTGAGGTCACAGGAGAAATCATGTTGCAAGTAATCATGTGAACTTGATATGTGTTCGATATTTTGATAGTATGTTTGTTGCGATTCCCTTAGTGGTGTCATGTGAACGTCTGTAAGGGCATATTTATCCCTAAGGTGTTTTGGTGATTGATGACAATGCTTTTGCGGACTAATCGTGTGCCTTGAGTATTTCAGACGTTTCGTCACTAGGCACAAGACGGTTCGGTGCCCCTCGAAGACTAGTGAAGACGGCGTTTTTCTACGTTTCTTTTCGGTGGATTTGAGTTGTAGGAAAGCCGTACTATTAAGAGGGGGTCCGCTTTGGAAATTTTTGGGTGGAATCATCACGTACACGTCTACTCCTTTTGCATCGCCTTTCCTTTGGCACCTTGGAGCATCCTCCGTCTTTTTTCGTCTATGCAACTTGTCTTAGGTTGTTGAGCTTGGGCATGCGGTAGTACTGCTCCCTGGAGCGGTAGTACCGCAGGCCCTTGCGGTAGTACCGAACCCCGGTGCGGTACTACCGCGGGAGCCCACGGCAGTACCGCTCCTCAGGAGCTGTAGTACCGTCGCCCCCAGGCCAAGTGCTGCTGCGCAGCGGTAGTAGGGGCGGATGTAATTTTTTACATCCGCGCCCTACGCGGTAGTACCGTGCCCTGTGCGCGGTAGTACCGTGCCTCCTGGCCTGGTTCAGCCACCGCGCGGTAGTACCGCTCCTCGTGCTATACTACCGTGTCAGATTTTTGCATCGACTCCAACTCAGCGAAAGTTGCCATGGATGTAATTTTTTAGTTTCGTGCCTTCCCGTTTTCTGGAACTTCCCTGCCTTGCGGTAGTACCGCTAGGTGGTGCGGTAGTACCGCACGAGCGGTTCTACCGCCCTCCGCTTCAGTGCGTTTGGGTTGTCCAGGTCTGTGCCGCTCGGGCGGTAGTACCGCAAGGCCCTGCAGTAGTACCGCACGTGCTTGCGGTAGTACCGCGACCCTGGGGCGGTAGTATCGCGCTGCGCAGACTGGGTTGGTGGATAACGGTTGGTTTTGTCCCTCCACTATATAAGGGGTGTCTTCTTCCCCGAGTTGACTATCTCTTCCGACCCTAAGCTCCATTGTTGCTCAAAGCTCCATTTTCGCCCGATCTCTCTCCCTAGCCAATCAAACTTGTTGATTTTCTAGGGATTGGTTGAGAAGGCCCCGATCTACACTTCCACCAAGAGAAATTTGATTCCCCCACTAATCCCTTGCGGATCTTGTTAGTCTTGGGTGTTTGAGCACCCTAGACGGTTGAGGTCACTGCGGAGCCATAGTCCTTTGTGGTGAAGCTTCGTGGTGTCGTTGGGAGCCTCCAATTAAGTTGTGGAGATTTCCCCAACCTTGTTTGTAAAGGTTCGGTCGCCGCCTCCAAGGGCACCAATAGTGGAATCATGGCATCTCGCATTGTGTGAGGGCGTGAGGAGAATACGGTGGCCCTAGTGGCTTCTTGGGGAGCATTGTGCCTCCACACCGCTCCAACGGAGACGTACTTCCCCTTAAAAGGAAGGAACTTTGGTAAACATCCTCGTCTTCACCGGCTCCACTCTTGGTTATCTCGTGCCTTTACTTGTGCAAGCTTATTTTTGTTATATCCCTTGCTTGCTTGTGTGCTTGTTGTTGTTGCATCATATAGGTTGCTCACCTAGTTGCATATCTAGACGACCTACTCTGATGCAAAGTTTAAATTGGTAAAGAAAAGCTAAAAATTGTTAGTTGCCTATTCACCCCCCTCTAGTCAACTATATCGATCCTTTCAATTGGTATCAGAGCCTCATCTTTTTTTAAGGACTTTGCCGTCCGAAGACTATGGTTGACACCGTAGATGGTGTGGAGGAGCACTCCGATGCGAATCCGGTCTCGTCTACGGGCGATGGGGGAACCTCGGTCTCTCGTGAGGAATTCAATGTGGATTTGGACACATTGAAAACCTCCATGACGACCGAGGTTGAAAGCATGTTTAATAAATCCATTGAAGGGCTCAAACTATCTACCGCACCGTTGAAAGTGGGTGATCCCACTAACAAGGTGACGGATGCTAACTCTGACAAGGGGGAAGCTACTAGTGAAAAGGCTCCTTCTTCTAGTGGTAAGAATGGCACCGACATCTTTGCCCATGTGGAACCTCCACTTGTTTATGGTGGACCGATTCCTTCTACTCATTTTAATCATGCCGGTCCTCCCCCTAAGATTGTGAAAAATGAGGACTTTGATTCTTGGGTCTATCAGTTTAAGCGTCATTTAAATCATGTGAATACTAATCTTTGGAGAATCATTGAAGAAGGTTTCTATCTGCATGACCGAAGCAACTTCACTCCTAGAGAAGCCGCCGATAATCAATTCAATGAGAATGCTCTCTTCATCATCCAAGATGCAATTCCACCCGAAGATCTTCCTCACCTCCGGCCCTACGCCATGGCCAAAGATGCATGGCACCAAGTTGTTTCCCTCTATCGGGGAAGCGCAAGCATTCAACGCTCCAACTATGAAGTGGTGCAAGATGAAGCCGACGAGTTTGCAATGAAAGAGGATGAAGAACCTCGTGAGCTTTATCGGAGAGTAACCAAACTCGCGGTTTCACTCCGAGATCATGGAAGCAAGGACACGGATGACAATTGGATCAAGCGCAAATTCCTCAAGGCAATGATGCCTTACCACAAGGCCATGCCCTCCGTCATTCGTCAAAGGCAGGACTTCCACACTTTGTCCTCAAGTGAAGTGTTGGTTGAGTTTGTGGCTATGAGCATCTTGGACAAGACCGCCGACAATGCGGTGCTATGCTCTCAAAGGGCAAAGAAGCCCAACCTTGCATTGAAGCCAAGGTTTGTGTTGAAGAAGAAGAAGAAGAGGAAGAAGAGGAAAGCAACCCCGAAGATACAAAGTATGCTTATCATGAACACATGGCTCTTGCTTCAAGGCAATTTTGGAGCAAGAAGAACACAAGGCCCAACTTCAACAAGAGCAACTCAAGTGGCACGAAGGTCAAGCAACCTGTGAGGACTTGCTATAATTGTGGCAATGTGAGCCATTTTGTTGCGGAATGCCCTTATGAGAAAAGGGAAGAAAATGGTGGCAAGCTCATCCAGAAGGACAAGGCCAAGTCTTTCTCTAACAAGAGCAACTTCACCAAGAAGACTCCTCCCAAGGCGTGGGTGGTACAAGAAGAGTACAATGAGGATGATGATGATGATGAAGATGGTGAGTCGGTTGCCATGGCCTCTGTTGCCATTGCAACAACTCCACGGGCTTCTCTCTTTGACTCACCTAATGAGAACATCACCGCCAAGTGCCTCATGGCTAAAGCCACCAACAAGGTAACCCCCAACATCAAAACTACAATCATTAATAATCCCTCTTTGACGGATTGCATTGATGAACATGAGGGGTCTAGTGTGGAGGAGAATGAGTTTGAGTCTTTTATGAACAAACTCAAAGCTAAACCAAAGAAGCACTCCGTTGCTCTCTTGGAACAACTTGGCGAAGCCAATGACACGATCGAGGCTCATGAAGATACCATCTCTAAGATGGAGGGGCATAGTCGTGACTATGCCGATGAGATTTCGGATCTCTCCAATGCTCTTGAAGAAGAGCGTGGTCTTCGTTTGGCTCTTGAGGAGTCACACAACGATGATCATGCTAAATTAAAGAAAGATCTTGATCATGCTCTTGTTGTATCTCGTGTGCTAAATTCCGAGAAGGCCAAACTTGGGGTTGATCTTGCTAGATTCAAGGAGGAGGTTGATATACTTGACAAGGCTCACAAGGCCTTGAAAGGTGTTCATGCTAGCCTCAAGGAGTCTCATGATCAACTCCAAGTGAAGCTAACCAAGGAGAAATCCACCTTTCCTCATATGGTGTTAATTGATAATGCAAATGCTACTAACCCTTGTTGTGAGCATGTGCATCTTGTTGAGGAGAATGCTAAGTTGAAGGAGCAACTTGATAAAGGCCTTGTGTCGTGCATACAAGGTGAGAAGAACCTCAACGACCTTTTGAGCAATCAAAAGGAAGTTGTGGCCATGGAAGGGATTGGGTTCGCACCCATGCCCAAGAACAAGAAGAAGAATGACAAGACCAAACGACCTCCCCCTCTCAAGCAAACCTTTGTGAAGGAGGGGGAGGGTGCTTCCAAGGAGAAGAAGAACAATGTGAAGGGTGGTGGTGTCAAGAAAGGCAATGCCACCCCTTCCAACAAAGCCGGCGACTTTAACCCTTCTTATGTGTTGTGCCGTGCTAGTGATGGGCATGTTTATGCCAAATTTGTTGGTTCTCCTTATGAGTATATTGAATGGTCTATTTGGGTTCCTAAGACCCTTGTCACTAACATCAAAGGACCCATTACAAAATGGGTACCTAAAACCAAGCATTGATCTCTTGTAGGTGTTTGCTTCCGGTGGGGGATCATGGTTGCTCGATAGTGGAGCCACTAATCATATGACCAGAAGCAAGGACTTGGTGGTGGACGTTCACAAGATTCCATCTATGCCCACCAATGTCGAGTGGGGTGATGCCTCGTCCTCCAAGGTATTGGGGCTTGGCAAGGTTGTCATCTCTCATGATCTCACGATCGAGAATGTCATGCTTGTTGAGTCCCTCGCATACAATTTACTTTCCGTTCGTCAACTTGCACTCATGGGCTTTGCCACTTTCTTTGATATTGATACCGTGGCGCTCTTGTGGAGCAAGACTCTTAAAGTAGCCTTTGTTGGGTATGTCGAGAACGGTCTATATGTGATTAACTTTTGGAGCGACCCACTAAGACCGCGACATGCCTAATGGCTAAAGTTGACGTGGGATGGCTTTGGCATCGCCGTTTAGCCCATGTCAATATGAGATCTTTGCAAAGTCTTCTCAAGGGGGACCATGTCCGTGGACTAACAATTGTTAGTTTTGCTAAAGATCATGCTTACAGTGCTTGTATCAAAGGAAAGCTTCATGAAAAGGCTTATCCTCCCACGACTATCATCTACTCGAAAAGGCCCTTGGAGCTCCTTCACTTGGATCTCTTTGGGCCTCCATCCTTTGATAGTCTTGGGGGTAGGAAGTATTGCTTGGTGATTGTGGATGACTATTCAAGATACACTTGGGTATATTTCTTCAAGAGGAAGAGTGAGAACCAAAAAACCGTCATTGACTTTGCAAATGAAGCCCAATGTCAACACAATGCAAAGATCTTGACAATAAGAAGTGACAACGGCACCGAGTTCAAGAACTACACCTTGGATGAGTTTCTTAGTGACGAGGGGATCAAGCATCAATATTCCGCACCATATACTCCTCAACAAAATGGTGTAGCGGAGAGGAAGAACCGGACGTTGATGGATGCGGCAAGGACCATGATGGCGGAGTTCAAGTCTCCATACAACTTTTGGGCTGAAGCCATCAACACCGCTTGTCATGCATCCAATCGGATCTACCTCCGCAAGGGTTTGAACAAGACTCCTTATGAGATACTCACCGGTAACAAGCCCAACCTCAAGTACTTTCGGGTGTTCGGGTGTAAGTGTTTCATTCTCAAGAAAGGTGTTCGTTTGTCTAAATTTGAGGCTAGAGCTTATGAGGGCATATTTGTTGGTTATGCTACAAACTCTCATGCTTACCGTGTCCTCAATAAGTCCACGGGACTTATTGAGGAGACGTGTAACGTGGAGTTTGATGAGAATAACGGCTCCCAAGTGGAGCAAAGTGGCACTTGTGATGTAGGTGATGAAATTCCTCCTCAAGCCATAAGAAGAATGGGAGTTGGTTTTATCCTACCCATTGAGGAACCCCTTGTGGCCGAAGGAGAAGGACAATGCTCCACTCAAGTAGAGCCATCACCAACCCAAGGCCCACACGCTTCCGAAGAACAAAGTGAAGGCCCTCAACCTCATGGACAAGACCAAGGGCAAGACCAATCTCTAGTTGGTGTTGAAACATCAAGTGATGCCCAAGGTCAAGTTCTCTCCTCCGAGAAAGTTCAAGATCAAGAGCTTCCTCGAGATCAAGAACAAGCTCATGACGGCGCTCAAGATTGTCAAGTGACCGCTCCTCATCTCACCCCCGAGGAGGAATTGGAGCGTCGTGCCACCAAGATTGCATCCAAGCTCTCCACCAAGGGTCATCTCATGAAGAATGTGCTTGGAAGCATTCAAAAGGGGCTAAGCACTCGTAGACAATTGGCAAACTATTGTGAACATCACGCGTTTGTCTCTTGTGTTGAACCCCAAAAGGTCTTGTTGGGGAACGTAGCAGAAATTCAAAATTTTCTACGCATCACCAAGATCAATCTATGGAGTAATCTAGCAACGAGAGGAAGGGGAGTGCATCTACATACCCTTGTAGATCGCTAAGCGGAAGCGTTGCAAGAACGCGGACGAAGGAGTCGTACTCGTAGCAATTCAGATCGCGGTTGATTCCGATCTAAGCGCCGAACCACGGCGCCTCCGCGTTCAACACACGTGCAGCCCGGTGACGTCTCCCACGCCTTGATCCAGCAAGGAGAGAGGGAGAGGTTGGGGAAGACTCCGTCCAGCAGCAGCACAACGGCATGGTGGTGATGGAGGAGCGTGGCACTCCAGCAGGGTTTCGCCAAGCACTGCGAGAGACGAGGAGGGAGAGGGGTAGGGCTGCGCCAAGAGAGAGATGTTCTCATGTCTATGGCAGCCCCAAAACCCCCACTATATATAGGGGAGGGGGAGGGGCTGCGCCCCCATCTAGGGTTCCCCCCCAAGGGGTGCGGCCAGCCCTAGATGGGACTTGGAGGGGCGGCCAAGGGGGGAGAGAGGGGGGCGCACCACTAGGTGGGCCTTAGGCCCATCTGAGCCTAGGGTTTCCCCCTTCCCCCCTTCCCTGCGCCTTGGGCCCCTTGTGGGAGGCGCACCAGCCCACCTAGGGGCTGGTACCTTCCCACACTTGGCCCACTCAGCCCTTTGGGCTCGGTGGCCCCACCTGGTGGACCCCCGGGACCCTCCCGGTGGTCCCGGTACGTTACCGATAGCACCCGAAACTTTTCCGGTGACCAAAACAGGACTTCCCATATATAAATCTTTACCTCCGGACCATTCCGGAACTCCTCGTGACGTCCGGGATCTCATCCGGGACTCCGAACAACATTCGGTAACCACGTATATCTATTCCCTATAACCCTAGCGTCATCGAACCTTAAGTGTGTAGACCCTACTGGTTCGGGAACCATGCAGACATGACCGAGACGTTCTCCGGTTAATAACCAACAGCGGGATCTGGATACCCATGTTGGCTCCCACATGTTCCATGATGATCTCATCGGATGAACCACGATGTCAGGGATTCAATCAATCCCGTATACAATTCCCTTTGTCTACCGGTATAGTACTTGCCCGAGATTCGATCGTCGGTATCCCGATACCTTGTTCAATCTCGTTACCGGCAAGTCTCTTTACTCGTTCCGTAACACATCATCCCGTGATCAACTCCTTGGTCACATTGTGCACATTATGATGATGTCCTACCGAGTGGGCCCAGAGATACCTCTCCGTTCACACGGAGTGACAAATCCCAGTCTCAATTCATGCCAACCCAACAGACACTTTCGAAGATACCTGTAGTGCACCTTTATAGCCACCCAGTTACGTTGTGACGTTTGGTACAATCTCATGGTCTAAGGAAATGATACTTGACATTAGAAAAGCTCTTAGCAAACGAACTACACAATCTTGTGCTAGGCTTAGGATTGGGTCTTGTCCATCACATCATTCTCCTAATGATGTGATCCCGTTATCAACGACATCCAATGTCCATGGTCAGGAAACCGTAACCATCTATTGATCAACGAGCTAGTCAACTAGAGGCTTACTAGGGACATGGTGTTGTCTATGTATCCACACATGTATCTGAGTTTCCTATCAATACAATTCTAGCATGGATAATAAACGATTATCATGAACAAGGAAATATAATAATAACCAATTTATTATTGCCTCTAGGGCATATTTCCAACAGGTCTATGAGGCGCTCGAAGATCCGGATTGGCTCAATGCTATGCATGAAGAACTCAACAACTTCGAGTACAACAAGGTGTGGAGATTGGTGCCAAGGCCAACGGGGAACCACAGTGTCATTGGAACCAAGTGGATATTCAAGAACAAGCAAGATGCTCATGGGACCATAGTTCGCAACAAGGCACGATTGGTAGCTCAAGGCTACTCCCAAGTCGAGGGTATCGACTACGATGAAACCTTTTCCCTCGTTGCTCATCTTGAATCCATTCGTTTGTTGATTGCTTATGCTTCCCATCATAACTTTAAGTTACAACAAATGGATGTGAAGAGTGCTTTTCTTGATGGTCCTATTAATGAGTTGGTTTATGTCAAGCAACCCCCCGGGTTCGAGGATCCCTACTTCCCCGATCATGTGTATCAACTCGATAAGGCACTCTATGGCCTTAAGCAAGCCCATGTGTGTGGTATGACCACCTTACCGAGTTGTTGCAAGATCGTGGATTTGAAGTTGGGCAAATCGATCCCACTCTTTTTACTAAGAAGGTCAAAGGGGAGTTGTTTGTGTGCCAACTATATGTTGATGATATTATATTTGGTTCCCCTAACAAAGCTTTCAATGAGGAATTTGCCGCTCTCATGACCTCAAAGTTCAAGATGTCTTCGATGGGAGAGTTGAAGTCCTTTCTCAGGTTTGAAGTCAAACGAAGAAGAGAAGGAACCTTCATCAACCAAGCCAAATACACTCAAGACATGCTAAAGAGATTCAAGCTAAGTGATGTCAAGCCGGCTTCCACTCCAATGCCCACCAAATGCCAACTTGACATTGATCCCAATGGTAAAGCGGTGGATCAAAAGGTATATCGCTCCATGATTGGCTCCTTGCTTTACCTTTGTGCCTCTAGACCGGATATCATGTTGAGTGTGGGAATTTGTGCATGGTTTCAAGCCGCACCTAAGGAAAGCCACTTTGTGGCGGTCAAGCGAATCTTTTGATATTTGGCTCATACCCCAAACTTTGGCTTATGGTACCCAAGAGGAGCAAACTTCAAGCTTGTAGGATATTCGGACTCTGATTGGGCGGGAGACAAAGTGGATAGGAAGTCCACTTCCGAAGGGTGCCAATTCCTTGGTTGCTCTTTGGTGAGTTGGTCTTCCAAGAAGCAAAGTTGTGTGTCTCTCTCGTCCACCGAAGCGGAGTATGTGGCGGCCGGTAGTTGTTGTGCACAACTCTTATGGATGAGGCAAACTTTAAAGGATTACGGGGTCATTTGTGACAAAGTGCCTCTTTGGTGTGACAATGAAAGTGCCATCAAGATCTCTCTCAACCCGGTGCAACACTTCAAGACGAAGCATATTGAGATTCGGTATCACTTCATCCGGGATCATATTAGGCGAGGGGAGATCGAGCTCAACTATGTCAACACTCATGATAACCTTGCAGATATTTTCACGAAGCCCTTGGATGAAGCAAGATTTCGCGAGTTAAGGCATGAGCGAAATATCATTGATTCGAGCAATGTGACTTGAACCCTTGCACACCCCACCACACTCAACTTTTTGTCTAGTTTAGATGTAGGCATGGACATAGGGGGAGTGTTGTTCTCTCAATGAACTCTCCCTCCCCCCATTATGCATAAATTGATCAACTCTTTCACATTAGCCATTTTTGATGGTACTTGTGCTTCAAAGACGAGTTTTGTTCATGGGCCCAAGGATAATTCTTCGCGGTGCCATACCAATTGACTCAAACATAGGTGGCTCCGGCCACCGCCCTCTCCTTGGAGAGGTTGTGTCTCGTGGTTGGTCCTTGTTGTCTCTTGCCTTTCTTTCTTCGTGCCGAGGGTGTTCTTGTGGTGTCTCGTTCGTCTGCTCGTTGGTGTGTTCGTTTGCTCGAAGTTTCCCTGCGAAGACCCTTTTCTTTTGTTTGAAACTACATTTTCTTGGGTTCACGGTACTACCGCACCCAGCACGGCAGTAATTTTTTACTGCCGCTGGTGGATCAGTACTACCGCCCACGGCGCGGTACTTCCGCCCGGGCGGTACTACCGCAATGATGCACGGTACTACCGTGTAGTAGCGAGCGCGTGGGGGTTATGAGCGGGCAGGGGGAGTTCCAACTCCCCCATACCCATTCACTCCTTCTCCCTACGTCGCCTCTCTCTCTCCTGCCCAAGAACGGCGGCGGAGGCCCTCGCCGGATCTCCGTCTCCGGCCGCTCTCCTCGGTGGGATCGTTCCCCACCACTTCCTCTTGCCATGGAACAAGGTTTCTCCCCAAATCCCTTTCTCTTTGGTTCGTTCTTTTGCTTCTAGGTTTTGGGGAGATGCATGTTGTTCTTGAGATTTTAGGCTAAATCTTTGCAAGAGTAGGATATAGGAGAGTAGTAATGCGTAGAGATGGTACTTGCTATGTTGCCCCGTGATGGATTTGATCGATCGTAGTACCGCGTTGTTGTCACGGTTGTTCACAGATCTAATTGTGGTTTCAGATCTGTAACCGTGCGGTACTACCGCATCCCCAGTGCGGTACTACCGCTCGTCCGGTACTACCGCTCCTCAGGAGCGGTACTACCGCGCGAGGCACGGCACTAAAATTTTACTGCCGCACCAAGACACGGTACTACCGTGCCCCCCTTGGCGCGGTACAATTTTACTGCCGCACCAAGACACGGTACTACCGTGCCCCCCCTTGGCGCGGTACTACTGTGGCTCAGAGTAGCACTAAAATTTTAGTACCGCGCAGCACTACGGTACTACCATTGTTTCAAATCCCTCATGTGGCAATTCTCACGTGCTATTTCTACTTGTTTCACCTGCTTTACTGTGGTCTTTGCATTGACCCTTCTCGCTTTTCGTGCGCGTTTTGTGTGTTGTGTCTTAGGTGGTGGCTCCGGTGTCCCTGCTCGCCGTTCCAATCCCAGTCGTGACACTAGCTCCAAGCGTCTGCGCAACCAAGACGAAGCTCCAGAGGGCTCCAATGCCCCCAAGCGCAATGTCAAGACCACTGCGAGCAAGTACAAGGAACCCGCCAAGGGCATGGACGAGATACCCCTTGCTGAGTTTATCTCTCGAAGGTAGATCAACCCGTATGTGAATGCCCATGCTAACTTCAGAGGGAATGACTTGTTTTGGACCAAGCAGGAGGCTCTCATTTATCTGGATGTGATCAAGGCCAAGCAAAACACCTATGTGGATGTGCACTAGATTGACATGCATCACATGAGGCAGGACAAGCACCGTTCTTACTTTGGTGAGGCTCTAGACCTGGTGGAGTAGTTTGGCATTGAGCATGTGATCTCGTTCCACCTGGACTATGACCCTGAGATTATTGCCCAGTTCTTTGCTTCGTTTCACTTTCACACTGGGGAGGAACGAAAGATGACCTGGATGACCAATGGACGACAGTTGTTTGCTACCTGGAAGGACTTCATGGATTTGCTCCACGTACCTGATGAGGGGCTCAACACGCCCGTTGGTGTTCACCCTCATGCCAACCCCGAGTAAGCTAGCAAGAACAAGCTCCAGAAGTATTATGTTGAGAAGTTGCTTACCAGTGGCAAGAAGGCGTGGGTGCTGAACCCCTTTCTGGACAATAGTGTATCGCATCTTCCGCAACTCCCTATTTCCTCGCATTGGTGACAAGGACAAGGTGCATGCCTATCTAGTGGATATGATGCTTCTGTGTGAGGAGGCACGTGTTTCTCAGTCTCAACCACTTGATGTCTCACATATCATGTGGTGTGAGCTTCGGTTCGTGGTGTTCAACCGCAAGGTACCTATCTATGGACCGTACATGTTTCTGTTGATCTCGAAGTCTTGGGAGAAGCTGTTAACCGGTAATGAGTTCCTTGCTCCGGACTGGACTCGTCATGAGCCCATCAGGCTCTGTGTCAAGCCCCAGTGGGCCAACACTACTACTCGCGCTGAGGCTGCTAAGATGGTTGTTGATGGGGACGAGAGTGAGGCGGAGGATGCAGATGAGGACCGCGCTGCTGGGTATGGACCTTGCTCTTCTGAGCCCTCGTGGGCCAAGAAGCTGAAGGACAAGATGAAGACCTTGTTCTGCATGCAGGCAAAGGGGCAGTACAGGACTCACGTTGCCTCCAAGGAGAGTCGCCGCCGTGACAAGAAGATTATGAGGGTCTTTGGAGAGGAAGTCTCTGGCGGTTCTGAGGAGATCATCACTCCAGAGGCTGAGTGGATGGCAAAACAAGGCTTCAAGTGGACTGATTCTGAGGAGGACAACGAGGAGTCCGTCCCCGCTGCTGAGTCTGACGAGGAGCGTGCGAGTGATTACTCCGCTTGAGCCACCACTTGTGTTGTAGGTGTCCTCTCTGCCTTTTTGGCGTCTCGATGCCAAAGGGGGAGAGAGTGTAGGGATTTGCGAGTCTTGTGTTTGCTTTGCTTGCGTTTGTTCCGTTGAACCTTGCTTGCTTTGGTTTGGTTTACTCGTGAGACTTATCGTTCATATGGTGTAAGACATATGCACTCTATCGTACCTTATTGAGCTTATGATATATTGTGCTATTTATGTTGTGCTCATGTTTACTATCTTGCTTAGTGTTAGCCTTATTGTTGCAAGATATACCCTGTCTATAAAATATAGGGGGAGTGTTGATCCTAGTATACGTGTCGTGCAGTCCAAAGCACTTATCTAGATAGCACGCATCTAGGGGGAGCCCGTCTATATTTTAGAGATGTAGGGTTTGCTTATGTTCTATATTATTTCCCTTTGTGCAAATCCCGTATTGTCATCAATCCACCAAAAAGGGGGAGATTGTAAGGGCATATTTATCCCTAAGGTGTTTTGGTGATTGATGACAATGCTTTTGAGGACTAATCGTGTGCCATGAGTATTTCAGACGTTTCATCACTAGGCACAAGACATTTCGGTGCCCCTCGAAGACTAGTGAAGACGGCGTTTTTCTACGTTTCTTTTCGGTGGATTTGAGTCGTAGGAAAGCCGTACTATTAAGAGGGGGTCCGCCTTAGAAAGGTTTGGGTGGAATCATCACGTACACGTCTACTCCTTTTGCACCGCCTTTCCTTTGGCACCTTGGAGCATCCTCCGTCTTTTTTCGTCTATGCAACTTGTCTTAGGTTGTTGAGCTTGGGCATGCGGTAGTACTGCTCCCTGGAGCGGTAGTACCGCAGGCCCTTGCGGTAGTACCAGACCCCGGTGCGGTACTACTGCGGGAGCCCATGATAGTACCGCTCCTCAGGAGCTGTAGTACCGTGGCCCCCAGGCCAAGTGCTGTTGCGCAGCGGTAGTAGGGGCGGATGTAATTTTTTTACATCCGCGCCCTACGCGGTAGTACCCCGCCCTGTGCGCGGTAGTACCGTGCCTCCTGGCCTGGCTCAGCCATCGTGTGGTAGTACCGCTCCTCGTGCTGTACTACCGTGTCAGATTTTTGCATCGACTCCAACTCAGCGGAAGTTGCCACGGATGTAATTTTTTAGGTCCGTGCCTTCCCGTTTTCTGGAACTTCCCTGCCTTGAGGTAGTACCGCTAGGTGGTGCGGTAGTACCACACGAGCGGTTCTACCGCCCTCCGCTTCAGTGCATATGGGTTGTCCAGGTCTGTGCCGCTCGGGCGGTAGTACCGCAAGGACCTGCGGTAGTACCGCACTGCGCAGACTGGGTTGGTGGATAACGGTTGGTTTTGTCCCTCCACTATATAAGGGGTGTCTTCTTCCCCGAGTTGACTATCTCTTCCGACCCTAAGCTCCATTGTTGCTCAAAGTTCCATTTTCGCCCAATCTCTCTCCCTAGCCAATCAAACTTGTTGATTTTCTAGGGATTGGTTGAGAAGGCCCCGATCTACACTTCCACCAAGAGAAATTTGATTCCCCCCACTAATCCCTTGCGGATCTTGTTACTGTTGGGTGTTTGAGCACCCTAGACGGTTGAGGTCACCGCGGAGCCATAGTCCTTTGTGGTGAAGCTTCGTGGTGTCGTTGGGAGCCTCCAATTAAGTTGTGGAGATTGCCCCAACCTTGTTTGTAAAGGTTCGGTCGCCGCCTCCAAGGGCACCAATAGTGGAATCACGGCATCTCGCATTGTGTGAGGGTGTGAGGAGAATACGGTGGCCCTAGTGGCTTCTTGGGGAGCATTGTGCCTCCACACCACTCCAACGGAGACGTACTTGAGGGAGTCCTGGATTAGGGGGGTCCTTGGACAGCCGGACTATATACTTTAGCCGAACTGTTGGACTATGAAGATACAAGATTGAAGACTTCGTCCCGTGTCCGGATGGGACTCTCCTTGGTGTGGAAGGCAAGCTTGGCAATACGGATATGTAGATCTCCTCCCTTGTAACCGACTCTGTGTAACCCTAGCCCCCTCCGGTGTCTATATAAACCGGAGGGTTTAGTCCGTAGGACAACAACAATCATACCATAGGCTAGCTTCTAGGGTTTAGCCTCTACGATCTCGTGGTAGATCAACTCTTGTAATACTCATATCATCAAGATCAACCAAGCAGGAAGTAGGGTATTACCTCCATCGAGAGGGCCCAAACCTGGGTAAACATCGTGTCCCCCGCCTCCTGTTACCATCCGCCTTAGACACACAGTTCGGGACCCCCTACCCGAGATCCGCCGGTTTTGACACCGACATTGGTGCTTTCATTGAGAGTTCCACTGTGCCGTCACCACAAGGCTTGATGGCTCCTTCGATCATCGGCAACGATGCGATCCAGGGTGAGGTTTTCCTCCTCGGACAGATCTTCGTATTTGGCAGCTTCGTACTGCGGGCCAACTCGCTTGGCCATCTGGAGCAGATCGAGAGCTACGCCCCTGGCCATCAGGTCAGGTTTGGAAACTTGAATTATACCGCCGACATCCACAGAGACTTGATCTTCGACGGGTTCGAGCCCATGTCAGGTCCGCCGCACAATCACGACGAGCATGACTTAGCTCTGCCGTCGGACAGTGTTCGGGAGATCACACCTGCAACTACTCTGGCCCTCAATTCGGAACAAATTGCGCCATCTGAGGACGGGTGGATGGACCCCGCCACGAAGGCCGCGCACTCAGTGGAGATAGAGCCGAATACTGACTTCACGTCCTACGAGACCCGTGTTGCCGAACCATTGGATTCGTCCCTGGCCATGGGCCCCGAGCCGCCTGCGTCCGTGCCTATCGAATCTGATTGGGCACCGATCATGGAGTTTACCTCCGTGGATATCTTTCAGCACTCGCCCTTCGGCGACGTGCTAAACTCGTTGAGGTCTCTCTCCCTGTCAGGAGACCCTTGGCCGAACTATGTCCGGCTAGAATGGGATGCGGACGACGAAGAAATTCGCTCCCCACCCACCACCCACTTAGTAGCCACTGTCGACGATTTAACCGACATGCTCGATTTCGGCTCCGAAGACACCGACGGTATGGACGACGATGCAGAAGACGAACAGGAACCACCACCCACAGGGCGCTGGACAGCCACTTCATCACATGATATATACATGGTGGATACACCCAAGGAAGACAATGATGAGGAACGGGAGGATGCAGCGAAGGATAACCCCCTCGAGAAGCAACCAAAGCGACGACGCAGACGACGCTCCAAACCCCACCTCGGCAAAAACAGCGATAACAGCGCAAGAAAGAATGAGACCCCGGTCGACTCCAAAGCAACAGAGCAGGACGAGCCAGCGGACAGCGAACATAGTACGGAGCCACTGTCCGATCACGGCGACGCCGAGGGTAGAAATCATCAACCCGTCTCCGGAGAGGAGAATAGTCCGGATGACGATGTGCACATCATCCCGGAAAGGAACTTGGAACAAGAGAACCTCCATAGAAGGATTATTGCCACCGCGGGGAGTCTTAAGAAGCAGAAACAAAGGCTTAAGGCCGTGCAAAATACACTCATCAGTAGATGGAACAAAGTGCTGGACACTGCTGAAAAGTACGGTGGCATTCGCCACACAAAGAGTTACCCAAAGCGCAAGCTGCTCCCTGAATTCGATGACGAGGCCTTAGAGCCTACACAGCCAAAAATAAAATGGCCGACCGATCGGATCGACCATCTCGTGGCCGCGGTAGGGCGGCTAATGAGGCCGCACATAAGTCAACACACGATTCACGTGAGGACCTACATAAAAAAGCCGGCATGACCAGATCCATCTACGGGTCTAGGAAGCGCGCTCCAGCGCAGAATCAAAACCGAACACCACAACCGTCCGAACGCCACGATACATCCAAATACAGGGGTGCCGCACACCCCCTATGCTTCACCGATGAGGTACTGGATCATGAATTCCCAGAGGGATTCAAACCCGTGAACATAGAGGCATACGACGGAACGACAGACCCTGGGGTCTGGATTGAGGACTTCATCCTCCATATCCATATGGCTCGCGGAGACGATCTCCACGCCATCAAATACTTGCCCCTCAAGTTGAAAGGACCAGCTCGGCACTGGCTGAAGAGCCTCCCCGAAAATTCCATTGGAAGTTGGGAGGAGCTTGAGGATGCTTTTAGGGCTAACTTTCAAGGGACCTATGTCCGACCTCCGGACGCAGACGATTTAAGTCATATAATTCAACAGCCTGGAGAGTCAGCCCGAAAGCTTTGGAATAGATTTCTTACTAAGAAGAATCAAATCTTCGATTGCCCGGACGCCGAAGCCTTAGCAGCTTTCAAACACAGCGTCCGAGACGAATGGCTCGCCAGACACCTCGGCCAAGAAAAATCGAAGACAATGGCAGCCCTAACAAGCCTCATGACCCGCTTTTGCGCGGGCGAAGATAGCTGGCTGGCCCGTAGTAGCACCAGCGACCCAGGCACATCTGAAGTCAGGGATGGCAATGGAAAACCACGACGCAGTAAAAGCAAGCGTCGAAATAACAAAGACAGCCCAGACAACACGACGGTAAACGCCGGATTTAGGGGCTCTCGACCCGGTCAGCGGAAAAAGCCTTTCAAAGGCAGCAGAGATGGACCGTCCAGCCTAAACAAGATTCTAGACAAATTATGTCAGATTCATGGCACCTCCGATAAACCTGCAAATCACACCCACAAAGAATGCTGGGTCTTCAAGCAGGCCGGTAAGTTAAACGCCGAACACAAGGGGAGGGAAACACCAAGTGAAGACGAGGATGAGCCTCGCCAGCAAAGCACTAGGGGACAGAAAAAATTCCCACCAGAGGTCAAAACAGTGAACATGATTCACGTAACAAAAAGAAGGAGCAAACATGCACTCCGAGACACATGCGCCGTAGAGCCCGTCACCCCTAAGTTCAACCCTTGGTCGGCCTGCCCGATCACCTTTGAACGCAGGGATCACCTAACAAGTATCCGGCACGGAGGACTGGCTGCCTTGGTGTTAGACCCAATTATCGATGGATACCATCTCACCCAAGTCCTCATGGACGGCGGCAGTAGTCTTAATCTGATATATCAGGACACAGTCCGCAAAATGGGGATAGACCCGACAAGAATCGGCCAAAGCAATACTACCTTTAAAGGAGTAATGCCAGGCCCAGAGGCCCGCTGTACGGGCTCTCTAGTACTAGAGGTTGTATTCAGTTCTCCCGACAACTTCCGAAGTGAAAATTTAACCTTCGACATCGCTCCATTCCGAAGCGGCTATCAAGCACTACTCGGACGAACAGCTTTCTCTCGTTTTAATGCAGTACCGCATTACGCTTCTCTTAAGCTTAAGATGCCCGGTCCACGGGGCATCATCACAGTTAGCGGAAATATTGAGCGTTCCTTACGCGCGGAAGAACGTGTGGCAGCTTTAGCAGCCGAACACTAAACGGCCTCTCCAACCAGAGTAAATGATCAGTCGTCAAGACCGCGGACACGGCTAGACGAGTCCGGCGCATCACTAGCTGTAACAGCTTAGATAAACCTGAGATGGGTTTGATGGTTATACCCCCATAGGCGGTACCAGGGGCTTCCCGCATGTAAAAAGAAATACAGTTCGGCTCGACCTTACTTATCTTGAATTTTAATGGTTTATTGAGAATAACCAATTTTTCGCACGACAACTTTCACCTAAAATTTTCTCTTTTACAGATGATAATCGTGCTACACCCTTCCAGGATACGGCACAACGGAGACACAGGCGCAGACGTGCAGCAGGGCCCCGCTCAAAGGTTTCATTTTAGATTAAGACCCTGTGTAAACCTTTTTTACTGTCTCTTGTTGGTTCACATCCTCCGGATACTCAGTATAACCGAGAGGGATGCTGACGTTATTGGCATTTCGCCACGTCAGAATAATGCATGTACCTGGACACTCGGGATTCATATCAAGGGCGTTACTCAGCCCGGTATATGTTGTAAAGACCGAATACCTTAGGGAGTGTTCGGCGTCGCGAGTTTGGCCTTATATGCATCAGCTCCGAATCACGTCTTTGGTCAAATGTTGGGTTTGCCCGGCTCCCGCGTTTTGCTACTTATGTTCCGCTCTATCGGCTAAGGTGGCACCGGGAGAACTACTACGATTGTGCCCTGGTTCATCCGGATGAGCACCTCAGTAGAGAAAGTCGAAAACTGACTGTCATGATAAAGTGCGAGACTGGTCAACCACTCGATGACTTAGCGGAATCTTCGGGATTCCTCTGCATTAACGAAGGGCCGGTTTTCCCGGTCATGTACATACGCGCCCCGTACTCGGGTGAGCGCGGAAGTACCAGGGGCTATATAGTAGCCCCACTGTCAAACTCCTATGGTTAAGTGAAAGTGTTAAAGCAATATAGTCTGATTGCCTCGTTCACCGCGCTACCACCTCCTTAATGGACCAAGACGTTGGATCAAGTGTGAACACGCGCTTTTGCGAACACCCCCGCATTATGTGCGTGGGGGCTGAAGCCGACGACTGCAAACTTTCAGGTTATATACATATATACATAAACGGCCGCAAAGGAGGCATCATAATACTTTTAGGCAAAAGTATAAACACAGCCTTTATAATTCAAATAGCATTGTTATTACAATCGATATACATGTCACTCGAACATGACACTCTTCGAGCACTGAGCCTCTATTAAACGAGCACCTTCCAGGACTTCTTCAAAATAGTGCTCGGCCGAAACCTGGCCTACGGCCGGATTCTGGGTTGCAATCGTGGTGGCCTCCATCTCCGCCTAGTATGTCTTGACACGGGCAAGAGCCATCCACGCACCCTCTATGCACGCCGACCTCTTTACAGCGTCGATATGCGGCACAACACCAAGGAATCGTTGCACAAGACCAAAATAACTATTCGGCCTTGGTCCTTCCGGCCAGAGGCGATCCACGACAGACCTCATGGCAAGCCCGGACAACCTATGGAGATCGACCCACTCGGCCATTTGCTCATTTAACAGCAGCGGACGCGCCGGAGCATTGAACTGCGACCAGAACAACTTTCCACTTCGTGACCTTTCTGATCTTCAAAAAACTTGGTCACATCAGCAGCACTCACTGCCAAATCCAGGTACGCGTCCGCAGAAATCCATAATTGACCCAGACGGGCATACTTAGGATCTCCGAACTTCGTCCGCAACAAAAAGGGCTTCCCAGCCGTAATATTTCCAGCTTGACGTAGCTCCTCCTTCGCCGCTCTGATTTTAGAGCGGGTTTCCTTAGCTGCTACCATGGCTTTCTCCAGGTCCGCCATCTTCGTTTGACTTTCCCTTTCGAGAAGCTCATAACGGTCGGCGGCGTCTTTCAGCTCAACAGGCATCTTAGCTATTTTCTCTTTGCTCTTGTAATGCGCAGCCTGTTCGGCTTTTAGCTCTTCGACCGCCTTTAGGGCGGCCGCATCACTCCTCCTGGCTTGTTCCTTGGCTCGGGCAAGTTCCGCCCGAAGGGTCTCCACGGCGGCAGCTCCATCTGCAGTCACAGCATATTATAGATACTAGCATTATGCTCCCCTTAATAAATGTTGACCATCGGAGAATACATACCCTGTGCCTCGTCAAGCCGCCTGTTTACAAGCACGATGTTGGCATCTGCCGCATCAAGTTGCCGCTTTAGTTCGGCAAACTCACCAGTCCGGCTAGCCACCGGACCTTCACCCACCTGCACATGAAGGCGGCATGATTATTACCTGGGACTATGATCCTTGGTTTGTCGCCGTTTTCGATAGCAACCAGAGTCTTAGGGGCTACTATCTACATAGGGCACACCTGGCGTGTGCGGTACCGTCAAAAATATATATATTACTTTGCGTACCTCAAAGCCTCTCAGCAGGCTCATAAAAGCCTCATGCAACCCGCTTTCGGCGGATGAAATCTTCTCAACTACCGTACCCATTAACGTACAGTGTGCTTCTGAGATAGCCGCTTGCTCCAGAAGATTCCGCAGTGAGTCTGGTCGCGCACCGGACAGTCCCGGACTCTTTTTGTTGCTCCCCTTAGGAGCCGAATACTCCGGACTCCGAGTGGCCGAAGGGTTACCTTCCAGCCTTGGCGGATCAGGAGAAACCCTTCGTGACGACACCTCAGGATCGCCCACCTCATGAGGCGGGGAGGCATGGGGAGGTGTTTCGCTCTCCATCACCTCTGGAAGAAGATCCCCCGAAGACGAACTATATCGAGAAGGGCTACGATCCGAACTACAGGACATACGTCTCGGTTATTGTCCTTGGAAATAAAGTAGGATATGTTTACTATAAAGTACTTTTGTCTACTTACAGCTCGGTGGGGGGCTGATCCCCTTGTGGGCACTGTGCGGTAAGGATACCCTCCGGGGCAGGACCCTCTGGCGAAGATTTCTTCCCTCGTTTGGAAACCATTGTTTCCAAGTCTTCAGAGGCGGTCCTCTTCCTTCCCTGGGGAGAGGGAATTTTAGATTCTTCTCCCCGGTTATCCTCCTTCGCGGAGGCACTAATTCCCCCGGTCGGGGTGAGTAATGAGTGAGGCCCGCTTTCGGCTTCTTTATTCCCCCTTTATCTTCCCCTGAGGGCGCTTGATAAGGCGCGAGCTCAAGCATTCTGGCCAGTACTGGATCTGTTGAGCCTTCGGGAAGGGGGGCCGAACACCTGATCATCTTCGCCTTTTTTACCCAGTCCTGGTCAAAGAGCGACTTTTCAGAATAATGTTGTGATAAATAAAGAGACAGCATGTTCGGCCGAAGAACTACTTACTTGGGTATCTGGACGATTGCAGCTCAGACCCGCATCCTCGGTGGTGTCCGGACAATTTATTTGTGATCCGAAGAACAATCTATACATCTCTTCGAGCGTCATGCCGAAGAAGTGCTGAATAGCTCGCGGTCCTTCCGGGTTGAACTCCCACATACGGAGAGGTCGACGTTTGCAAGGCAGGACTCGACAAACTAGCATGACTTGCATTACCTTGACAAGGTTGACATCTCTCTCGAGGAGATCTTGGATGCGACTCTACAATGTCGGCACATCATTTACTGGCCCCCAGTCCAGCCCCTTGTTGATCCATGACGCCAGTTGTGGCGGGGGGGCCCGAGCGGAAGGCAGGGGAGGCAACCCACTTAGTACCTCGGGGAGCTGTGATCTAAAACCACTCCCGTTGCCATAAGCTGGACACCTCCGGGAAGGAACCCTTTGGCCATGGAACATCGGCGCCTTTGCTTATTACGGCACCTCCGCATTCTGCGTGTCACCCATTAATCATCTTCGGCTGCACATTAAAGGTCTTGAGCCATAAGCCGAAGTGTGGGGTGACGTGGAGGAAGGCCTCACACACGATGATGAACGACGAGATGTGAAGGATGGAATCCGGGGCCAGATCATGGAAATCAAGCCCGTAATAGAACATGAGCCCTCTAACAAAGGGATCTAGACTAAGGCCTAGCCCTCGGAGGAAGTGGGAGACGAATACGACACTCTCGCCGGGTTCGGGAGTGGGAATGACCTGCCCTCGAGCAGGCACCCTGTGCGAGATTTCGGCGGTCAGATACCTGACTTCTCTTAGCTTCTTGATGTCCTCCTCTATGACAGAGGAGGGCATCCACCGACCTTGAAGGTTGGATCCGGACATGATTGAAGGTTCGAAGCGCCTAGCCTGAGCCTTGGGTGTTGGAACTCAAGGTGGGGGAAGGATTCGATTGAGTGCGAGAAGAAAAGGACAGGCCTTGGCCTCTTTATAAAGAAGGTGAATATCAAGCGTCCTCCGCGTGGCTGTTTGGAACTTGCCTAAAATCGAGGAGTCATACCAACAGGCACGATTGGGTTACCCACACCCATATTGATGAGAATCCCGTGATAAGGGGAACACGATCTCTGCTTCGACAAGACGTGCCAATAAAAACCACCTCACGAAACGTGCAGTGGCAGGCTGGGAGAAACGGTTCGAATAATGACCAGACTGTGGTGTGATGTCACGTTATGAAAAGTTGTCAGCAGATTAGATTTGTGGAAATATTATTCTCTCTACGGTGGTATGTGGAATTTGTTTTGCAGAGCCGGACACTATCCTTGTGTTCAAAATCTTCTATGGAGTATTCGGAGGAAGAACCCGCCTTGCAATGCCGAAGAAAATCTGCGCGCCGGACTCATCATCATTGAAGCCTGGTTCAGGGGATACTGAGGGAGTCCTGGATTAGGGGGTCCTCGGACAGCCGGACTATATACTTTAGTCGGACTGTTGGACTATGAAGATACAAGATTGAAGACTTCGTCCCGTGTCCGGATGGGACTCTCCTTGGCGTGGAAGGCAAGCTTGGCAATACGGATATGTAGATCTCCTCCCTTGTAACCGACTCTGTGTAACCCTAGCCCCCTCTGGTGTCTATATAAACCGGAGGGTTTAGTCCGTAGGACAACAACAATCATACCATAGGCTAGCTTCTAGGGTTTAGTCTCTATGATCTCGTGGTAGATCAACTCTTGTAATACTCATATCATCAAGATCAATCAAGCAGGAAGTAGGGTATTACCTCCATCGAGAGGGCCCGAACCTGGGTAAACATCGTGTCCCCCGCCTCCTGTTACCATTCGCCTTAGACGCACAGTTCGGGACCCCCTACCCGAGATCCGCCGGTTTTGACACCGACAGTACTTCCCCTCAAAAGGAAGGAACTTCGGTAACACATCCTCGTCTTCACCGGCTCCACTCTTGGTTATCTCGTGCCTTTACTTATGCAAGCTTATTTGTGTTATATCCCTTGCTTGCTTGTGTGCTTGTTGTTGTTGCATCATATAGGTTGCTCACCTAGTTGCATATCTAGACAACCTACTTTGATGCAAAGTTTAAATTGGTATAGAAAAGCTAAAAAATTGTTAGTTGCCTATTCACCTCCCCCCCCTCTAGTCAACTATATCGATCCTCTCAACATCGACTACCTGAAACTTCACCATATTTGGGCCTAAGGGAATGTATTGTGGAGTAGCAATTAGATGATGGGTTGCGAGAGTGACAGAAGCTTAAACCCCAGTTTATGCGCTATTTCGTAAGGGACCGATTGGATCCAAAGTTTAATGCTATGGTTAGAATTTATTCTTAATACTTTTCTTGTAGTTGTGGATGCTTGTGGGAGGGTTAATCATAAGTAGGAGGTTTGTTCAAGTAAGAACATCACCTAAGCACCGGTCCACCCACATATCAAATTACAAAGTAGCAAACACAAATCGAACCAACATGATGAAAATGACTAGATGAAATTCCCGTGTACCCTCAAGAACGCTTTGCTTATCATAAGAGACCGTTTTGGCCTGTCCTTTGCCTCAAAAGGATTGGGCTACCTTGCTGCACTTTTGTTACTACTATCGTTACTTGCTCGTTACAAATTATCTTGCTATCAAACTACTCTGCTACTTACAATTTCAGCACTTGCAGACATTACCTTACCGAAACTACTTGTCATTTCCTTCTGCTCCTCATTGGGTTTGACACTCTTACTTATCGAAAAGAGTTTAAATTGATCCCCTATACTTGTGGGTCATCAAGGCCGGATAAGTATAGTAGTGTGCACTTTAAGAGGTGACAGGTGAAGCCCACGCTCTGGCTTACTCTCTGAATTTTTTTCATGTTTGTACTGGCATGCGAGACGGATCTACTGATGAAGATCATAGAAAGTTCCGAGAAGGCAATGCTCTCTTTGTGGGATACCTTCTAAGTGTTCTTGTTGACCGCATGTGTGATGTGTATATGCACATACAAAATGGGAAGAAACTGTGGGACACATTGAATGCTAAATCGGTGCAATAGATGTAGACACTGAACTATACATCATGGAGAGATTCCACGACTACAAGATGGTGAATAACCATTCTATGGTTGTACAAGCTCATGAGATACAATGCATTGTAAAGGAACCGAAACTCCTTAAGTGTCTTTTACCTGATAAGTTTGTGGAGGGGTGCTTGATTGCCAAACTCCCTCCTGGATGGAGAAATTTCGTCACATCTCTTGATGTTGAGGGGAAAGCTCGGGTTAAAAACACTACTGAGAAAGGTGACGAGGTTGAGCCTATCACCAATATGGTGTAAAGGTACCCATAGAACAAGAACAAAGGGATGAATAAGCCTGTAAAGATGACTACCTTCAAGAAGAGGAAGTTGAATAAGGATGAGCTAGAGTGCTGCACCTATGGGAAGACCAAACACTTTTCCAAGGAATGCCCAGAATGTGCAGACCACAACAGGAAAATGGGCTCCAAGAATGTCAACATGGTGACCGCTAGCAATACCGACGGGTATGGTAATTTACCTATTGTTCTTTTAGTATGTCAATCGTCATGTTGGTGGATTGATTCGGGTGCTAATGTTCACGTGTGTGCTGGCGTCTCTTTGTTCACTTCTTATCAGGTCCCATAGGATTCTTCCGACCAAATGGGGAATGGGTCGCATGCTTTTGTTTATGGCATTGCCACGGCGGATCTTAAGTTCACTTCGGGGAAGATCATGCGGCTAAGGAACGTGCAACATGTCCCTACTATGAACAATAATCTAGTTAGTGGCTCCCTTCTATGTAGAGATGGGTTTAAGGTAATTTAGAGTCGAATAAAGTAATTTTGTCAAGATATGGACAATTTATATGCAAAGGCTATGAGGGCAGAGGCTTGTTTTGCTTTTCTCTTTCAGATTTTTGCAATGAGTCAGTAAAACAAATTTGTGCTAGTTTTAATGATGATGCAAGTGTTTGGCACTCTCATTTACATCATGTCAACTTTGGTCTAATGTTTCGACTACCATTATGAGTTCAATAGTTGTGTGCAATCAAAGTAACCTCAGAAGCCTCACACAACAACCGAGGAGAGAAACTCAACACCTCTAGAACTCATACATTCTGATCAATGTGAGATGAATGGTTTGTTGAACAAATGGGGAAAGATATATTTCATGACGTTGATTGATGATGCGAGTAGATTTTGCTATGTTTATTTGTTGCAATCCAAAGCTGAAGCTTCAAACTACCTTAAAATCTAGAAGCCTAAAGTTGGAAATCAATTAGAGAGGAAGACCAAGCATCTTAGGTCGGATCATGGTGGAGAATATTTTCCAAATATACTTGATGAATTCTTTGAGGAACATGACATTATTCACGAGAGGACACCCCTATTCGCCCCAATCGAACGGGGTAGCCGAGAGGAAAGATTGCACATGGACTGACTTGGTGCATGCCATGTTAGACACTGCTAGTTTATCTAAGGCATGATGGGGGAGGCATTGTTGACTTTATATGTCATATTTTGAATAGAGTTCCTAACATGAATAAAGATTGAAAAAACCTTATGAGGAGTGAGTTGGGAGAAAACCATCACTTTCTTATTTGCGTACTTGGGGATGCTTGGCGAAGGTGAATATTCCTATCCCTAAGAAATGCAAACTCGGACCAAACACAGTGGATTATGTCTTTCTAGGTTATGTTCAGAAGAGCATTGCAAATATATTTTTAGTGGTTAAATCGTCTGAGGTATCTGATATGCATGTTGATACTATAATGAAATCTCGTGATGCTACATTTTTTTAGAATATGTTTCTTATGAAAAATATACATAGCATTGCTAGATTTTCTTCTGAGGTAATTCCATAATCTAGTACATCTGCTGAGTATTTCGAACAACCACCCAAGGAAGTCCTTGAGGAGGATAACAATGAAGCTCCTGTGAGGAGCAAGAGACAAAGGATTGCAAAATCCCTTCGTAATGATTCCATTGTATACCTTGTGGACGAAACTCCCAAGTCTATTGTAGATGCATATGCATCTCTGGATGTAGATTATTGGAAAGAAGATGTCCGTAATGAGATGGAATCAGTTCGTTCTAATGGAACTTGGGAGCTATAGGATCGAAAGTATGTCTAGAGGGGGGGGTGATTAGACTACTTGACCAAATAAAAATCTAGCCTTTTCCCAATTTTAAGTCTTGGCAGATTTTAGAAACTTAGCACAAGTCAAGCAATCAACCTACACATGCAATTCTAAGAGTATAGCAGCGGAATGTAAAACAATTGCATATGAAGGTAAAGGGAGGAGTTTGGAGGGAG
The DNA here is from genome assembly GCF_002575655.3 of Aegilops tauschii subsp. strangulata. Classification (NCBI taxonomy): domain Eukaryota; kingdom Viridiplantae; phylum Streptophyta; class Magnoliopsida; order Poales; family Poaceae; genus Aegilops; species Aegilops tauschii. The sequence goes on from NC_053035.3 coordinate 462,623,410, forward strand.
CAAACGCAATGTAGACACGGAGATTTTTTATCCATGGTCTCGATAGGTGGTGCTATCGTACATCCACATTGATGGAGACTTCAATCCACGAAGTGTAACGGTTGCGCGAGTCCACGGAGGGCTCCACCCACAAAGGGTCCACGAAGAAGCAACCTTGTCTATCCCACCATGGCCGTCGCCCACGAAGGACTTGCCTCACTAGGGTAGATCTTCACGAAGTAGGCGATCTCCTTGCCCGTACGAACTCCTTGGTTCAACTCCACAATCTTGACGGAGGCTCCCAAGTGACACCTAGCCAATCTAGGAGACACCACTCTCCAAAAGGTAATATATGGTGTGTTGATGATGAACTCCTTGCTCTTGTGCTTCAAATGATAGTCTTCCCAACACTCAACTCTCTCTCATAGGATTGGATTTGGTAGAAAGATGATTTGAGTGGAAAGCAACTTGGGGAAGGCTAGAGATCAAGATTTATGTGGTTGGAACGGGATATCTAGACCTCAACACAAGTGTAGGTGGTTCTCTCTTAGAAAATGTATGTTGGAAGTGTAGGCATGTTCTGATGGCTCTCCTCACGAATGAAGAGTGGGTGGAGGGGTATATATAGCCTCCACACAAAATCTAACCGTTACACACAAATCACCAAACTCGGTGGGACCGAATCATAAAACTCGGTCAGACCGATTTAGTTCAAAATGTGAACGTTAGGATTTTCGGTGGCACCGACATGTCAACTTGGTGGGACCGATTTCATTAGGGTTAGGGCATAACATAATCTCGGTGTGACCGATTACACAAACTCGGTGGGACCAATTTTGGTAATAGACAAATAGAGAGTTGGTCAGGCAAACTCGGTGGGATCGATTCGCTCATCTCGGTTAGACCGAAATGCTACGAAGGGGAAACAAAGAGTTTGAATTGCAATCTCGGTGGGACCGATCGCTCATCTCGGTTAGACCGAAACGTTACGAAGGGAAACAGAGAGGTTGCAATCCCATCTCGGTGAGACCGAGATCCCTATCAGTGAGACCGAAGTGACTAAGGTTTATGGCAGTGGCTATGTCAAGTGAACTCGGTGGCGCCGGATAGAAGATTTCGGTGGGGCTGAGTTTGACTTTTGGTTTGGGACATATGTGGATATGAGAAAGTAGTTGAGGGTTTTTGGAGCATATCACTAAGCATTTTGAGCAAGTAACTCATTAAGCAACACCTCACCCCCTTTTAATAGTATTGGCTTTTCCTATGGACTCAATGTGATCTTGGATTACTAAAAGTAAAATGTAGAGTCTTGTGCTTTGAGCTTGAGCCAATCTTTTGTCCTTAGCATTTTGAGGGGTCCACTTCCTAGTCCCTGCCATGCCAATCATTGAGCTTTAGTGAAATATTTATCTTAAAATAGCATTAGCTCAATGAGCTATATGTTGTTAGGAATTACCAAAACCACCCAGGGATAGTTGCACTTTCAATCTCCCCCTTTTTGGTAATTGATGACAACATATAGATCAAAGCTTCGACAAATGATCATAAGATTGAAAAACATCGTTGTTTTGAGAAGTATGTGATAAGCAAGATCTCCCCCTAAATTTGTGCATTATTTAAAATTTGCTTTTGAATGCAAATGCACAATCGATTAGGATCATGGGTTACTCTTCCATGTCACATACATCTTGGTGGAGCGCTCAAAATGATAGAAATTAAAAGCATGCACTCATCACCAAGCAAGTGAATGATCATATATGAGATATAAAAGATAGTATCATCCAAACAAGCATTAAGGTAGCAAATGATCAACCACATGATCATACAAGTATCTCACACAAGCACACAATCAAAAAGTTCAACCAAAGAAGCGAAAAAAGAAAAACACTCTCTCGAAGCCTATGATCTATACATATTTCTCCCCCTTTGGCAACAAGTTACCAAAAAGTTCAAATATGCATAGTGCTATGCGTCTCTCAGGCTTGGTCTTCGGGAGGTGGTGTAGATAGAACTCCAAGGATGAAGGCATCCGTTAATTTAGTTGGAGCTGGTGGAGTGGCTGCTGGAGGTGGCACTGGAGCTGTGGCTGCTGGTGCTGATGTTGTAGCTCTAGAATCTCTCACTGGCACTGCAGCAGACCTCTGAACTCTAGGCACTCGCTCAAATGCATCAGTAGTTGCCTTGCCTCTCTTCTCTTTTGCTTCCTCCTGAAGCTGCCCAACTGCTGTTTGAATCTCAGTTACCTTCAGATCAAGATCATAAAATTTGGTTTCTATGATCCTCTCCAAGCTCTCCTGGTTTTGAGTCAGGGTGGCCAAGCCCTTCTCAATCCTTAGTGTCGACTGGATCAGATATGCAAGTTGATCTTGCTTGCTCTTCAGGAAAACTTGAGATGCCTCTTCAACACTTGGCATCTTGGCAGCTTTCTCAGCCTTTGCTTTGGCTCTCTTCTCCTGTGCTTGAATAGATGTGGGGTCTTCCTCATTCATCACAACAGTGTTGTCTTCAAAATCAGGATGCAAAGGAAGGTGCTCCTTGTCCAACAGATATGTTCTTGCGCCCATCTTGGAGTTGATGAGCTCCTGAATGTGTGGAGCATACCCACAGCTTCTCTTCTGGTCAGCAGCAGCCCTCTTGATTGTCTCTATAATCAAACTCATAACCTTGAACTTCTGAGGGACATCAAAAAGTTGGAGCAGGTTGATAGAATGCCCTCTGATCATCTTGTGATCTCTTGACTTGGGTAGCAATGTGTGCCTTAGGATCCAGTTGATGGTAGGCAGACCAGACAATAGATAGTGTAAGATCCAAGCTTATGTGTCTCCAAAGCTTTATTTGGGATCTCCTTGTACATGTTTGCCATGGAGTTGTGGTCTTTCTTCTTGGTGGCATACACATCCAAGTCATCTTCATGTTCTTCAGGGGCATTTATCAGTTTGGCCCACTCCTCAACTGTGGATTGGTACCTTGTACCCTCAGACATCCATACTATCCTTCCATCTGGGTAAAAGTGAGCAGTGGAGTAAAACTGCATGATCATCTCATCATTCCATTTTGTGAGCTTCTGAGCAACAAATTTGTCAACTCCACATGCTTTGAAGCTATCATGTACTCCTGGATAGTGATCTTCATTTTCCTTGATGAATTCCTAATCAACCCATCTCATGTCACAAAAATGGGCTTCTTGTCAAGCAAAATAGTTTCATAGAAGTCTTGTTGTTCCTTTGTGTGAAACTTATAATCAACTGCTGTCCTTCTCCTTACAGCATAGGGATATGACTGTCTCCACAATCTCAGTCCAGCATCTTTTCTGATGTGCATGTCTTCAGCCACTGGATGAGCATCATTGTGCTCTGGAATCTTGGGCTTCAACTTCCTCAAAACAAGTGAATCATCATCTTCTTCTTCAGCATCACGCACTGGGGCCTTGTTCTTTTCCTCAGCAAGTATACTTCTGGTGTTCCTCTTGGGTTTTGGGGGCTTCTGAGCTGGAGCTTTGGGAGCAGACTTGGGCTTTGATGGAGCAGCCCCTGCCTTTATAGCATCTCCCATAAGCTTCTGAGCTTTGGGTGCTGGTGCAGCATCCTCTTCCTCTTCTTCAGAGGGATCTCTCATCATGGAGGACTTCCCAATAACTCTGGCAATGGTCTTCTTGACCCTTTCCTTCCTCTTATTGCCTTCACCACCTTCTTTGGGTTCAAGAGTGAACTCCATTGTCTCTTGAGTAGAGGCTCTGGCCTTAGACATAGGAATTCTTCTTGCTGGTGCCTTCTTATTCAGCCCTTGCTTACTTGCAGCAGCTGTGCCATACTCCTTTTTCAGCACCTTCTTTTTGGAGTTTACTTCCTCCTCAGTGGCAACATAATCCTCATCCTTAGATTCTAAGGTTCTCTTCTTCCTAGATCTGGTGGCTGCCTTTGGCAAGTTGCTTGGAGTGCTCCTACTGCCATCATCAAAAGTCCGTGAGGGATCTGAACCCTCACTCATCTGCACCTGTTCCTCTGACCTGTTCTGACTGTCATTTTGATCAGGCATCTCTGCAAACTTACTGACAGCAGACCTTGTGAATAGATATAAATGAGGTAGAGTGGATGAGCATCAAAAAGTGCAGAGTTTTTGCAAAACAGATGACTTAAAAACTTAGTTTTAGTTCTTCACAGAAAGCATTTCGGAGCTACCGATTTGTAAACTCGGTGGTACCGAAGCAGCTTTTGGAACCTAAACTGGTGAACTCGGTCAGACCGAGTCACAGTTTGGTGGCACCAAGACTGCTAGGGTTTCACAAAGAATCGAACTCGGTCACACCGATTTGCAGTTTTCGGTCAGACCGAAAGTGCAGGTGCAATGGCCTAAGCCAAATCGGTGAGACTGATTTCTACAACTCGGTCGGTCCGAGATGAGTTCTGCGGAGACCTAACCCTAAATTTTCGAATCAAACCTAACCTAAGGGATGTTTTCAGTGGATAGAGTGTTTGCATACGTGGTGATGATCATGGCAGAACAATGTGCTATGAATCAGAAGTATAAGAATAGCACAAAGGATCGAACTCGTACCCTAGTTCGGCGGAGTTCGCTACGGTGGCAACGGAGGGGCAGAATTCCGTTGACGGTGATGGAAACCAATGGCGGGAGGTCGCTGGCGGCGAGAAGACAATCCGGAGACCCGAGGCGGCAGAGCAGGATACGCACGGGCTGAGAGGTTTCAAAGAAATTTCCGAAGTCTCACTCGTGGGTTTATATATCCCGACCCTGTCGGTATGACCGAGTGGAACAACTCAGTGGCACCGAGATGCAGAATCGCAAGCGGTTACTGCAACTCGGCGTGACCGAAAAGTTCAAATCGGTTGCACCGAGATTGAAAACCTAGATCAACTTAGTGATCTCGGTGTGACCGAAGTGGATGACTCGATCATACCGAAATAGACACAGAGGTTTTGGAAGTTCAAGTCTATGACGAATCGGGGACTCCAAGTGCTCCTCACACAGAGTGGTTCGAATCTGACTTGATCAAACTTTGTGATGTAGCATGAATAGAGTTTGAGATGAGAAAAGCATAGATAGCTAGAGGGAGTTCTTAGGCATTCTTGTCCATCCATTTGGCAAGAGAGAAAAAGCAAAACAATCAAAGCAACGAATGGATGTCCTCGAATGAGTAAAATATGCATCCAACATGCTCACACAATAAAATGACAAATGAAATATGTGACAAAGCATGCACAATCACTCTAGCATCTAACAAGAAATTTGGCGATGACTAGGTCATCTATATATGAGTATATTGACTTAGGAGTCAAATGAGAACATTTGATCATAGGTCATACTCATCGTTTAAGCACAAGTGGGGTTGCCACTTTTACATAAAGCATTGTTGTGCTCACATCATTAGAGTTGCTTTAGCTCAATTGATTAGAGTAAAGCTCCCCCTAGATGTGATATCCCCCCTAAGAGGGATGAACTAACCTTGGGTTTTGTCGATGATGAGTTCATGTAGGTGTTGAAGATCTGGGTGCTCAATGTTGATGTAGATCATTCGGAGCAATCCTTTGGAGTGAGTTGCACTTTCAATACCTACACGGGTTAGTCCCACAAGGAACAAACAAGGATATCCATAGACATAGAGTGATGTTCACATTGGATGATTTCCATGAAATCATTAGGTTACCTTGTCCCTTGTCTTACCAACAAGAGGGTTTGTGACTCTTTGAACTAGTGCAAGATATGGAAGTTGTTTGCACTTGTCCTTGCCAAAATGATAAGAGTGAAGTATGTTGGCGGAGTCACCCTCAAGAACTCTCTAGTTCTTCTTCTTAGGGATCCACACCATCTTGATGGGAATCCTTAGAGTTGTAGTCATACTTGATGAAAGTGGAAGTTGATGTAGTCTTGGGAACCCACTTGACCAAGGCCTTAGGTGCTTCTTCAAATGCATCAATATCCTCTTGAAGCTTGTCCTTGCCTTTTAGCTTGTGGTATTGTGGTGGAAGATCATCTTGAGCTTGTGTTCCTTGGAAAGAAGTAGGATCATACGTCTCTAGTTGAGGAACAAACTTCGTCTTGGGGTATTGATCTTCTTCCCACTCAACTCCATTGGCATTGAACTTTCGTTCAAAACCAACACCTTGATTCTTCCGGTGCCTTCCTTGCTTGCGTACAATTTCCTCAAATTGCTTACTTCCGGCAAGACTCTTGTAAACACCTTTCTCTATAATTCCCTTCAATAAGCTATTTTCTTGCTCAGGTGTAACTTGGCTAAGAGAATCATTAGTGGAATCAAGAGAACTACTAGAAGAAACAACATTGGATTTAGCATGATTGTTGTTACTACTAGAGGAAGAATCTTTCTTGTTCTTGTTGCTAGATTTTACTTGTGGCATGTAAGTAGACAAGAGTAAACGCTTGGCAATGTAAGGAGAACTTTACTTGCGAAGATCATCATTGATTGCTTTTAAAAACTCATGCGCTTGCTCAAGGTTGAGCTTTTCAAAGCGTAGCTTCTCATGAGTCTTTAAAAGTTCTCGACGATCTTCCAAGGTAGTTTCATGAGCTAACTTAAGAGTGTTTAGTTCTTTAGTTAGACGCTCAGTCTCCTTCTTATCATCGTCATTCGTTTTATCTTTATTATCATGATTAATAGCAAGTTCATCATAGTTTTCATAACTAGACTTGTCAACAAGTAAATCATCATCTCCTAGCAAATCATCTTCATCACTATTGAAATCAACATACTCGGGGTGTGTTACCTTTGGACCTTTGGCCATGAAGCATCTTCAAATTCCTTCATTTAGTGAGTCAAATATGTTATAGGAGTTGGTTGTCACAAGAGCTAGACCGGCAACACCTTCATCTTGAGTATATTCGAAGTCGGAGTGATGGTCGGAGTCGGAGCCGGATACCCACTCACCAACATGAGCTTGATGTCTTCTTTTTTTGTAGCTCTTTGATGATTTGTCCTTCCTTTCCGATCCTTGCTTCTCCGAGAGGGTCTTCGTTCATAACGATCATCTCTACTCCTTCTCTCTCTTGGTGGTGATTCTTCTCTTCTACTTCTTCTTTTGGGAGAATCTTCTCTTCTTTTGTAGGGAGCTGTACACTCATTGGAGTAGTGTCCAGGTCTTCCACAATTGTAGCAATTTCGTTCACGATTTGAAGATCTCTTGTCATTGTAGGACCTTGACTTGGAGCTTCTTTCCTTGCTTCTGCTCTTGTAGAATTTGGTGAAGTTCTTCACCATTAGGCTCAATTCTTCATTGAGGGTTTGTTTCTCACTTGATGATGTGGGAGCTTCACATGAGGCTTTGTAAGCACCACTTGACTTGTTGTGGAGCTCTTACTTATCCTTAAGTGACATCTCATGAGCAACAATTCTTCCAGTGACTTCCGTTGGCTTGAGATCTTTGTAATTGGGCATCATTTGGATCAATGTGCATGCCGTATCATATTTCCCATCCAAGGCTCTTAGGATCTTATTGATGATGAATCTATCGGTCATCTCTTCACTTCCTAAGCCGGCAATCTCATCTGTGATGAGAGCAATCCTAGAGTACATTTTAGCGACACCTTCACCATCCTTCATTTTGAACTTATCAAGTTGACTTTGAAGCACATCCAATTTGGATTCCTTGACGGAGTCGGTACCTTCGTGCATATCAATCAAAGTATCCCAAATTTCCTTTGCATTCTCAAGACGGCTGATTTTGTTGAATTCTTCGGGGCACAATCCGTTGAAGAGAATATCGCAAGCTTGAGCATTGTATTGCAGCATCTTCAACTCTTCCGCGGTAGCTTCACGGTTCGGTTCTTTCCCATCAACGAATTCACCTTGCAAGCCAATACACACAATAGCCCAAACGGCGGGGTTATGTCTAAGAATATGCATTTTCATCTTATGCTTCCAACTAGCAAAATTAGTACCATCAAAGTAAGGACCTCTACGGTGGTAATTTCCCTCGCTAGACGCCATACTCTCCTAGGTTGTGAAACCAAGGCTATGATCACCAAAAGCTATGTAAATCAAAGCAAATGGAGACCAAAGCTCTGATACCACTTGTAGGTTCGAAAGTATGTCTAGAGGGGGGTGATTAGACTACTTGACCAAATAAAAATCTAGCCTTTTCCCAATTTTAAGTCTTGGCAGATTTTAGCAACTTAGCACAAGTCAAGCAATCAACCTACACATGCAATTCTAAGAGTATAGCAGCGGAATGTAAAACAATTGCATATGAAGGTAAAGGGAGGAGTTTGGAGGGAGCAAACGCAATGTAGACACGGAGATTTTTTATCCGTGGTTCCGGTAGGTGGTGCTATCATACATCCATGTTGATGGAGACTTCAATCCACGAAGGGTAACGGTTGCGCGAGTCCACGGAGGGCTCCACCCACAAAGGGTCCACGAAGAAGCAACCTTGTCTATCCCACCATGGCCGTCGCCCAGGAAGGACTTGCCTCACTAGGGTAGATCTTCACGAAGTAGGCGATCTCCTTGCCCGTACAAACTCCTTGGTTCAACTCCACAATCTTGACGGAGGCTCCCAAGTGACACCTAGCCAATCTAGGAGACACCACTCTCCAAAAGGTAATAGATGGTGTGTTGATGATGAACTCCTTGCGCTTGTGCTTCAAATGATAGTCTCCCCAACACTCAACTCTCTCTCATAGGATTGGATTTGGTAGAAAGATGATTTGAGTGGAAAGCAACTTGGGGAAGGCTAGAGATCAAGATTTATGTGGTTGGAATGGGATATCTTGACCTCAACACAAGTGTAGGTGGTTCTCTCTCAGAAAATGTATGTTGGAAGTGTAGGCATGTTCTGATGGCTCTCCTCACGAATGAAGAGTGGGTGGAGGGGTATATATAGCCTCCACACAAAATCTAACCGTTACACACAAATCACCAAACTCGGTGGGACTGAATCATAAAACTCGGTCAGACCGATTTAGTTCAAAATGTGAACGTTAGGATTTTCGGTGGGACCGACATGTCAACTCGGTGAGACTGATTTCATTAGGGTTAGGGCATAACATAATCTCGGTGTGACCGATTACACAAACTCGGTGGGACCAATTTTGGTAATAGACAAATAGAGAGTTTGTCAGGCAAACTCGGTGGGACCGATTCGCTCATCTCGGTTAGACCGAAACGTTACGAAGGGGAAATAGAGAGTTTGCATTGCAATCTTGGTGGGACCGATCGCTCATCTCGGTTAGACCGAAACGTTACGAAGGGAAACAGAGAGGTTACAATCCCATCTCGGTGAGACCGAGATCCCTATCGGTGAGACCGAAGTGACTAGGGTTTGTGGCAGTGGCTATGTCAAGTGAACTCGGTGGCGCCGGATAGAAGATTTCGGTGGGGCCGAGTTTGACTTTTGGTTTGGGACATATGTGGATATGAGAAAGTGGTTGAGGGTTTTTGGAGCATATCACTAAGCATTTTGAGCAAGTAACTCATTAAGCAACACCTCACCCCCTTTTAATAGTATTGGCTTTTCCTATGGACTCAATGTGATCTTGGATTACTAAAATTAAAATGTAGAGTCTTGTGCTTTGAGCTTGAGCCAATCTTTTGTCCTTAGCATTTTGAGGGGTCCACTTCCTAGTCCATGCCATGCCAATCATTGAGCTTTCCTGAAATATTTATCTTAAAATAATATTAGCTCAATGAGCTATATGTTGTTAGGAATTACCAAAACCACCCAGGGATAATTGCACTTTCAGGAGCTAACTGAATGACCCTATAGTTGTAAACATGTGGGTTCTAAGTGGGTGTTGGCAAACAAGCTAAGGCCTAATGGTACTATTGAGAAGTACAAGACGCGGCTTGTGGCTATGGGCTACACTTAGAAAGAAGGTGAAGATTACTTTGACATCTATTCACCCGTCACTAGACTGACCACCATTCGGGTGCTACTTTTTCTGGCCACCTCTTATGGTCTTATTGTTTATCAAATGGACGTAAAGACGACTTTCCTAAATGGAGAGTTGGAATAGGAAATGTATATGGATTAGTCTGAAGGGTTTATGGTGAAGGGTAAATATAGAAAGGTGTGCAAGTTGTTTAAATCTTTGTAGTTTGAAAGAACTCCGATGCCTACATCCTATGTCATTAATGAGGCTGATAGGTATGTTTACTATCGCCATGGTGGGGGCGATGGTGGTATATTATGTTTGTATGTGGATGACATATTGACCTTTGATACAAACATTGAGTCGATCAACGAGGTCAAGACTTTTCTATCAAAGAGTTTTGACATGAAAGATCTGAGAGAAGTTGATGTGATTCTAAACATCAAACTGATTAAGGATGAGAATGAGATTAATCAAACGCAATCTAACTATGTTAAGAAGGTCTTGAGCCATTTCAGCTTTGTGGATAGCAAGTCATCTCCAACACCTTCTGATTCCAGTGTGACACTTAGAAAGAACAAGGAAGAAACGAGAGATCAATTAAGATAATCTCAAAAATTTCACTTCACTCATGTACTTAGCTAGCGCAAGAAGGCCAAATATCTCTTTTGTTGTGAGCAAACTGAGTAGGTTCATGTCCAACCTAGGTGATGATCATTGGCATGTACAAAGGGTATTACGCTATCTGAGAGGTACTATGAGCTGTGGAATTCACTATTCAAGGCATCCTGTTGTGCTTGAAGGATATAGTGATTCGAAGTAGATTTTCTTGTTGATGTGCTCTACACCACAAGTGGGTATGTATTTACTAATGGAGGTAGTGCAGTGTCATGGAGGTCTTTTAAACATACCATACTGACGAGGTCAACCATGGAAGCAAACTTACTGCTTTAGACACAGCCACTGCTGAGGTAGAATGGTTGCATGAACTCTTGATGGACTTTCGTGTGGTTGAAAAACTTGTACCGGCTATTCTTATGAATTCTACTACCAAACAGTTATCACTAAAGTGAACAATTCTAAGGATAATGTGAATTCATCAAGAAGACACGTGAAGAGACATTTGAATTTTGTCAGGAAGTTGAAAAACTCCAAAGTTATAATTGTTACATATATTCAAAAAGAAAAAACCTAGCAGATCCCTTTACAAAGGGACTATCACGAAATGTGATAAATAATGCATTGCGGGAGATGGGTATGAGACCCATAGATGTTACACCATAGTAGTAACCCAACCTTTGTGATCGAAGATCCCCTGAATTAGGACTTGGGAAGAACAAGCTATAGGTTAATAGAGGAGAGTAACATGTAACCCTATCTAGATGAAGATGCAGAACTCTCCGAGCTGTAAGGCAGGTTGGCAACATGACTTAGTGTGGTTCTATTAGCTATGATTAGCAAAAATGTTGTCCTGCAGAGCAATCTGGAAGAACACATCTATATGTGCCCCAACTGTAAACATCGCAGCCTATGAGACTTGGGTGATCTCCAGTAAGCTCACGGAGAGACCAGGTATTACGATGTATGTGTTCCAAATCGTGGGATAGCCTACTGGCAGCCAAGTACTGGTTATGACTTTGAGTGAAACATGTTCACATAAAACTTATTCAAGGCATAGTCCATTGCCAAGTTGTGAACGATGTAGCTTAAAGCTCTAAGCACAAGTTCAACTTAACAGTCTTTGCTGAAACATTGATATATTAAACAAGTAGTGAGAAAAGTAAAATCTCTAAATGGGTATTTGAGATCTGGTGAGGGATTGTTAGAATTAATCGCCTAGGCCCATGTACAATTTCTGAAATCTCATATTAGCCCATGTGTAAAATGGCAAGTGGTGGTGACCTCTTTATATAGTGGCTCATCCCCACCACACTAAGTGATGTGATAAAGAGAAAACCACGTGCATGTGCTCGCGTTGCCTTGCGGAGCCGGGCTTGGGCACAGGCTCAAGACGGGGAGGGGCAGCACATGTGTGTGACATGCGCGTGAATGGTTCGCCGAAATCTGGCACGTTGCCTTGCAGGGGCGCTACTTCCTTTTGTTGTTCTATTTTTATGTCTTGGTGTACACGCTGATCGTTACTTGTCTGGTAAGTTCATGACTTGGAAACCAAATCGGTTTGAGATTGTGATCGCGATACGATACGAATGTGGTACTCCTATATATACTTCTCACCGGCACAAACAAAGATACATGGAAAACACCTACGGTTCTGCATCATCTTGCAACTTGCACCGCCACCATTGTCTACTCCATACTAAATGCGGTGTGCATAGGCGTGCGAGAGAGCAAGTCTCTGAACCATTCATCCTGGCGATCCTGCACCGGGATAGGACAAATTAGGTTTTTAGGAAGCGCTCCATGCGACTGCTCAAGGTCGTCACCATGGGTCATCTTCCACTAAGATCAGACGCTGCTACGCGTCGTCATTACCAACGTCTGCTCTGACGAGTCTTCACCAACGTCATCATCAACAACATCACCGTCGTAGCAGCAACCACAACTACTTCATCTATGAACGATCATTATTTGCACTGTGATATGATCTTATTTCTAATTTAGTTCTTGCATGTGCAATGCTACTGTTTCAATCCTCTAGTATGCTAGAGCTTTGCTTGCTACTTACTTTTTTAGTCATGAATTATTTAGTGGAATTAATCACGAATTTACCTAATATTCCAACATGGCGAGAATGATTCTAGCGGGGCGCCGATTCCAGCAGCGACTTTGTAGTGTAGATTATGGTGGAGACTCGGTTCCAATGGCGACGCTCAAAATTATGATAAGCATTAATGAGGACATCCACGTGGATGTCCCACCTATGCTTATCATAATTTCGAACAACATCGTCATTTTTTTACCGGCGAGGGCGACTCAAGTTTGGTGGCTTCTCAAATTGAGATTGATTTCACTCCTCCTAATGATAAAAATCATGCTAAACAATTGGGAACACGTATGGAATCCTTGTGGATATCCTTATGTGTCTTCTAGAATGATTGGTATAACTTTTACCAACACTTCTCCTCCTCCGAGAGCAACACCCAGTACGCCGACGTGACAATGGAGGTTGCTGGCGGCTAAAAGGAAAGATGGGCTTTTTATAGATGCGGGTGGCGGTAAAACATGGCGGGAGGCCAGGAGGGAGTTGAAACTTCCCTCTCGCGCAAGCGGTTGGCCCATGGTGCATGCCATATCAAGGTCTCCATCCTGCAAATATAGAGTCTTTTTGGTTGTATATGGAGCGTCCTCCATAAATTATGACGATTCGAGGCTGACGGGCAACTCTTCTAGAGTGGCCTTTTCAGCCAAATCACCATATTGATCGGGTTGACTTGGCAGGCTTGATGACAAAGAAAGTTTTCCATTGCCCAAGCAATACCAACTTACAGCATGAGTTGTTTCTTGTTGACAAAGAAAGTTTGCAAGAAGATCACTTCACCAATGAAAAAATACTGGTGGGGTAGCTCTATTGACAAGAGATCACTTCACTGGCTATCGTGGAAGAAATTAATCGAGCCGAAGATCAAAGGGGGGATGGGTTTTAAAGACCCTAAACTTTTTAATCTTGCCATGCGAGGTAAGCAAGGCTGGCGGTTGTTCACACATCCCAACAGTTTATGTGCGCGTGTACTGAAGGGAAAATATTACCCACACACTAATTTTCTGCATGCAACGGTTCCCACTTGAGCATCCTCAACCTGGAGAGTGATCGTGGCAGGCAGAAAAGCTCTGGACACTGGACTAATTAACAGGATTGGAGATGGCTCCTCTATATCTATATGGACCGACTAGTGGATCCCTAACACGATGACTCTGAAACCCATAGGCCGAATTGGTTCTGCACCAGATTTGATTGATGACTACACAGGAAACTGGAACGTGGATTTGGTCCGCCAAAACTTTCTTCACCCGGATGCGGAGGCATTTCTGAACACCCCACTGAACCCTGCTGGTGGTGAAGATACTTTGGCGTGGGCTCTGGAAAAGTCAGGTCAGTATATTGTTAAATCGGTGTATCGTTCTCTAGTGACTCGCAACGAGCTCATACTCTAGAGGAAGGGACGATTACAGATACTTCATCCTCAAACAAACAGTTATGGACTGCACTGTGGAAACTACATGTCGTACCAAAGGTTCGAGTGTTCTGGTGGAGGGTTCTCCATGGCATCCTACCAAACTCAGTGACCCTGAAGTATCGACATATTAACCCTATTGGTCGGTGTGATATATGGTTAGCCATGGATGAAACGCTTATGCATGCGCTCATCTCGTGCACACATGCTAAGACATTTTGGATCACAGCCAAGGATCGGTTTGAGTTGAACCTTCCTAGGCTCAGTCCACACGCTTGGGCGTGCGACATCTTGCTGGACCAACAATTTTCTGCCGATGATAGATGCAAGATCATCACTATCATGCACGCCATTTGGTCATCTCGTAAGTCGTAATAGGCAGACTCGCGATAAGGAAGGGTATGACCCGATTGTGGCCATCAAATGGGTTCACGAAACCCTATCACTCCTTGAGCTTCCGGCAAGACGTTTGAGATCCACTTTAGCACAATCTTGGCGTCCACCAGAGGCGGGTTGGATTCTTATCAACATTGATGGATCAGTGTTTCCAGATGCCCTCTCAGCAGGAGCAGGTGGAGTTGCTCGTTCGCACCTTGCGTATTTAGGAGCCTGGTGCAAGCCACTTCCAGGAGTTTCAGATCCTTTTGTCTCTGAACTTTTGGCGTTTTGGGAGGGAATGATTTTTGCTCAGCTCCGAGGATACTCAGATGTGATATTACAGGTTGATTGTTTGGAGTTGACCAACCTCTAGAATGCGCGTACCACCACAAAATCAATTGTGACGCCTATCTTAAGAGAATTAGAGGCTATTATACCCAATTTTGTTTCTTTTTCAGTTCAGCATATTAGTAAGGAACTAAATGTACCGGCTCATGAGCGTGCTCACTAGATGGGACGGAGAGCTGGCTAGATCATAGCCCGGACTTCCTTATCAATGCCTACGTGTAGATTGTAACCGGTTACTACTTCGCTGAATAAAGCTCTCATTTCGTTGCAAAGAAAAAGTCAACCCGATCAAATTAATAAAACGGACACACGAATTAACATCAAACAAAATAAACTTGCTTAGTTCGTGGAGAGCTAATGGTGGACGAAGTGTTCGCTGGCCGCCAGTGCTCCACGTCCGCACCGCTGGCCAACGATCCTCCACGGCAATGGCATGCATGCACACGAGCGTACAGAGTCTCCACGCACAAGGACACACAGGTCTGCAGCTCGCACAGCAGTGCGTACATGTCAGGGGCACATCTGCCTTTGCTTGTGCGTGGGGCCTCTCTGGTTCGATACGGGGCAAAAATAAATCAAATACTCCCTCCGTTCCTAAATATAAGTTTTTGTAGAGATTTCACTATGAACCACATACGGATGTATATAGATGCATTTTAAGTTTAGATTCATTCATTTTGCTCCGTATGTAGTCCATCTAGTGAAATCTCTATAAAGACTTATATTTAGGAACGGAGGGAGTACATGCCATATATTTTGGCAGCGCAGATCCCCGTGGTGGTTCAATGTGCAGGATTCTGGCCTGCCTATTGCGCGGCCACCGTTGGCATTTTTTGAGCAATGTGGGACAATTTAAAATATTTTTCTCTGAATTTGTGGACATTTCATTGAACCAAGAATATTTTTTAATGTGGAACATTGTAAAAATGCATTTTTTAAATCCCAAACTATTTTGGAAAACATAGAATTTTCTGAAAAACTGGGGAAAAATTAAAATTTGAAATTTCTATTGAATGTCAACAAAAATTTTAAGTTTTGAACTTTTTCAAAACGGGAAAAAAATTATTCTGAACATTTTTCGAAAATTTGAACAAATATTGAAATTCTGAACATTTTTCAAAAATCTTGAATTTACGAAAAAAAGAAAATTAAATTTGAAAGGGAAAAAAGAAAAAAGAAACAGGAAAGAAAATGAGAAAGGAACAAAAGAAGAATACAAAGCTCCGACTATTTGCCGCCACGTGCTGCAAATAGAGTTTTCTAGTTGCATGGACAGCAAAAATAAGTGGGCTTGATTGGCTGGGCCCCATGTACTTTCCAATATGTTAATGGCGTAATCTTTTTCCCTTTTAAGTTATTCCTTTTTACAATGATTTTTAGCTATTCTATTAGATAGTAATAACCAAAACTAATTTCACTTTGTACGAAGATTTGTGTGTGCGGTTCACACTGATTGTTTGAATATTGGCATGGTCGATGACTAGTGAACAATAATCATTTGGATATCCATGATCAAGAGATGTTGCATTCACGTACATATGCAAGTTAGATATGTATTAATATAAGAAGATCAAAAATTAGCATCAACATATTTGGTAATAGAGCATTAATACGAGGATATCGGAAATGAGGATCAACATATTTGTGCACAGACAAACATTAATCATTTGGTTACATATGGCCTAGATGTGTTGCATTCAAGGACTTATCTAGTGGATGTATTACTACCATGACATTCAAAGTGGGCATCGATGGGCCTATGTAGTAAATGTATTAATAGAAGGAGATCCAAAATGAGCGTCAACATATATACATATCTACGCATAGAATGGGACATTAATCAGTTGGATATCCACCGCCAAACTGCATACTACGTTTATGAAGTCCCACTGTATAAAAATTATGAATATCATTTGGATATCCATGATCAAGAGTTGTTGCATTCACGTACCTATGGAAGCTAGATGTATATTAATATAAGAAGATCACATATGAGCATCAACATATTTGTGAATAGAGAGAGCATTATTATGAGGATATCCAAAATGAGGATCAACATATTTGTGCACAATAAACATTAATCAGTTGGTTACATACGGCATAGTGTGTTGCATTCATGGACCTATCTAGTGGATATATTACTACCATGATATCCAAAGTGGGCATCGAGCTATTTATGAACAACCAATACATATATGCATACAATGAACATCAATCATGTTGATATCCATGATCAAGCTATGTTACATTAATGGGCTGGGCCTATGTAGTAAACATATTAATACAAGGAGATCAGAAATGAAAGACAACATATGTACATATCTATGCATGGAGTGGACATTAATCATCTCTATATCCACTGCCAAACTGCATAATACATTTATGAAGTCCCAATGTATAAACTTTATAAATACCTATGCATATCACCTCAATCTATCCAACCCATGTAGCACGCGAACGGGATCCAAAGTTCTTCAAGATGACGCCCCAAAGAGGGAAGCGACGACGCCGTCGCCCGACCATGCCGGGCCTTAGGCTTTCACCCGAAGAACCGGATCCGAGGGTGTGCATGGGATGGACTCCACAACGGCGCCTCCAAGGAGGTGAAACGATGTCCACGGACGACGACGCCCAACACCACACCCTCACGCACCGCACCTCCGCTGGCCTGCATGCCCCCGGCGTCGTGGCAATGCCACCAGCCCACCACCACGCCGGAGCCATCCACCTCACCGCCGGCAAGCCGACGAGCTAGATCTGGCGCCCATCTGCTTTCGCCGCACGAAGGAGTCAACACCCGCCACACCGTCGATCTGTAACTAGCCCGCGCAGGGAGGAGGGGCCGCCACCCCACTCCATCTCATCGGATCGGGACGCCAGATCCGCATCCCGCTGCATCCCCGACATCGGTCGTTGCGTGACCGAACCGGAAGGGCACCGCACGGGCTGCCAGGTCGAGGACGTCGGGGCACAGCCACCAAGCTCGCGCAGCGCAGGAAGGGCCGAGCCTCCCACAGCCGAGGATGCGCGCCGCGGCCGCCCAAGCACCCATCATCTCCGAGCAGCAGAAGCGCCCAGATCCGCACCGCCCAGGCACCACCGCGCCCGCGCGACCACCACCCCGCGCCGGCCCAGCACCGGCGCCACCACCACAGCCTTCCATCGCGAGAGAGAGAGCCCGGGGACCGCGACCTCGGCGCCCAGCCTCGCGTCACACACGGCGCCGTCCAGGGCTAGCCACCGCCCGCAACAGAGCGAGGGGGTCCCGCCACCGCCGGCTGCCGCACAGGCTTTGCCCGGCGGCGTCGCCCGACGGCGGCGAGGGGAGCGGGGGGCGGCGGCGGTGCGTTAGGTCGCCCGAGCCGCCCCCTGGAGAGCGGCGCGAGCGCTTGTTCGTATCACAACGTCATTTTTTACACACCAACAATACTGAACATGTTGATTAATATGCCGAATCAGACTACTGTGTAGTCACATAAAGGAAGTATCTCGGACCTCATGTCTACACTGATTATTATTTGACATAAGTAGATCTGATACAAAAGGATGGGAACCTGGAACAGGGAATGAAACATAGGAAGAGGCACCATGGAAAATACACTTTGGTTCCTGGTTGTATATGCACCCTATATGAAGACTTTTTTTAATATTTTAATAAAAATTCAAAATAGGTAAGAACTATTTTGATAAAACACTTGACTTACTTTTGCACTGATATATAAATGTCGACGAAAAAAAAAGTTGACCTCACAGCAAAAAAGACAAAATTTATTTGCTATTATAGGTCACTATTCACACTATTTTAGCCAAAAATTTGTCTTTTTTAAAAGGAGTCAAAAGGATATTTTTTTTGTGGATTTTATTTCTCACGAGTACAATAGAAGGTCAAGTTTATTTTAAAAATATTTTCAGGAATTTTGACTTTTTGTTGAATTACTAATTTTTTTTCCATATAGGGTGCATATGTTCCCATAGACCAAAAGTTCCCCTCCGAGGCACCAATATCGTGAGACCTCATGCGTGATGGAGAGTGTGAGGTGGCATGCTCCTGCAATTTAGGAATGACTAGCAAACATGCCCGTGCGTTGCAGCGGGAGAAAGAAAAATATCAGATGTCCCTAATTCACTAACAATAACTCAAGACCCCCTGGTCAAATAGGCCCACGTTTGTATTTCAACAGTGTCTCACATGTATTGTTGTTTATTTGTATCTACATGTGTTAATTCTTTAGGTTAACCAGTCATGTATTAATCTATAACTGATGGTTTTAATCATTATGAATGTCCCCTTTTTACACAACATCCACTGTGTCCGTGCCTAGAAAGATGGCATGCTATTTCATGTCATGGATATTTGTAAACTACAATAAATAGTAAAGTGAAGCAATTACCATGATAAAATTGAGTCAAGGGATGCGCAACCAGAGTACGATTAGATCGCCTGGTTGTATCTCCACAATCTTGAGCTCAACGTGACAACTGCAAATTTCTAATAGAAAGTAAGGCTAAAAATCAAGGATGGGTTGCCACGTACACACACATAGATAACTTCCATGATGACCAGCTTACCCCTAGAAATACTTGATGGTACTTAATTTGGTTATGTGGAAAATAGTAGGTACTAACTGAAATGTGAAGGAACCAAGTACTTCAGCTGGCTCATCATGTAACAACATGTAGTCTCCTTCGCACTTTAACCCAAACACTAAATACTCAAAACAATCGTAAGAAGCAGTTCCCCAAAAATGAACAGAAGCAAATGGCCTCAATTAACCTAACCTAGTCTACATGATCTAAACGACTGTGCTTATTTTTGTGTGGTGGGCCTCGGAGATTGGCTGTGTTAGACTCTGTATATACTGGGCCCCACTTTGTAATTGTGTTGTACATTATTATGTACCTCTCTATATAATGGAAAGGCCACCCCACGTTGGAGGTGTGCCACAAACCCTAAAACCCTTGTCTATTATGGTATCCGACCTAACGATCTAATGTCTTCCGCTCCGCCTCCGCCGCCAGCCGCCGTCGTCGCCTCAAGCGCCGCCGGCACCGCGGTCTCCTTCCCCACCCTTCTGCCACCGGCCCCCGTCCACATGGACCACTCGTTCCTCCCGCCGTCCCTCGCGCGTCTCCTCAACGTCGGGACTGCGCCCTACATGGCGGATGGATCGCTCGGCCCCCTGCAGACCCAATCGGCGGGGTCTCTCTTCGCCGGCCCGGTGTCTTCGCTGTACGCCGGCGTGTCATCCTCATCGCCCGCTGCTTCGGCCCGGTCCCAGCAACCGCCGCCGCCTCCGGCTGCCATGCACTCCCTGGTGCCCGCGCCGCCGCCACCTACTGCGTCGCACCAGATGCGTGCGATCGCACCTGCTCCGGCTGCCTCCATCAACACCGCAGTCGGCCCTACTGTTGCCGACGTCACCCATGTCAATCACGGCGGCCCTGGCGGCTACCCGCTGTATGCGGCCTCGTACGGCCCATCGCCACCTGCGCGTCTCTCCTATGGCGCGTACCCTGGCCAGGGCGCGTATCCGGCTCCGCCGCCCTATGGTACGCCCTACCCGTACGGCGCCTCGCACATGTACGCACCGGCTACGGCTCCGTCTGCACTGATGCCCTCTCCTACGCCATATGTGGATGCTGAAGCTGCTCTGGCCGCGATCTCCTCGCCGCCGATTTTGTTCTCGCACCTCCTTCCGGTGAAGCTTAAACCGGACAATTATCTGTACTGGCGTGCTCAGGTGCTACCTCTCCTTCGCAGCCATTATTTGGAGGGGTTCGTCAACGGTACCCTGCCGTGTCCACCGCCACATCATCCGATGTTCCGTGCGTGGACCGCTCAGGACCAGGCCATCCTCTCAGCCATCCAGTCTTCTCTGGGTGAGGGTGTGGCCGGGCTCGTCCTCTTTGCTGCGTCCTCTCATGAGGTGTGGGACATCCTGGAGTCGAGTTTTTCGTCTCAGTCTACTGCTCAATCCATGGCCATCCCTGCCAAGCTTGGTGAAACTCACAAGGACAATGGTACGGTGACCGCCTTCTACAACAAGATCAAGAAGTTGGCCGACACTCTTGCTTCCATTGGAGAGCCCCTTCGTGACAGCGAGTTCACATCCTTCATCCTAGCCGGCCTCGACAGCGACTACGACTCGCTTGCCGAGGTGATTAATGAACGCAAGGAGCCTCTTCGTCCTCAGGAACTCTACAGTCGTCTCCTGTCTACGGAGCAACGGCTCAATGCGCGCCGCCCCGACGTCTCCATCGACTCCTCCATCAATGACGTGTCCCGCGGCAAAGGCGGCGGCCGTGGCCCCTCTGCAGCTTCGTCCTCGGGAGGGGGGGGGCAAGTCCGGTGGTGGTGCGCCCTCGGCACAACAGCAGCAGGCCCCGCGTCCTGGCGCCTCGGTGGTTGTCGTCGACGGCCGCGCCTGCACCTGCTGTACTGCTTGTGGTGCGGCTCAGCCGTGTCAGCTCTGTGGCCTTCCTCGCCATGTCGCCTCCCGCTGTCATCGCCGGTACAAGACTGACTTCCTCGGTCTCGGCAATAATGTCAAGGGCAATAAGCATCAAGTTAACATGGCGCAAAAGGGTCACACTCCCTCTTATCCTGTTGATCCTTCTTGGTACATGGATACTGGAGCAACAACTCATGTCACGAACGAGCTGGGCAAGCTAACTGTTCAGCAGCCTTACCACGGGAATGACAAGGTTCACACAACTAACGGGGCAGGTATGCACATTTCGCATGTTGGTCAGGCATCACTTCTCACAAACACCTCTAGGACCTTGCATCTTAGAAATGTTCTTCGTGTTCCCACAGTTGCACGTAACTTGCTCTCTGTTCCTAAACTTACACAGGATAATAATGTTTTCTGTGAGTTTCACCCGTTTCATCTGTTTGTTAAGGATCGTGCTACGAGGAACATACTTCTTAGAGGTCGCTACCGCCGTGGTTTATATACTCTTGATGCGCCCACCGACGTTCCCGCTCCTGCTGCTGCGTTCCAAGTCTACGGTGGCGTTCGTGTGTCTCCTTCACTATGGCACTCTCGCCTTGGTCACCCAGCATCACCCATTGTTCCCCATGTCCTCCATCGTCATGAGCTATCGTCTGAGTCTAGTAATAAAGCTGCTGCCATCTGTGATGCCTGTCAGCAAGGCAAGAGTCATCAGTTACCTTTTTCTGTTTCTACACATATAGTCAAAACTCCTCTTGAGCTTGTGTTTTCAGATGTATGGGGTCCTGCCCAGCTGTCCGTTAGTGGGCACGAATATTATGTCAGTTTCATTGATGCTTATAGTCGCTTTACCTGGATTTATCTTCTTAAGCATAAGTCTGATGTGTTTAATGTGTTTTTACAATTTCAAGCACATTTTGAGCGTCTCCTTAATCATAAAATCATTCATGCACAGTCGGATTGGGGGGGGGGGGTGAGTACCGCAATCTTAGTACTTTCTTTGAAAAACTTGGAATTGCTCATCGTGTCTCTTGCCCACATACACATCAACAGAACGTAAGTATCGTCATATTGTTGAAACTGGGTTAACCTTGCTCGCTCATGCATATGTCCCGTTTCGTTTTTGGAATGATGCTTTTACTACAGCCTGTTTTCTCATAAATAGGCTTCCTTCGCGGCTCCTTCACATGAAAACTCCACTTGAACTCTTGCTTGGTCAGATTCCTGATTACACGTTTCTTAAAGTGTTCGGGTGTGCGTGTTGGCCGCATCTCCGTCTGTATAATAATCGCAAGCTTGAGTTCTATTCCAAAAAATGTGTCTTTCTGGGGTACATTTCTATTCACAAAGGGTATAAGTGTCTTCATGTCCCGTCTAATCGTGTGTATATCTCACGAGATGTTGTTTTTTATGAGCATGTTTTTCCCTTTGCTGCCCTTCCCCCACCTGACACAAGTTCCACCCCGCCGGTGCACCCATCCACTATATTGCCTGATCAATTTGTAGATGTTGCACATTTGCCCTCTTTGTTGTCTAACCATGGTGCAGGTATTGGGAGATGTGCACGTCTGGAGCTCCTGGACGAGGTTGATCCTCCGGCTCCCTCGTCCCTGAGCGCTCCGTCATCCTCGTCCGATCACGTCGATCGGGTGGCTCCCTGCATGCCCCATGCAACGAGCCCGCCTGCGCTCGCGCCAGCGGCTGCGTCGCGCACCGGCACTCCGGCCCAGCTGCCGCTGCTGACCGACGCATCGGCCCAGTGGGTCGTCTCCTCTTCACCGTCGTCCCCGACACCAACGCTTGGGCTGTCCCCTGCACCGACGCCTGGGCCTTCCCCGCCTGGGAGCCCCTCGTCGTCCACGTCGCCTGCGCGACCCTTGTCCCGCTCGCCTGGACTGGTGTCGCCCTCCAGTGGGTCGGCGTCTCCTGCTGCTTCTACCCCGTCACCGCCCTCGACTGCATCAGCATCTGTCATGACGGATGTTGCGCCCCGGTCGTCATCCTCACCGTTGGCTTCACCACCTGTTCTGCCCCATGTGTTGCGTCCCCATACACGCAGCAAAAGTGGGGTGGTTCGTCCTAAGAAACGCATGGATGGCACGGTGGCCTGGCTTGCGACTTGCATGGCGCAGGCCCAGTCCGACCCTCCTGCTGAGCCACAACATTTTCAGGCTGCCCTGAGTATCCTTCACTAGCGTACTGCGATGGATCAAGAATACCACACTCTTCTTAAGAATGACACGTGGCGTCTAGTTCCTCCCAAGGCTGGTGTCAACATCATTGATTCCAAGTGGGTTTTCAAGATAAAGAAACATGCTGATGGTTCTATCGAGAGATACAAGGCTCGACTGGTTGCTAAAGGATTCAAACAGCGCCATGGCCTTGATTATGAGGACAGCTTCAGTCCGGTGGTCAAACCTACCACTATCCGGCTTCTGCCCTCACTGGCTATTACTCGTGGATGGTCTCGTCGTCAGCTTGATGTTCAGAATGCTTTCCTTCATGGTGTCCTTGAAGAGGAGGTTTACATGCGGCAGCCTCCCGGTTTTCTTGATCCAGCTCGTCCGCAGCATCTGTGTCGTCTTGTTAAGGCGCTCTATGGTCTGAAGCAGGCTCCGCGTGCTTGGCACCACTCTTCAGGCTCATGGATTTGTTCCCTCTCTGGCCGATACCTCGTTATTTCTTCTTCAGCGACCTACGGTTACTATGTACCTGCTGGTCTATGTTGATGATATCATCCTGGTCAACTCCTCGGACTATGTTGCGGATCGCTTGGTTTCTGCTTTGAGTGCTGATTTTGCTGTTAAGGATCTTGGGCAGCTTCACTATTTCCTTGGGCTGGAAGTTTTGTCCTCTGGCTCTGGCTTGACCCTTACTCAGCAGAAGTACTCTCTTGATATTCTTCGATGGGCTGGTATGCTTCAGTGCAAGACAGCTACTACGCCTATGTCCTCTACTGACCGAGTGTCTGCTCTCGATGGTTCTCTTCTCTCTGCTGATGAGGCTACTGAGTATCGCAGTATTGTTGGTGGCTTGCAGTACTTGACTATCACCCGTCCGGATATCTCCTATGCTGCCAACCGTGTCTGCCAGTTTCTTCATGCTCCTCGAGACTCTCATTGGACTGCGGTTAAGCGCATCTTGCGCTATATCCGGTTCACTTCTTCTTATGGCTTGCATCTGCAACCGGCCCCCTCTGGAGTTCTCTCTGCATTCTCTGATGCAGACTGGGCTGGGAGTCCGGATGACAGACAATCAACGAGGGGATATGCAGTGTTCCTTGGTTCTAACTTGATCGCCTGGAGTGCTCGTAAACAAGCAATGGTGTCCCACAGTAGCACTGAAGCTGAGTACAAAGCAGTTGCAAATGCCACAGCTGAGCTTATTTGGATACAATTTTTGCTCAGGGAGTTGAAGATTCCTCAGAAGCAGCCGCTGGTACTTTGGTGTCATAACATTGGTGCGATGTATTTGTCTTCAAATCCAGTCTTTCATGCTCGCACCAAACACATCGAAGTTGATTATCATTTTGGCAGGGAACGTGTTGCCCAGAAACTGCTTCTTATCAAGTTTATCTCCTCCAAAGATCAACTTGCTGACATCTTCATGAAGCCACTGCCTCTTCCTCAGTTTGAAGGCTGTAGGCGCAATCTCAACCTAGTGAATTCTTCTAAGCACGATTAAGATTGAGGGAGGGTGTTAGACTCTGTATATACTGGGCCCCACGTGTAATTGTATTGTACATTATATGTACCTCTCTATATAATGAAAAGGTCACCCCATGTTGGAGGTGTGCCACAAACCCTAAAACCCTTGTCTAATACTTCCTCTACCGACCACTGAGAAGTTCTTGACCTTTCTTCCTTCCTTTCTTTGCGCATCCATCAACGTAGGCATTCATTGGGCAGAACTTCCATTTGAAATGTATTCGGTGGAACCGGTCGTGTGTGCAAGTCACTTTCTCCATGCAGGAACAATAGTATGAACATATTTTTGCAGCTAATTGTGGCGTAGTATAACAGAGAATTTTCCATCTGGATGTCTGATGATGCCGACATTATTGCACGGTAGCATGTCTTCGATCGAGCAGCTTTTAAATTGCAGCCAAATGGCGAATAAACGGTGTACATGACAAGGCAATTTTACCACATCCACATCACCACGAAGCAAGGACCAGAACAACTCAGCCAATTATATACCGTGCGCGTCTCCATCATCACTAACACCTAACCTATCGAGGTTAAAAATATAGTGCCATGCGGTTGGTCGTCTCTTTAGCAATTCGTCGCACTATTTTCGATGAACAACGGAAGTGGTGTGTAAAAGCTGACCACGTTTGGGCATATAACGCAGGGCTGAAGGTAGAAAAGGAATGATTTTCTTTACAAAAGAAATTAGTGGTGCGTGCAAAAGTTAACCACGTTTGGTCATATGGCACATGGGCTGAAACCGAGCATATGTTTCTTGCCCGTTCCTATTATAAATCCCACACAACATAGCATCTTATTGGCCTTTTCTATTCCAATCTTCGCTCAGATCACACCTTTACATTTCCATTTATGCTTTGTTAGTGCATCCACAATGTATGCCGAATTTCTAGTGCGAAATGATAAAAGTAGCTTTTGGCATCGCTTCTCACCATTGTGGAGGTAGTGGTAAATTAGGGAAAAGAGGAAAGCGGCACTTCCTCTTGCTCCGATGCTAATTCTTCTCATGAAACAATAAACTAGAGACAAGTATTATGAATCGAAGGGAGTAGCATTTTTTCTTCCAGCTTCCAACATGAATCATGTAAGGCTCACGAGAAGGTTGACATCCAAGGAGAGAGAACACCAATTTTCTATTTTGCTTTACTCAACATTGGGCCCTACTGTACATAGATTTTTGCAACTGATTGTTGATTAGTATAACGGAGAATTTTTCGATTCGGATGTCTGATATTGCTGGCATTATTGCACGATAGCGCGTCCTGGAACAGCTTAAATTGCAACAAATTGGCAGATAAACGGTGTACATGACAAAGCAATTTTACCACATCCATATCACCACGAAGCAAGGACTAGAACAACTCAACCAATTATACGCCATGCACGCGTCTCATCAGTAACACCTAACCTATCGAGATTATAAATATAATGTCATGCCATTGGTCGTCTGTTTCGCAATTCGTCTCATTATTTTCGACAAATAACGAAAGTGGTGTGCAAATCTTGACCGCGTTTGGGCATAGTATAGCTCAGGGCTGAAGATATGAAAAGAACAGTTCCTTTTTAACAAAAAAAAATGGCCGTGGCGTGTGTAAAAGTAACCCACGTTTGGTCATATAGCACAGGGGAACATATTTCTTGCCGGGTCCTATTATAAATTCCACACGCCATAGCATCTTTTTGTCTCTGCTCCATTCGTGCTTTATTATTATGATGATCTGGTCAGGTCAGCTTGCACTAAAGATATAACGACTTGTTTATGTTCCTCGCAAAAAAAAAGAAATTTGTTCTTATTTGGAACAATGAATACCAAGATCCAGTGATTGCTACATATTAAGAAAACCAGGAACTTACGAATTATGTCAAAATCTGAAAGACAATCAGTATATGTGTGGTTGTTTATTTGACTTACCGTTTATGATATGGTCAGAGAAATGATTTTGCATGGGACGTGTTTTCGAAGATACGGTCGAACGTGTTAATGGCCCACTCCCGTTTACCCTTACCATGTAATGTTGTGCCATTTGCTAATGTAGGATCTATGAAATACGCGCTCTCCCTTTTTCTTCTCTGCGCGGTCAATCCCCTGAAAGGAATAAAATTCTATTAGTTGTTTATCATTTACAGCCTTGTATGGAGAAGTTGATCGAAATTTGTTAAGTACTTATAAATCAGGCATCTAACAAGAGTGGCGTCGAGCACGTTGAAGTTGAAGAAGAGATGTAAGTCCTCGAAATCCACACTGATGGAACCAGGATCGTGTCAAAAATGATCTCTGTTGTAGTAGACTAGCAGAACATGATGACCTGCTAACATTAGATCCATGCAATATTTATGTAACTCGCGGCAATTGTAACTGCACTCATCAAAGTATTCGCCAAAAAGAAATGGCTGGCCATGGACGTAATTGCGTGCTTCAAGTACGTCTGCTTTATTTTTAGCAAGCGTCAATTCTATTTGTGCATCATTCATACCGTCAGAAATAATATTACTCTACGATTCGAACAACTTGTTGTTAATTTGGTTTTGGGCGATGAGTACCTTAAGTAAGAGGCAATCATTCCCATTCCTTTTCGCTCTCGGAGGGCGCCTCCTCACGGGTGCAGCCTTTTTGGCCGCTTCCTTCTGGGTACTTGAAGCACTGAGTCCAAGGTCTGGATGGCTGAAAGGCGGTCTGCCGCTAAGCTGGCGGTACCGCTGTGAGGGACTGCTGAGCTGTAGGAGCAGAAGCATCAGACTGCTGACCATGCGTTGAAACTATGTCGGGTTTCTGCGCAGGTGGTGCCAACTTGTCGATGTATTGAGAAGGCCGTGCCAACGTGTTGGTTTACTGAGCAGGCAGTGCTGACGCATTGATGAATCCATAAAATTAACCAGAGTGGTTAATTGTCGCCCACAAGATTCGAACACGGGTACGCAGAGAAGCGCCACTGTGCCCTCATCACTTAGCTATGAGCCCATCCACAAGGTTACTTAATTTTTCTACAAACCAACTAATATAAAGGATTATGATTGATAATAAAGGGACTGGGGCCCCACATCAGTTAAATTCGGGGGATTATAGTTCAAAAAATAAAGTAAAACATGTATAGATTTTTGTAGGTGTAGCATTATTACCGAACCAACACGTACGTCGCGTAGGCGCGAGTCGCCCGTACCTACCTCTACCGACCACTGAGTAGTTCTTTGACCTTTCTTCCTTCCTTTCTTTGCACATCCATCCACGTAGGCATTCATGGGGCAGAACTTCCATTTGAAATGTATTTGGTGGAACCGGTTGTGTCTGCAGGTCACTTTCTCCATGCAGGTGCAGCTAGCTACAGGCTACAGGATACAACCAGTAATCAATAGCATGAACATTTTTTGCAGCTGATTGTGGCGTAGTATAACAGAGAATTTTCCATCTGGATGTCTGATGATGCCGGCATTATTGCACGGCAGCGTGTCTTCGAGCAGCTTAAATTGCAGCCAATTGGCGAATAAACGGTGTACATGACAAGGCAATTTTACCACATCCACATCACCATGAAGCAAGGACCAGAACAACTCAACCAATTATATACCGTGCACATCTCCATCATCACTAACACCTAACCTATCGAGATTATAAATATAATACCATGCGGTTGGTCGTCTCTTTAGCAATTCGTCGCACTATTTTCGATGAACAACGAAAGTGGTGCTTAAAAGGTGACCACGTTTGGGCATACTATAACGCAGGGCTGAAGGTAGAAAAGGAACGATTTTCTTTACAAAAGAAACTAGTGGTGCGTGTAAAAGTTAACGTCGTTTGGTCATATGGCACATGGGCTCAAGCCGAGCATATGTTTCTTGCCTGGTCCTACTATAAATCCCACACAACATAGCATCTTATTGGCCTTTTTTGTTCCGATCTTTGCTCAGATCGCACCTTTACATTTCCATTTATGCTTTGTTAGTGCATCCACGATGTATGCCGAATTTCTAGTGCCAAATGATAAAAGTAGCTTTTGGCATCGCTTCTCACCATTGTGGAGGTAGTGCTAAATTAGGGAAAAGAGGGAACCGGGGCTTCCTCTTGCTCCGATGCTAATTCTTCTCATGGAACAATCAACTAGAGACAAGTATTATGAATCAAAGGGAGTAGCATTTTTTCTCCCAGCTTCCAACAAGAATCATGCAAGGCTCACGAGAAGGTTGACATGCAAGGAGAGACAACACCAATTTTCTATTTTGCTTTACTCAATATTGAGCCCTACTGTACATAGATTTTTGCAACTGATTGTGGATTAGTATAATGGAGAATTTACCATTCGGATGTCTAATAATGCCTGCATCATAGCACGATAGCGTGTCCTGGAAGAGCTTAAATTGCAGCCAATTGGCGAATAAACGGTGTACATGAGAAGGTAATTTTACCACATCCACATCACCACGAAGCAAGGACTAGAACAACTCAGCCAATTATACACCATGCACGCGTCTCCATCATCAGTAACACCTAACCTATCGAGATTATAAATATAATGTCATGCCATTGGTCGTCTGTTTCGCAATTCGTCTCATTATTTTCGACAAATAACGAAAGTGGTGTGCAAATCTTGACCGAGTTTGGGCATAGTATAGCTCAGGGCTGAAGATATGAAAAGAACAGTTCCTTTTTAACAAAAAAAAATGTCTGTGGCGTCTGTAAAAGTAACCCACGTTTGGTCATATAGCACAGGGGAACATATTTCTTGCCGGGTCCTATTATAAATTCCACACGCCATAGCATCTTTTTGTCATTTTCTGCTCCATTCATGCTTTATTATTATGATGATCTGGTCAGGTCAGCTTGCACTAAAGATATAACGACTTGTTTATGTTCCTCGCAAAAAAAAGAGAAATTTGTTTATGTTAGCCAGCGACCCTGTGCTCCCCGTGGTGAGAGCCGGGAGGGACGATCCAATGCCGGCAGATCACGGCCGGGGGCGATGATGATTGCCAACGACTGCGACAGCCCAGCTACTAAACTACTCCCTCCGTTCCTAAATGTAAGTCTTTGCAGAGATTTTCACTATGGACAATATATAGATGTATCTAGATGCATTTTAGAGTATAGATTCACTCATTTTGCTCCGTATGTGGTCCATAATGGAATCTCTCCAAAGACTTATATTTAGGAACGGAGGGAGTAATTGAAAGGGATTAGTTATTTTCAGAAGAAAAATAATTAGCAGGCAGGCACGGGTGGGCAGACTGTCAGCGGCACCACGGACAAAAAGTTTGCCCCATGCCGACTTCATTGACGTGATGTGCAGCGCACGCCCGTCTTGCTCCGCTGGATCGATGGGAACAGACAAATTATTACAGGACAGTGAGCACGCACTAATTCCATGGGGCCTTGTGGCTAGCTGCCTGTCATTTAGCTCAAGAGGGAACAGTTAGTTCATGGTAGGGGAACAGTCTCTGGGATGCAGCTTAGACCGTTGTTTTCACAAAACATAAACGGTATAGTAAACTGCTGCTGCTGTATTAACAGGGCTTGTGGCTGTAAAATGTCCCAGACTGTGTTCCGTTTAGAGTTCAACGTTGTACAGCCATAAATTACCACGGTGAAACCACCTATGAACAACCTCCACCCAAGTGTCTACGAGCGGCCGGCAATTGTTACCATCATTCGTTGGGCTCGAGGAGAGGATGAACCACCAGCTTAATTAACATAAAGTAACAGATTGTGTCGGCTTTCGTTCGCTTCTTTTGCTAATTATACTTGACAATTTTCTTATTTTTAATGGATGATGAAGTAAATCTTTTGTGAAAATAGTTTACAAACGAAACGACTCACGCACGATAGTTAATCCACTGGCCCTGTTGCACCTAGTCCTACGTACGGATGGTCTGGTTTGCAGTATCATGCAACAATCAGTTGAAAGATGTCGTGCGCATAGCAACACTCATCTTTTGTCTCAGTTTATAGTGGGGAAAAAAGGCAACCACCCTAATCAAACCCTGCCTAGATATTTTTGTTTGTTATAAACAAGACTGCTTGATATTTATAGTTTTATTATCTGTTTGTTTGATCAACTATAGGAAGGCAATGTATCATCATCAATAGATATTGCATAAAAGTGCTCCATAAATTATAATCTCTACTAGTAGAACAATTATAGCAGAATTAAAAAGGAGTGGGCGAGGGAGCAGTTGCCCAACCAACCAAATCTGACTCGGCCAAAACCTTCCACGCGTCACGTCACGGGCACGGCCTCCTGCACTCGGTCTATGGGCGAGACCCCATCACCACCGTCCACTGCTACGATCGGCGCGCATCAACGGCAGACACCAGCGGCCTCGGGCCCCACGGCACCCTCAGATCTATCCTACAACTAGATTCCTATGTGGTGGGTGCACCGGGTCCACGTACCGAACGCGTCCACGTCGCCCAGGTCAACCGTTTCCGGCCCGGCCCATGGGCCGGGTCTACCCGCGCCGTGACGGAAACCCCCGTGCCCCTGCCCTCTGGCTTCTTCTCCCTGCCGGAGTCGCCCGCCCCATTAAAACGGTGGGAGAAGGAGAAGCTTCTCCTCCTCCTCCTCCCCCCGCCCCGAAATCCGCACCCATATTCCGAAATCGAGAGGTCAAAATCTCCGCCGGGAACGAAATTCCCCGATTGTTTGTCTCGTACGCGCCTGGAAGTAAGAAGCTTTTTTTCCCCTATCCAATTCGCCAATTCGGTGTTGGAGCGTGGCGGCGCTTTGCTGCCGTTTTGTTGGCTGAGTTTTTCTGCGCGGATTTTTCAGCGGATTCCGGGCCTGGAGCTTCGCTGGGGAGATCGATTCCGGAGCCGGAGGGGATGTCAGGGCCCCTCGACCGATTAGCCAGGCCATGTGAGTACAAAAGTGTTTGTTTCCTTTTAGGGATATTGTTGTTGGTTAGTCTATTTACTTCAGAATTCAGAACTTGGAGGAACCAATTTCCTAGGATTCGATGTTTCTGGTTCCTCTCGCTCTTTCCTGTATGAACTTAGTTTTTTTTCAATTTTCAATGTTTGGATTAAATAGGCTCGTATTTTGATCATTGCGCTCCTCGAATAGTTATATGGATTGGAGGATTTGGGGCTGCCTGGAGCATGTTCTTCATTTAACACTAAAAGTCCACATGTAAAAATACCCAACTCCTGTGTGAAAAAAGGAAAAATCTTCGAGCAGAAGTCTGTTCTGTTTTCAGTTGTTGTTATTTACTTGGCATCACTGAATGATGTATTATTATATCCCCTATACTCTTACAATGGGAATGACAGCTTACCTAATGCGTGAAGGTGACCTTCCTTAAAAAAGATTGTGTTATTATATCCAGTGCGTGAAGGTTAATAGGTAATCATTGTCAAAGATAACTTTTACACAAGACTAAATTGTAGAGTATAGAAAAATGCAGAAAATTAATTGATGCCACGTGTATAAACCAACAAAGTTCTAAACCATCCAACTAATAATCAGTGCTACTGTGTTAAAAAAACCTAATAATCAGTGCAAGGTTCTTGCTGCTCGTACTCTGTATGGCACTGAACAAAATTGACGACACTGTCCCTTTTTGCAAGTCGCCCTACTAGCACCTGTAATCACAAAGTGTTGTTTCAGCATACGGGTAACTGTATTTGGCATGGGTTCTTGCTGTAGTTCCTTGCAGAACACTATCATCTAGCTAGCCCACTAATTTGTTTTTGTTACTAGAGTAACTGTATCTACTTTTGCTTTGACTACAATATGGAATATTAACATATTATTACTGGGCGCAGCTTTTGAAGGATTTACACATAATGATGGAAAGAAAGAGAGCAGATCGGATGCAGACAACTCAGAAGGAGAGAAGAAGACTAAAATAGCCTCCTTCAAGAAAAAGGCAATTAACGCAGGGAACAAATTCAGACATTCCCTAAGGAGGAGAAGCAAAAAGAAGAATGACAATCAGATTTCCATCGAGGACATAAGACATGTTCAAGATCTACAGGCCGTTGAAGCATTTCGACAATGCTTGCTTGATGAGGACTTGTTGCCACAACAACATGATGATTACCACATGATGCTGAGGTACAGAACCTGCTGATTTCAGGGTCTTAATCTGACAGTATGATATAGATTTCTTTCCAATAGCCCCACCTTAGGAAACCATGTACCAATGTCAATTTCCTATGTGTGCTCAAGAGGCTATCATTACAGACATTGATAGTTGTTTTAATTTTCGAAAAAAAAAGATAATTGTTTTACTATCTGATGTTTATTTATATCAATCATGTGTAGGTTCCTGAAGGCACGGAAGTTTGATGTTGAGAAGGCAAAGCTTATGTGGTCTGATATGCTTACATGGAGAAAGGAATTTGGGACCGACAATATAGAGGTAAAGCAGAAACTTGTACAGATGTAGTATTACATGGATTTAGCATTTTTCTTGCTTAAGAGTAACTTCAGGATGTTGACACTTCTGTTTTTTTTTAACTCAGGAATTTGATTACGCTGAGTTAAACGAAGTTATGAAGTATTATCCACAGTTTTACCATGGGGTGGATAAAGATGGAAGACCTGTCTATGTGGAGTTAATAGGAAAAGTTGATGCCAACAAGGTGCTGCAAGTAACAACTATAGACCGATATGTGAAATATCATGTCAAGGAGTTTGAGAAATGTTTCCAGATGAGATTTCCAGCTTGCTCAATTGCTGCAAAACGGCACCTGGACTCATGCACAACTATTCTGGATGTGCAAGGCGTGGTATGGCTCTTTACGAAACATTGCTCTCAAGTCTCAACCTTGAAAGTCACATTTTTTAAGACTTTGTAATTGACTACTTTTCTGTAATTCAAGGGATTGAAGAACTTCTCGAAATGTGCAAGGGAACTAATCACCCGACTGCAGAAGATTGACAGTGACAACTACCCAGAGGTAGGTGATCCTATGATGGATGTCGGGCCACAAATTTCAGTTCTGTCATTTCCGTTCTTAAAGAATTATTTCCTGTCATGCGGGCTTATCATTATATTTCTCATGGCCCAACAGTACAGTATCTAACGTGTTCAGAATGCTGCTGCAGACATTATGCCGGATGTACATAATTAATGCTGGCCAAGGCTTCAAGATGTTATGGGGCACAATAAAGTCTTTTCTTGATCCGAAAACTGCTTCAAAGATTCATGTAAATAATTCTATTACGTAGGATTGGTTTGATGCATAATTGTTAATCGATTCAGTACGCAGATACTAACTATATTTCAATCTTTTCACTTGAAGGTTCTTGGAACCAAGTACCAAAATAAGCTACTTGAAATAATTGATGAGAGGTCAGAATCTTTAATCTTGTCTGTGCATTTAAGGTTTCCAGACTAATGCCTTTTTGGTTTCCATTCATGCAGTGAATTGCCAGAATTTTTTGGTGGCAAATGCAAGTGTGAAGAACATGGAGGTTGTCAGAGATCAGATAAAGGTCCTTGGAAGGATCCCACCACAATAAAGGTTGTGAGCTCCTCCTCCCCAAAGAGAGGATATTTCATGCACACTGCTATTTGCCGGGTGTCTTGTGTTTGCTAATGTGACACATCTTCATTTTTTTCCAGAGGGTCCTGAATGGCGAGGCAAACTACGACAGACAAATCGTGACCATATCAGGCACTGATGGCAAGATCATCAGTTATGCTAGGCCACAGCGCCCAAATGTAAGTTCTATAAGCTTGGTTGGACATGAAGATTTGTTGAACCATCTGTTCAATCTGTAATGAATACTTACTATGTTACTATTAAAGCAGGGAAAGGGCAGTGATGCATCTGCTGAGTCTGGGTCTGAAGTGGAAGATGTTACATCTCCTATTGCACCAAAGACCCTCATAACGAATCCTTCTTTGACCCCTGTTCATGAGGAGGCAAGTAGATATCACATGTTGAGCGTACAATCAAGAAACCTGGCATTATCAGCAGTTCAGCATAGTCTGCATCAGTAACATTTTCAACTAAATATAGTGAATGATGTAAAGAGCATTATAAGGAAAAGATTTTTTTTAAATGATCACCAAAGTATGATTATGCTTTTACCAGTTTTTTACCCGAAACTGTTTTATAGGAATTTCTTCCCACAGTATATTTTTATATATTTTCTCAAAAGCAGCAAAGTCTAACCATCTATCTAAGAGCCTAGAAGCTAAAACTGTAAGCAGATATAACAACATATATATAACTGAAGGAAGCAAGAGAAAGAATGATGCCTATCTGAAGTTCTGGACCCAGTCTGGAAGTGACCCATATGATTTCCTCTTTGGCCCTGAGCACCAGCCGTTGCAATTCCTCCTCGAAGTGTTTTCTATAAGCATAAAAACTTGGAGGAACAGCCCTAAAAATGTAAGCATTCCTAGTATTCCAAATGGCCCAAGCAACTAGAATGATTATGTCCGTAGCAAAGGGCAGATTCAGCAGATGCCTGGGATTGCCAATTTGATCTTGAATCCCAGCTGACAAGGCTGTCCAACTGGGGCAGATATTCTTCCAACAGATTTGAGCAAATGGGCAATGGAAGAAGAGGTGATCCCTTGATTCCACAACATAGTGATCACACATGACACAAGTGTAATCTTGAATGAAGTTCTTCCTCTGTAGGAGCTGTCGTGTGTTCAGTCATCATTCAGAAGTAGCCAGAAAAGTATTTTGCGCTTGAGCTGATTACAAGTTTTCCAAAGCCAGGTGATGACAGGAATTGAAATGGAATCTCCAAGTAATAGCTTTTAAGCCTGATCCACCCTGAATTGCTGGACATTTGCTGAAAATTACCAAGAATCAGGCTCATCCCCAAGGATAAGGCCATCTAACAGAGACCGTTCAAATGCTTCTACTAACAAAGGCAAATGGAATTATTCTTTTAACATTCATTTGAACTGAAACTGATCAAATGCTTCTACTGACAAAGGCAAATGGAATTATTCTTTTAACATTCATTTGAACTGCAAAGGCCCTTGCATCCATATACTCCAGTGTTGAGTAATATAGAATTTGTATATATATGCTATCCAGACAACCATGGAAGATACCCCATGGCTACTACTTAGTGACACCTTTATTTCTGCAAAATACATGTTTCTAACAGGTAACCTCTTACTATTTCAGTCAAAATTTGCAGCACATGCATCCACGTCTGCTGCTCGCCCCACTATTGAAGAAAGCATCCCTGTTGTTGACAAGGTTGTGGACGACGGATGGAGCAGCCCCAGAGCTAGTCCAGTGTCCTCTTCCTCAGGTATTTTATGTCGGTGCTTTACTTTTTACTCTCACGGAAAGCCCTTGTCAAGTTGTCCAAAATAACTAGACCTTTCTTACTTTTATTTCAAAATAGTTATCGAGTGTATTTCAGAAGAAAAAAAAAAGTTATGGAGTCCAAGAGGTAGTCTATGTGCATTCCTATGCACTGGTATACTTTTAAGTTGTAACTACATAGTAAATAGTTACAGAAATTATCTATAGAGTTATTTTTTATCCACAAATACATGTACCACCATAACCCTTTGAGCTAACTGAAGAACTACTTCTATTTTATTAGTTTAGTCTAGTCATGCTATTATTAGAGTGTAACCCTGAAAATAACCCTACTGCTTGATTGATATGCAAGCGCACTGTATTGTGTGTTTGTTGATTAACCTGTTTTCTTAACATTTTACCCAGGTTCATTATCCTTGAGAAATCTACCGACCACATTCGAAGGAATTCGGACCTTGGTTGTCGCATGGCTGACAGTCTTCATCGTGACCCTTTTCGCCATGCTTCGAAGTATCCCGAGCAGAATGGCCAAAAGGCTCTCGAACCAATCCAATGATCACGACCACTATTACGTGGACTGCCCTCAAGAGCAAGAGTACAAGGAGGAGTTCCGACCTCCGTCTCCTGCCCCGGCCTACACGGAGAAGGAAATCCTTTCAACTCTGGTAAGACGGCTAGGTGAGCTGGAGGAGAAGGTGCAGGCGCTTGAAAAAAAGCCATCCGAGATGCCATTCGAGAAGGAGGAGCTGCTCAATGCGTCCGCCCGCCGTGTGGACGCCTTGGAAGCCGACTTGATTTCTACAAAGAAGGTAGGATTTCTTTTTTGGCTTAAAGCATATTAACTTTACGGATTTAGTCTGAATGTGCTATGTTTAAAGAGATATGTAGTCCTGTAACAAATCAACAAGGTTATGATGAATTGTTTCTTCTGATTTCCATCTACAGGCCCTCTACGAGGCGCTGATGCGTCAGGACGAGCTGCTCGCATTCATCGACAAGCAAGACATGCTCAAGTTCCGCGTATGTCGCAGTCACCCCACGCCGTTATTTTTTCTAGACACCTGAAGATGGTACTGCCATCTTAAGGTCTTCTGCTACCTCTTCTGTACTAATGCGTGCCCTTCGTGCATATACGCATTGCAGAAGAAGAAACTCTGCTTCTGAGGAGCTTAGACGACGATGGGGGGAGGGAGGCACTTCATCGGCGGAGCTGTTGGTGCGTAAATACTGGAATTGATTGGTCGCCACGATCATGCTCTCCGTGCGCAGAGCTAACCCTTCGTACATATTTATGTATATGTCGTGAGTGTAAATGCATGTAATTTGTGTATGGGAAAAGAAGGCTAGCTGTATATCTGTTTGTATATTGGGCTGCGGACTACTGAGGCTGAGGATCCTGAAATCACCACGGTATATATGATGTGTTGGAGTTGTCGTTGTTCCATGGTACATGATCATATTTGCATCATATGATTGAATGTGATGATTTTTTTTTTGTAGCATGGTCAGTTTGTATAGTATGTATCATTGAATGAACCGATTGTGACCTTGTGCTAGGGTTTGTGATGCTTGATTTTTTGTCGCATCTTTTTAATTTGACCTATGCATGGTGATGGAAATTTGAATACCAAGGGAGGGCTCGTTTCCTGAAGCACGATTGAAGTGTTCAAAAACCCAGATTCCGAATTAACGAAAAGGTGAAAATTCGAAAATGACCTTCTGATTCTCAAACAAAGAGTATCCTTGTCTTGGTCTTTAATGGTTTTTCTACTTTATTACACAGCTGAAAAATAAAGTTGGCTGAGCTTCATAACTTGCTGTTCAGCCATGCGGCCTTATTAACTTTACGGATTTAGTCTGAATTTTAGCGATTACACTGTTACCAATAATGCAGTTCAGCTTCATAATTTGCGCAAGCAAAATTTTGACACTTTTGGATGGTTGCCAATATTTTGATACGCCTATGTTCCATAGCCAATTCTAGTTCGATTTTCTTACCAACAGTGACACGACCAAAACCAAAAGTTTTGGTTGATTTGGCTTGGGCTTGAAGCAAACACAACATTAATTTCTAATTTGTTTACTACTACTGAAAAATGTCCTTCAGTGTCATAACTCGTGTGCAGACTTATTGCCTTACATTCATTTATACATACTTTCTCGAATAATATGTCCGCGAGGATTACACCGTTTGACACAAACTATTTTACCTCGCTGGGAAGCCACAAACAAGTGTTCCCAACCTGAACACACGTTCCCAGCAAATAGGCTCAAGGGAATGGAAATTAAACATATTCCAAAACAAGCAAAAAAATGAAGAAGAAAACACAAGATGATCATCAAAAGAACAAACAGTCGCCAGGATCTTCAGACTAATCGTCAGCTGGCAGTGGGGAACGCGGAATCCCAAGCATCAACGGCGCGATTCGTCTTGTGTAGGTGGCCGATGCTGAGCCAAGGAGCCTAGGTAGGTGCGTGGTTGTATTTCCTGAACACCCTCTCCTGGTTCTCCCTCCACCACTCCTCGGCCTGCTGCTCGGCGAATCTCCTCTTGCTAACAAAGATTTTCAAGAGAAAGAACCGTAAGTAAATATACCCTGGCACCTTCAGAGTTTTGTTA
Source organism: Aegilops tauschii subsp. strangulata (assembly GCF_002575655.3). NCBI lineage: Eukaryota > Viridiplantae > Streptophyta > Magnoliopsida > Poales > Poaceae > Aegilops > Aegilops tauschii. Next base: position 462,662,115 of record NC_053035.3, read on the forward strand.
TTGGGTTGTTATGTGGTACAAATGCCTCAAACAAGTTGTTGAGATGTATGCCTCTCATTCTCAGAAAAATAAGATTGAGATGTATGCATAAAACAGTAAAAGGGGTGGGAATGGAGTACCTGAACCGGACACGCTTGAATACTTTGGTGCCGTCTCTCAGCTGGATAAGTGTGACATAAACTCCTGGCTCAAACTGCTCGATCAGCTGCACCTCACCATGGGTGCCGTACTTTGGTGCAAAGTCGCCTGGAGCCCTCCCGTTGCTGTCCATGAATCGATGGCATGGAGATTCGCTTGTCAAGGAACTGCCATCCAAGTTAACCATGCTAGCGGACCTGCCGTGGTGTGTTATTTCATGCATCCCGCCAATGGGGAGGCGAGGCTGTTCATGCCCAGAAATGGCCTCCGGTGAATGACTACACTGTCCGGTGAGATATTTCTCTGATTGGCTTTGCAAGTCTTTTATACTGTCAGAGAATTCAGCAGGCACCTTATCTACAAGCCCCTTGAGCTGAATATTGAAAGGAAGTGAAGTTACTATGAGCATCCACTAATACAGATCAACAAAACATGGAGCGGATCTTGCTATATGAGCCACTAAATACAAAAATGCTCCCTCCGTTCCTAAATATTTGTCTTTCTAGAGATTTCAAATGGACTACCACATATGGATGTATATAGACATTTTAGAGTGTAGATTCACTCATTTTGCTCTGTATGTAGTCACTTGTTGAAATCTCTAGAAAGACAAATATTTAGGAACGGAGGGAGTAATACCTTATTGCTTGTTTCATTTGAATATCCCTGAAGCACACCTCTTATTGTATTTTTATTGAAGTAATTATATAGAGGTGTGAACACTTTAAATGGTGTAATAGAAGAAAGCACAATAAATATGGCAGCATGATAGGCAAAAGAGGGCTCCAATAAAGAGTTCAAGTTGCATATATAGTTAGAAAGGAGTGGTAGTCTACTATACCTCTGTGTCAAGAAACCTAATAAAGTCCAACATGGAATTGCGTCTGCTAGATTCTTCTGCAGCTAGAGAGGCAGCGCTTTTAGCTCTTCTTTCTGATTTCTGTAGTTGCTCATCTTGGACTTCACATTTCTGTTTTAGCTTATTAACCTATCAAAATTATGGGATTTTATCAAAATCAGCTAACCATGCTAAAGCCAAGAAGATACAGTAAACAAAATGACCTAGACTTCTAAATCATACCTGAGTTTGCAACTTTGAGATGTCTTGATTCAGCGTCTCATTAGTCTTCTTCAGGTTATCGATATCTTTGGTGTCACTTTTAACAGACAGAGCACTTGCCATTGCTGGAGCTGGACTTGGCTTCTTATGAGATTGTGACACCACAGGCATGCCCATTCCCATTGGCGCCATGTTTACTCCCATTCCCATTCCCATACCCATTCCGCCCATTGCGCCCATTCCCCCCATTCCGCCCATCCCCCCCATTCCGCCCATTCCTCCCATTCCTCCCATTCCCATAGGCTTTACAAAAGTAGTTGGGACTGCCAAAGCTGTAGCAGGACCTTGGGGTGCCCTCGCATTGGACACAGGGTCAGGTTTTATCTCACTTCTAACTGATTTTGAATCTGCATACTTGACTGGCTCTGCTGTTGCTGCTGTTGCTAGCCTTGAAGGCCTTATGTCTGGCCTCTCTGACTTATCTTTGATATCAACAGAACGACGAGTCATGACACTCTTTTTGTTATTAAATGGACTATTGGTGCCGCCGCTATCTGCAGCTTTCAGTTTCATGAAACATGAATCACATACACGATGTGGCTTGCCAGGAGTTGGTGCCAATGCAGCCTTCAGGACCTTCCTTGAACTACATGCATGGCAATGAACAAGCCCGCAATTGTAACAATTGTGCCTCTTCCTTGTGAAACCAAAGGGTTGCCTACACCCTGAGCAGACAGACTGATCTGCACCTGAAACCCACTTATGTATGCAAATGCATGTCGTAAAGTTTGAACCACATGCTATACTTTTAACGTGACGGTCTTTTAATGCGTCCACAATAGTTGGTTTCTTCTTATCTTCAATGCCACCATGTCCCAGCCTTCCATTGGCCCCCATACCCCAAGTATATACTTCGCTCCGTGAAGTCAAGACTGCAACATGGTTAGAGCCACATGAGATCTCTTCAACCAACTCACTGTTCAACTTGTCTTGTACTTGGCAAGGTAGTTTACCATCGGCTTTTGGATTCCCAAGTTGTCCATTACTAGAGCTACCCATTGTGAAGACATGACCAGATGTGGCAAGTGCAACAGTCATACTATGTCCACAGGCTACCTGATGGAAATTATTATCAACAAGGGCTTGAACAACGGTGGGAACTAGCCGAGCCTCCTTGTCTCCATGACCTAAGCGATTCTTATCTCCATCACCCCAGGTAAATAGCTTCCTGGATACCACATTCATGCCTGTCTGACTATTGGTCTCCACAATTGCTGCGGAATGCCAGATACCACATGCAACTTTCATCGTTCTGAATCCACTCAAAGATTCAACTTCCTTTGGATAGGAAACACTATCACGATTTCCATGCCCAAGAGCACCAAATGTCCCATCACCAAAAGTGAATACTTTTCCACTTGACATGGCAAGTGCTGAATGCCATGAGCCACATGCAACAGACAACACTTGAAGCCCTTCTAAAGGTCCTGACACTCGCTTTGGAAGCCAGTGGCTAGCCCCAAGGCCATGTCCTAGCAATCCGGCATTGTAAGAACCATCACCCCAATTGTACAAATCACCAGAGGCAGTTACAGCACAAGTATGAAACTCCCCGCATGCAATATACTCCACATTGGACACTGCTAAAGATTCAACAAGTTCGGGGCGACTAATATCTTCATCAGTTCCATGACCAAGCCGCCCACCAAGTTCTTCACCCCAAGTGAACACTTCTCCTTGTCTGGTAGTAAGAGCAATGTGCCTCGAACCACATGATATCTGCTGTACGTCCAAAACAACATCCGACTCAAGAGGTTTAGGAATCAAAACATCTGTTTTGGAGCACAGAAAGTTTGAGGATCCTTCTGGGGGGAGCACATCAGTCCACACCTCACCCCATACATAAACATCACCAAGGGATTCTATATCATCTGGTCCAGAACCTTGACTGGAAGAACTAGGGATGCTGCTGGAAATACTAATCCGACTACTGTCTCCCGTACTTACTCTTAGCATATTTGCACGATCTGATCTAACATCTGCTCTTGAAGAATTCAATGAATAGGCTGAGCCATAACCAGCCGAGTAATAAGTGCGGTTAATACTTGAGGCAATATCTAGTCTTGCATCATACGCATCTTGATATTGGGACACTTCCTGAAAAAGGGATACGCTTGTTAAACAAGAACATTCTGAAATTTATGATCAAGTGTAAGCCACTCTCCAATCTTAGCCTGATACAAGGAGCGGTAAGATGGATACATAATAGGGAATCAGATACTAACTAATCCACACAACAAATAAGAATTAAATGGTGTCCCAAGCATTGCTTCCTTAGCACAGTACTGTCGTAAATCACATCAGTGCGCAAGTATAAACTCTTCTAGTTTAACAGTTATAATCTTGTATGCTCAAATAAGATAAGTAACATAGTTTACGTGCACCATTATTGGGCAGCTTAGGGAAGCTGAAGCACCTCACAGGTCACTAGTAGCTTCTAAAAATTATGGCTTCTAAAGGAAGCAAGCCGTTGCAAAAGGACTTAACTAATTAATACTGGATGATATCGGAATGCTGTCTCAGTTACTTTATAGAGGAATGCTTATAATATTTGTGTTGATGGTAAATAATGAAATAAACTGTTTAGGAAGACCAACAACTTACATCAGAAAATGATGTTCTATCACTTTGGCAATCTGTTGGAAAATTTACACGGTATGAAGTAATCAGTGTCTCAAGTGTTGAAAACCACACTTCAACTTCTGCTTGATCCTTGCAAACCTGTAGATCAGCTAGAATTCCGTGTCATTATTGTCTTGGATTGATCATCGTACGAAGCATATCAAACATGAAGCATTTCACATCAGTTCAAATGAGTATAAAGAATTTATCTTTTACCAGATCAAGGGAACGTTGGCCGTTCTTGTATATCAGTGAAAATGATAGGTAATCCTTCTCAGGGCGTAGAAACCTCCTAAAAACAGCCTGTCAAAGAAGGGCAAATGCATAAGGTCCCAATTCCGGATGTCAGATAAAATTAAACTGAAATACTACATAAACTCATCTTGTAAATTCTTGGATATAAAATTTGATCCTGTGAATGTAAACCAACAACGTAACCACCAACGATTAACTGATCGGTGGTAGTTCAACTTACAGTTCTCTGTCCAGGTATGATTTTAGACACGGACGACAGTCTGAGGCACTTCTCCTTGCTGTGCGAGTACCAAACTAGTGCTGTTTCGTCCTGTAATGAGAAAATAAGGACTTGTGTTCTCATCCTGTAATAAGAACATGAACATTGGTACCACACAAAACGCACACAAAAACTTACACTAGAAAGTCTGAACTCACGAATCTTGGGTTTTCCCTTCCGACTATACTTGATAAGCTTGCTGCCTTTCTTTAAAGTAATAAGGGCCTTTCGGACATGTAAAATATAGTCCAGATTAGCATTGCTGATTATTCAACAAATAAATGTGTGTCCAACCAAAAACGGCAAATGATACACAGCACAGTATGTGGAATCTCACGTTATCATCTGGTGTCATCTAAACTGCAACAGGTCACCATTCTATTTTCGCCTTTTGATTACTTGTGTCTGCACAGATAAACTCATAATGGGGTACCAGCATCACAACAGGCAGATAAAAAAAAATGAATATATATAGGCAAATGAATGTGATTTTGGTGCCTAAGTGTTCCCCGCATCCCCATTGCGAGTGCGAAGGTGGTTATGAACTTATAATGCACTGTTCCAAATTCAGCCTGGTATAGCCAACAAAAAAAAAAGTACTTTTTAGTTCATATATGAATAATGCAGGACTATGTTCCAAAATCCGCATATTTCTCAAATGGAATGTCCCTTATTGTAAGCCATGGATACTGAAATTTTACCGATTTATATAATTTTGGGTGTGCTACGTCGACTTGAAGAGGAACTTCACCTAATCTTTAAATATAAACCATGGCATTTCTGCAAATGGGGAGGTGGTGTGTGTGAGTGTGTCCAAGGGACCTTGTGTCCCCTTCACAATTTGCGAGCCATATGATGCTCTAAAAGTACTAACAACATTATAGTAGAAAGCTGATAAAAGTCATCAAAAGTTGTCGAGAACCTGAAGACAACTATTGATATATTTGCCACGGCAAATATATGTTCCCGGTAATAGCAACAAATTCGGATATCAAAACTTGCAGGTCTACATGACTATCTATACGACACCTGTGATTTTTTCAGAACTCCTGAAACATTCTATCACACACAAAAATTGTAAAAAGGGGACACAAGCTCGCCTGAACAATTTATGGTTCGGCTGCGCATTTCATTTGCAGATGTCACCAGGCACGGGTTCTCCCTTTAATCTACGGAATATGCACTAAATTGTCGAAAATAAACCGCGGCCGCACCTTGGGCAGCGCCAACCAAGATTGATCTTGGGCGTTGAAGAGGGAGAATCTGATCGAACAAGTAATGTGTTAGATTAATTAATCAACAGGGTACCAACCAGGCAGCGATGGACTGGAAGAATCGGTCCAATCAAAGCTAGGGTTCCTTACCAGCAGACGGAGGATCCAGTCCGGGTCGCTTATGCGAGGAGGCTTGGGCGGGTAGCTGCGTCCCGTCGCCGGCGGCGGGGTCGCCGATGGTGGGGCATTACGGGGTGCGTGAGGCAGAAAAGGAGGAGAAATCTCCGCACGGACCAAAGAAATCCAGCCGGTCTGGGCGGGTCTCCGATCCACTCCGCGGCAATCCAGAGGATGGGAGGAGGGAGTGGCTCCCGCGAGGTGGCGGGAGGATGCATGGCGAGGAGCGGAGCGGCGGCTTCGGCGGCGCCGGACGCGGGAAACGGATGGATCCAACTCACCGGGATTGCCGGGGAGGAGGGGACGAGGTGGGGAAAATATCAAATGACACTACCACCACACAGATGCTCCCATTTTTTAAAACTGCATGCATATGGTTGAACGTCAAACAAAAAAACTACAACGGCACATGCAATGGAGGATTTTTACTACCATTGTTTTTTTTAACACAGTAAGGACGCAAGCGCTCGTACATACGCGCATACACTCACCCCTATGAACGCACACACACTTACACCCTACTCCTATGAGCATCTTCGAGAGACTGAGCCGGCATATCTTGAGATTTACAAAGTCATCTTAGGCGCCTCGTCATCGAAGGGAACGTGACTTGAACCCTGATGGGCTGGGGATATCACTGTCCTTCTAACTATCTAACCACAGGTTGGTTCACTACTACCATTGTTCCTAAGTACTAGCCATGTGCGTTGCAACAAGATAAGTATTGACATCTCCATCAAAACGTATATCAATGTGACACGACAACATCTGGACGGTGTCACCTCGTGGCAACAGGGATTCGCATGTCCAGGTTGAAATCTACTTCCTCCTTTGTTGTGGTTATGTCACGAAAGTATTAAAAAATGAATTATTAACGCAAGATTCGTGGACTCCCGAAGATTAACTCATTAATTCTAAGGTATCCCCCTCGTAGCAACAATCCGGAAATGTGGTCTTACTTACAAACCTGCTTAACTTATATTCAAGCAACCATCCATGCAAATCCAGTAATTTTATTTATTTAGATCCAATTAGCCATGCTAGACCAAATCCATTTAATTCCTTGGCTCTCTCTATTCCTTGATTCTTGAAGTGGCTTCCCGCTTTCCACACAATTTATAAATGTATAAAAGTTGATGTATTCTCGAGCAAAGAGTATAGTGGAACTTTTTAATTAAATAATAAACCTATTTTTTAGCACAAGCACATGCTAGGTCAGCTGGATGGGGCCTTTGGGGTCATGAGTTCCAATCTCAGAAAGCACAAATATTTTTGGCTACTCCTTTTAGTCTGTAGAAAAAAGGTACAATACAGGGCCTCCTAACATATTTAATTTAACATATCTAGTCAATTTAAATGGGGGTGAAAACACACATATATATTCGCTACTCTTAATCTATAAAAAAAGGTGCACGGCAGGCCCTTCTACATACTTTATTCAACATATGTAGCCAATTTAAATGAGGTAGAAAATATTTAATATTTCATAGCAATTAATTAGGTTAATTAAAGTTATACTCTAAAAAGAATTTTATATTAATTAACAGGAACGACTAATAGCATGGTTGGAAACTAAGCATTTTCTGGTCAAATTATATATAAAAACTATTTTAATCCGAGTTACGCTTGCAAAGTTATAGCATGATTAACATATCCACTGTAAATAATAAAGACCAGTGACCTAAATGGGCTAAAAACAGAGTGAACTTGGTCCACTGTAGCTGGACGCGGAATACTAGCCAGCGCCCATGTGCGTGTGACAGTGGCTACAGAAGTTGGGCTGAAGCCCAACAGATAGAGAGAAAGAAGAGGGACTTAATACTGGACCGCAGGTTATTTAAAAAGAACACGGTGGGGCTTTTTATAAAACATACAACGACGGACGGGAAGAAACACTCTGTACTTTACTAGTAGGTTTAGATTTACATCACGGCGATGTTTTCCATGATTAAAAACTCAAAATTAAATGTGTCAAAAGATTTTTGATTATTTTTTATGAATTGTTCATAGGACATGTGTACATCCCCCAAAATTTTCAAAATACATGACGAAAAAACCAAAAAAATCTGCATGATAAGTATTCAAGAGGACAAAAGAAAAAACTGACATTATTCATGTTGAAACTGTCTGTTTTGTTTCTCTTTGTATATTTCAGTTTTTTTTATTTTTTAGAGGGGGTGGACACATGTCTTTTGAACATTCACAGTTGTTTGAGAATTTTTGAAACTTTTAATTTTTTGTTCTAAACTAGAAGCATGAGAGCATATGAAAGGTGCTATTACTGGATATTCTTTTGGGGTAGTGATATTTTTTTATCGTAGTACTCCCTCCATTCACAAATACAATATGTTCTAACTTTTTTATGAATCGTTCTATGTAGACACGTTTTAGTGTGTTTGTTCACTCAATTCAATCCATATGTAGTCTATATTAAATATCTAAAACATATTATATTTGTGAACGAAGGAAGTAGTTGTCTGGATGTTGATGTATGAGGTGAGCGTAGGAGTATCCTCAAATTTTATGCACGAGGGTGAGACTCGAAATCGGATTGTTTAGCGCATCAACCTGTGCTGCTAACCGGTATGACTCTAGGCCTTTCTCACTATTTTCTGATGTACGCATAGAATTTCGGTATGTTCTCGATACCCTCATGACAATTACTTCTTCGACCTAACTCATCTGCAAAAACTAAACCGGCACATGTAATGGAGGATTTCTACTCCCATTGTTCCTACTTACGTGACCGTGTTGTGTTCGATGAATAAAAACTTGAATTTAAATGTGTCAAAAGATTTCTGATATTTTTTATGAATTGCTCACATGACATGTGTACATCCCATAGAAAATCCAAAATACATGACGAAAAACAAAAGGACGGCATGAAAAGTGTCCAAGAGGACAAGAGAAAAAAAACTGACATTATTCATGTTGAATTGTCTTTTTGCTTCTTGTATATACCAAATTTTATTTGATTTTTTTAGAGGGGGTGGATGATTGCTTGTATCTGAGTTGGTATTCCCCAAAAAGAAGAGATGATGCAGCACAACAACGGTAAATATTTTCCTCAGTTATGAAACCAAGGTTATCAATACAGTAGGAGGACCAACCAACACTATGTAAACAACACCCGCACACAAATAACAAATACTTGCAACCCAACGCATAAGAGGAGTCATCAATCCCTCCTCGGTATTGAGATAAATTAAATTGTATGAGATTCAATAAATAGATCTAACAAAACACAAAATAAAATAAATAAGAGAAAATTGCATCAAGGCATTTTTGGTTTTAATATGATTGGAAATGGATCCAGGGGCCGTAGATTTCACTAGAGACTTCTCTCAAGAAAATAGCATACGGTGGGTAAACAAATTATTGTTGAGCAATTGATAGAAAAGCGAATAATTATGATGATATCCAAGACAATGATCATGTATATAGGCATCACGTCCAAGATTAGTAGACTGACTCTTGCCTACATCTACTACTATTACTCCACACATCGACCGCTATCCAGCATGCATCTGAAGGAAAATATGCCGTAGAGGCAATAATAAAGTTGTTATTTATATTTCCTTATATCATGATAAATGTTTATTATTCATGCTAGAATTGTATTAACCAGAAACTTAGTACATGTTGAATACATAGACAAACTGAGTGTCACTAGTATGCCTCTACTTGACTAGCTCGTTGAATCAAAGATGGTTAAGTTTCCTAGCCATGGACATGAGTTGTCATTTGATTAACAGGATCACATCATTAGAGAGTGATGTGATTGACTTGACCCATTTCGTTAGCTTAGCACTTGATCGTTTAGTATATTGCTATTGCTTTCTTCATGACTTACACATGTTCCTATGACTATGAGATTATGCAACTCCCGAATACCGGAGGAACACTTTGTGTGCTACCAAACGTCACAACGTAACTGGGTGATTATAAAGGTGCTCTACAGGTATCTCTAATGGTGTTTGTTGAGTTGGCATAGATCGAGATTAGGATTTGTCACTCCGATTGTTGGAGAGGTATCTCTGGGCCCTCTCGGTAATGCACATCACTATAAGCCTTGCAAGCAATGTGACTAATGAGTTAGTTGCGGGATGATGCATTACGGAACGAGTAAAGAGACTTGCCGATAACGAGATTGAACTAGGTATTAAGATACGACGATCGAATCTCGGGCAAGTAACATACCGATGACAAAGGGAACAACGTATGTTGTTATGCGGTTTGAACGATAAAGATCTTCGTAAAATATGTAGGAACCAATATGAGCATCCAAGTTCCGCTATTGGTTATTGACCGGAGATGAGTCTCGGTCATGTCTACATTGTTCTCGAACCCATAGGGCCCGCACGCTTAACGTTCGGTGACGACCGGTATTATGAGTTTATGTGTTTTGATGTACCGAAGGTTGTTCAGAGTCCCGGATATGATCACGGACATGACGAGGAGTCTCGAAATGGTCGAGACATAAAGATCGATATATTGGATGACTATGTTTGGACATCGGAATGGTTCCGGGTGAGTTCGGGCATTTACCGGAGTACCGGGGGTTACCGAACCCCCCGGGGAGTATATGGGCCCTAATGGGCTTTAGTGGAGAGAGAGAGAGAGAGGGGCGGCCAGGGAAGGCAGCGTGCCCCCTCCCCCTTGGGTTCGAATTGGACTAGGGAAGGGGGGGCGGCGCCCCCTTTCCTTCTCCCTCTCTCCTCCTTCCTTCTCTCCTACTCCAACTAGGGAAAGGGGGGAATCCTACTCCCGGTGGGAGTAGGACTCCTCCCAGAGCGCGCCATAGAGGGCCGGCCCTCCCCCTCCTCCACTCCTTTATATACGGGGGAGGGGAGCACCCCAAAGACACACAAGTTGATCATTGTCTTAACTGTGTGCGGTGCCCCCCTCCACCATAATCCACCTCGGTCATATCGTCGTAGTGCTTAGGCGAAGCCCTGCGCCGGTCGCTTCATCATCACCGTCATCACGCCGTCGTGCTGACGAAGCTCTCCCTCGACACTCAGCTGGATCAAGAGTTCGTGGGACGTCACCGAGCTGAACGTGTGCAGATCACGGAGGTGTCGTACTTTCGGTACTAGGATCGGTCGGATCATGAAGACGTACGACTACATCAACCGCGTTGTCATAACGCTTCCGCTTTCGGTCTACGAGGGTGCATAGACAACACTCTCCCCTCTCGTTGCTATGCATCACCTAGATGGATCTTGCATGTGCGTAGGAATTTTTTTGAAATTACTGCGTTCTCCAACAGTGGCATCCGAGCCAGGTCTATGCATAGATCTTATATGCACGAGTAGAACACAAATGAGTTGTGGGCGATAATAGTCATACTGCTTACCAGCATGTCATACTTTGATTCGGCGGTATTGATGGATGAAGCTGCCCGGACCGACATTACGCGTACGCTTACGCGAGACTGGTTCTACCGACGTGCTTCGCACACAGGTCTGACGGGTGTCAGTTTCTCCAACTTTAGTTGAATCGAGTGTGGCTACGCCCGGTCCTTGTTGAAGGTTAAAACAACACACTTGACGAAAAATTATTGTGGTTTTGATGCGTAGGTAAGAACGGTTCTTGCTCAGCCCGTAGCAGCCACGTAAAACTTGTAACAAGTAGAGGACGTCTAACTTGTTTTTGCAGGGCATGTTGTGATGTGATATGGTCAAGACATGATGCTAAATTTTATTGTATGAGATGATCATGTTTTGTAACAGAGTTATCGGCAACTGGCAGGAGCCATATGGTTGTCGCTTTATTGTATGAAATACAATCGCCATGTAATTGCTTTACTTTATCACTAAGCGGTACCGATAGTCGTAGAAGCAATAGTTGGCGAGACGACAACGATGCTTCGATGGAGATCAAGGTGTCAAGCCAGTGACGATGGTGATCATGACGGTGCTTTGGAGATGGAGATCAAAGGCACAAGATGATGATGGCCATATCATATCACTTATATTGATTGCATGTGATGTTTATCCTTTATGCATCTTATTTTGCTTAGTTCGACGGTAGCATTATAAGATGATCTCTCACTAAATTTCAAGGTACAAGTGTTCTCCCTGAGTATGCACCGTTGCGAAAGTTCGTCGTGCCGAGACACCACGTGATGATCGGGTGTGATAAGCTCTACGTTCACGTACAACGGGTGCAAGCCAGTTTTGCACACGCAGAATACTCGGGTTAAACTTGACGAGCCTAGCATATGCAGATATGGCCTCGGAACACTGAGACCGAAAGGTCGAGCGTGAATCATATACTAGATATGATCAACATAATGATGTTCACCATTGAAAACTACTCCATCTCACGTGATGATCGGACATGGTTTAGTTGATTTGGATCACGTGATCACTTAGATGATTAGAGGGATGTCTATCTAAGTGGGAATTCTTAAGTAATTTGATTAATTGAACTTTAATTTATCATGAACTTAGTACCTGATAGTATTTTTATTGTCTATGTTGTTGTAGATAGATGGCCCGTGCTGTTGTTCCATCGAATTTTAATGTGTTCCTAGAGAAAGCTAAGTTGAAAGATGATGGTAGCAACTACACGGACTGGGTCCGTAACTTGAGGATTATCCTCATTACTGCACAGAAGAATTACGTCCTGGAAGCACCGCTAGGTGCCAAACCCGCTGCAGGAGCAACTCCAGATGTTATGAACGTCTGGCAGAGCAAAGCTGATGACTACTCGATAGTTCAGTGTGCCATGCTTTACGGCTTAGAACCGGGACTTCAACGACGTTTTGAACATCATGGAGCATATGAGATGTTCCAGGAGTTGAAGTTAATATTTCAAGCAAATGCCCGGATTGAGATATATGAAGTCTCCAATAAGTTCTACAGCTGCAAAATGGAGGAGAATAGTTCTGTCAGTGAGCATATACTCAAAATGTCCGGGTATAACAATCACTTGATTCAACTAGGAATTAATCTTCCTGATGATAGTGTCATTGACAGAATTCTTCAATCACTGCCACCAAGCTACAAGAGCTTCGTGATGAACTATAATATGCAAGGGATGGATAAGACAATTCCCGAGCTCTTCGCAATGCTAAAGGCTGCAGAGGTAGAAATCAAGAAAGAGCATCAAGTATTGATGGTCAACAAGACCACCAGTTTCAAGAAAAAGGGTAAAGGGAAGAAGGGGAACTTCAAGAAGAACGGCAACCAAGTTGCCGCTCAAGTGAAGAAGCCCAAGTCTGGACCTAAGCCTGAGACTGAGTGCTTCTACTGCAAAGGGACTGGTCACTGGAAGCGGAACTGCCCCAAGTATTTGGCGGATAAGAAGGATGGCAAGGTGAACAAAGGTATATGTGATATACATGTTATTGATGTGTACCTTACTAATGTCGCAGTAGTACCTGGGTATTTGATACTGGTTCTGTTGCTAATATTTGAAACTCGAAACAGGGACTACAGATTAAGCGAAGATTGGCTAAGGACGAGGTGACGATGCACGTGGGAAATGGTTCCAAAGTCGATGTGATCGTAGTCGGCACGCTACCTCTACATCTACCTTCGAGATTAGTTTTAGACCTGATAATTGTTATTTGCTGCCAGCGTTGAGCATGAACATTATCTCTGGATCTTGTTTAATGTGAGACGGTTATTCATTAAATCTGAGAATAATGGTTGTTCTATTTATATGAGTAATATCTTTTATGGTCATGCACCCTTGAAGAGTGGTCTATTTTTGTTGAATCTCGATAGTAGTGATACACATATTCATAATATTGAAGCCAAAAGATGCAGAGTTGATAATGATAGTGCAACTTATTTGTGGCACTGCCGTTTGGGTCATATTGGTGTAAAGCGCATGAAGAAACTCCATTCTGATGGACTTTTGGAATCACTTGATTATGAATCACTTGGTACTTGCGAACCATGCCTCATGGGCAAGATGACTAAAACGCCGTTCTCCGGAACAATGGAGCGAGCAACAGATTTGTTGGAAATCATACATACTGATGTATGTGGTCCGATGAATGTTGAGGCTCGCGGCGGGTATCGTTATTTTCTCACCTTCACAAATGATTTAAGCAGATATGGGTATATCTACTTGATGAAGCATAAGTCTGAAACATTTTAAAAGTTCAAAGAATTTCATAGTGAAGTGGAAAATCATCGTAACAAGAAAATAAAGTTTCTACGATCTGATCGTGGAGGAGAATATTTGAGTTACGAGTTTGGTCTTCATTTGAAACAATGCGGAATAGTTTCGCAACTCACGCCACCTGGAACACCACAGCGTAATGGTGTGTCCGAACGTCGTAACCGCACTTTATTAGATATGGTGCGATCTATGATGTCTCTTACTGATTTACCGCTATCGTTTTGGGGTTATGCTTTAGAGACGGCTGCATTCATGTTAAATAGGGCACCATCTAAATCCGTTGAGACGACACCTTATGAACTGTGGTTTGGCAAGAAACCCAAGTTGTCGTTTATGAAAGTTTGAGGCTGCGATGCTTATGTGAAGAAGCTTCAACTTGATAAGCTCGAACCCAAATCGTAGAAATGTGTCTTCATAGGATGCCCAAAGGAGACAGTTGGGTACACCTTCTATCACAGATCCAAAGGCAAGACATTCGTTGCTAAGAATGGGTCCTTTCTAGAGAAGGAGTTTCTCTCGAAAGAAGTGAGTGGGAGGAAAGTAGAACTTGATGAGTGATGACCCACAAGTATAGGGGATCTATGGTAGTCCTTTCGATAAGTAAGAGTGTCGAACCCAACAAGGAGCAGAAGGAAATGACAAGCGGTTTTCAGTAAGGTATTCTCTGCAAGCACTGAAATTATTGGTAACAGATAGTTTTGTGATAAGGTAATTTGTAACGGATAACAAGTAATAAAATTAAATAAGGTGCAGCAAGGTGGCCCAATCCTTTTTGTAGCAAAGGACAAGCTTGGAAAAACTCTTATATAAAGGAAAACGCTCCCGAGGACACATGGGAATTATCGTCAAGCTAGTTTTCATCACGCTCATATGATTCGCGTTCGTTACTTTGATAATTTGATATGTGGGTGGACCGGTGCTTGGGTACTGCCCTTCCTTGGACAAGCATCCCACTTATGATTAACCCCTATTGCAAGCATCCGATGAGGGAGTCCTGGATTAGGGGGTCCTCGGACAGCCGGACTATATCCTTTGGCCGGACTGTTGGACTATGAAGATACAAGATTGAAGACTTCGTCCGGTGTTCGGATGGGACTCTCCTTGGCGTGGAAGGCAAGCTTGGCAATACGGATATGTAGATCTCCTCCCTTGTAACCGACTCTGTGTAACCCTAGCCCCCTCCGGTGTCTATATAAACCGGAGGGTTTAGTCCGTAGGACGACAACAATCATACCATAGGCTAGCTTCTAGGGTTAGCCTCTATGATCTCGTGGTAGATCAACTCTTGTAATACTCATATCATCAAGATCAATCAAGCAGGAAGTAGGGTATTACCTCCGTCGAGAGGGCCCGAACCTGGGTAAACATCGTGTCCCCTACCTCCTGTTACCATCCGCCTTAGACGCACAGTTTGGGACCCCCTACCCGAGATCCGCCGGTTTTGACACCGACATTGGTGCTTTCATTGAGAGTTCCACTGTGCCGTCACTGTAAGGCTAGATGGCTCCTTCGATCATCGGCAACGATGTGATCCAGGGTGAGGTTTTCCTCCCCGGACAGATCTTCGTATTCGGCGCCTTTGTACTACGGGCCAACTCGCTTGGCCATCTGGAGCAGGTCGAGAGCTACGCCCCTGGCCATCAGGTCAGGTTTGGAAACTTGAACTATACTGCCGACATCCGCGGAGACTTGATCTTCGACGGATTCGAGTCCATGTCAGGTGCGCCGCACAATCATGACGAGCATGACTTAGCTCTGCCGTCGGACAGTGTTCGGGAGATCACACCTGCAACTACTCCGGCCCTCAATCCGGAACAAATTGCGCCATCTGAGGACGGGTGGATAGACCCCGCCACGGAGGCCGCGCACTCAACGGCGATAGAGCCGAATACTGACTTCACCTCCCACGAGACCCGTGTTGCCGAACCGTTGGATTCGTCCCCGGCCATGGGACCCGAGCCGCCTGCGTCCGTGCCTATCGAATCTGATTGGGCACCAATCATGGAGTTTACCTCTGCGGATATCTTTCAGCACTCGCCCTTAGGCGACGTGCTAAACTCGTTGAGGTCACTCTCCCTGTCAGGAGACCCTTGGCCGAACTATGTCCGGCTAGAATGGGATGCGGACGATGAAGAAATTCGCTCCCCACCCACCACCCACTTAGTAGCCACTGTCGACGATTTGACCGACATGCTCGGCTTCGGCTCCGAAGACATCGACGGTATGGACGACGATGCAGGAGACGAACAAGAACCACCGCCCACAGGGCGCTGGACTGCCACCTCATCATATGACATATACATGGTGGACACCCCCAAAGAAGGGGATGGCGATAAGACAACGGAGGATAATCCCTCCAAGAAGCAATCCAAGCACCGACGTCAGCGGTGCCGCTCTAAGTCTCGCCATAGCAAAAGCAGCGATACCGGCACAAGAGACAATAACGCTCCGGATAGTGCCGAAGACAACGACAATCCCCTCCAGCCAGACCTCGAGCGGGAGGATGAACAAGCTAGCCCTCCGGAACTGGCAGCAGATGGAGAATCAGAGGATGACAATTACATGCCTCTCTCCGAAGACAAGGTGAGCCTCGGCGACGAAGAATTTATCGTGCCTGAGGATCCCGTCGAGCAGGAGTGCTTCAAGCGCCGGCTTATAGCCACAGCAAACAGCCTGAAGAAAAAGCAACAACAACTTCGAGCTGATCAAGATCTGCTAGCGGATAGATGGACTGAAGTCCTGGCGGCCGAGGAATACGAACTCGAGCGCCCAACCAAGAGTTACCCAAAGCGCAGGTTGCTACCCCAACTCGAGGAGGAAACATTGAAACCTACATCACCAGCGTATGATGCGGCGGATCGGCCACCTCGTGGCCGAGACAGAGAGGCATATCAGCCCGAAGTCCAGCCCGCACCTCGCCGCCATTCAAACAAAAATACCAAGGCCTGGGGCAACATGCTGGACCTGCGAGACGTATTGGAAAACAAAGCAAAACATGCAAGATCGATCTACAAATCACGGGGGCGCGCCCCAATGCGAGACAATGACCGTCACGCCGGATATACTAAAAGCAAATCCGTCCGGGCCGAATACAGCAGACAAGACTCGTATGAACTGCGTCGTGATATAGCCCGGCACAGAGGCGCCACATATCCCCTATGCTTCACTGATGAAGTAATGGATCACGAATTCCCAGAGGGCTTTAAACCCGTAAACATTGAATCATATGATGGTACAACAGATCCCGCGGTATGCATCGAGGATTTCCTCCTACACATCCACATGGCTCGCGGTGATGATCTACATGCCATCAAGTACCTCCCACTAAAACTCAAAGGACCAGCTCGGCATTGGCTGAATAGCTTGCCAGCAGACTCCATTGGCAGTTGGGAGGATTTGGAAGATGCATTCCTTGACAACTTCCAGGGTACTTATGTGCGACCACCGAACGCTGATGACTTGAGCCATATAACTCAGCAGCCAGGGGAATCGGCCAGGAAATTCTGGACCAGGTTCCTAACTAAGAAAAACCAAATTGTCGACTGTCCGGATGCAGAGGCCTTAGCGGCATTTAAGAATAACATCCGTGACGAGTGGCTCGCCCGGCACCTCGGCCAGGAGAAGCCGAAGTCTATGGCAGCCCTCACAACGCTCATGACCCGCTTTTGCGCGGGCGAGGACAGCTGGCTGGCTCGCAGCAGCAACACATCAAGAAGTCATGGCAATTCAGATGCCAAAGATAGTAACAGCAGACCACGTCGCAACAGACACAAGCGCCGCAACAACGGTGACAACGCCGAAGACACGGCAGTCAATGCCGGATTCAGTGGCTCTAAATCCGGTCAGCGGAAGAAGCCGTTCAAAAGAAGCAACCCGGGCCCGTCCAGTTTGGATCGCATACTCGATCGCTCGTGTCAAATTCACGGCACCCCCGATAAGCCAGCCAATCACACCAACAGGGAATGTTGGGTGTTCAAGCAGGCCGGCAAGTTGAATACCGAAAACAAGGAAAAGGGGCTGCATAGCGACAATGAGGAGGAGTCCAGGCCACCGAACACAGAGGACAGAAGAAATTTCCTCCCCAAGTGAAAACGGTGAACATGATATACGCAACCCATATTCCCAAGAGGGAACGAAAGCGTGCACTAAGGGACGTCTATGCGATGGAGCCAGTCGCCCCAAAGTTCAACCGATGGTCTTCTTGTCCGATCACTTTCGATCATAGGGACCACCCCACTAGTATCCGTCATGGCGGTTCTACCGCATTGGTCCTTGATCCCATCATTGACGGATTTCACCTCACCCGAGTCCTTATGGACGGCGGCAGCAGCCTGAACCTGCTTTATCAGGATACAGTGCGCAAAATGGGTATAGACCCCTCAAGGATCAAACCCACTAAAACCACTTTTAAAGGTGTCATCCCAGGTGTAGAGGCCCGTTGCACGGGCTCAATCACACTGGAAGTGGTCTTTGGATCTCCGGACAACTTCCGAAGCGAGGAGTTAATCTTCGATATCGTCCCGTTCTGCAGTGGCTATCACGCACTGCTCGGACGAACCACATTTGCCAGATTCAATGCGGTGCCGCATTATGCATACCTCAAGCTCAAAATGCCAGGACCTCGTGGGGTTATAACTGTCAATGGAAACACAGAACGCTCGCTCCGGACGGAGGAGCACACTGCGGCCCTCGCAGCAGAAGCACAAAGCAGCCTTTTAAGGCAAACCGCCAATTCGGCGACAAAGCCCCCCCCCACCTTCAAGCGAGTCCGGAGTAACCTGCAACAGGATCGCCTGGCACGTTCAGAGCTCGCCTAGCAATTCGGCCTCCGTCCTAGTCCCAGTCAAGCGACAAAATCTGTGTCGCGCGTACATAATTACGCACTAAAAATACCATGGGCATAGGCGGGGGCACGGCCAGGACACGCCCCACAATGCGGCTCAACCGCCCCAGGGGCTGTATACCTTTATAATTTTCTCTCTTTCAGGACCTTACTCTCTGGAAGCCCTTTTCGGCAGTCTGATTGCTGGACGCATTACGGGAAGGAAATACCAAGGAGGCAAGAAGCTAACACGTACAAGGGAATCCCCAGGTGGTCTCTGATAACGATCGAAATACCTGTTTTAAATACCCATACGCAGCTTGCCCTTGGATAGGACATGTCAAATAGTCCTATTTTTTGCTTATTGCACTACTTGTATCCATACGCTTCGACGTATTATTTAATAACAATGCATAGCGTAGTCTATTATTGCATTACACCTTTTCCCTTGTCTGCTTATTTACGACAAATTACACCCGTACATTCTGGTACGACCAATACGCCAGGGGCTTTAGTATACCCCATAAATACGGCGTGAGAAGTCCGAACACTTTCGACAGTGCGGCACCCCGAACTTATAGCACTATATGCATCCGCTCTGAATCATCTTGGGTCAATAGTTGGGTTTGCCCGGCTCCCATGTTTTGGTACCTTACGTTCCACAATATCGGCTAAGGTAGCACTGGGAGAACTACTGCGATTGTGTCCCGGTTCTTCCGGGCGAGCACCTCAGTAGAGAAAGCCGAAAACTGACTGTCATGATAAGGCGAGAGCTGGTCGTTGTTCGAGAGGTCTCAAGTCCTTAAAGACTTTTTCCGCTTCGGGCGAGGAGTCGGCCTAGCCCGACTTAGGCGTATATAGCGCTCCAAATTCGGCCTTCCGAATACTAGGGGCTTCGCCAAAATTTAAAATTGTAGACTTCTATGGCTAAGTGAGAGTGATAAAGCCTTATAGTCCGATTGCCTGGTTCGTTGTGCTGAACACCTCCTTCGAAGGACCCAAAATTGGGATAAAGAGTGCTCAGGTTTATCCCGAACACCTCAGTACTAGTTACATGGGGGCAGAAGCCAACGACTAGCCAACCCTCAGATTTTATAAACGGCCGCACAGAAGGTAATATTTTAAATTCACAAGCGTTGCATAGCGCAAATGAACTCGTTCCACATTACAGAATCACATGAGTACATTTATTCAAATATTACATCCTTCGCACATTCCTCCACCACAAGGCGAGCACCCTTCAGGACACTTTCATAATGCTTTTCGGGGTGGCGATGCTCCTTGCCATCCGGCTGCCCCTCCTTCACCAGCTTTTCGGCGTCCAGCTTCGCCCAGTGCACCTTCGCCCGGGTAAAAGCCCTGCGCGCACCCTCGATGCAGACGCACTGCTTTATGACTTCAAGCCGTGGGCAGGCATTCACAAGCCGCCTCACCAGACCAAAGTAGCTATCAGGCAGGGGCTCGCCAGGCCACATCCGGACTATAAGACCCTTCATGGCCTGTTCGGCCGCCTTGTGGAGCTCGACCGGTTGCTTCAGCTGGTCGCTCAAGGGCATTGGGTGTTCGGTCCCAGTATACTGAGACCAGAACAACTTCTCCGTCGAGCTCTCCTCCTCAGCCCGGTAGAACTCCGCGGCATCCGACACACTGCGGGGTAGATCTGTGAACGCTCCTGGAGAGCTCCGAACTCGGGTAAGTAAAAAGAAGGTTTCCTTCACATGTTTGCTTTGCATAATGAATGCCTTACCCGCCGCTATCTTCTTAACCGCCTCAATTTCCCGGAGGGCCTTTTGGGCTTCGGCCTTGGCGTGTTGTGCGCTCTTGAGGGCCTTCACAAGCTCGGACCCTTGCGTCTTAGAGTCACGCTCCAAGGACTCGTGTTTTTTGGCGAGAGCCTGGAGCTCTTGCTGCACCTCGCCTACTCGGGCTTCTTGCTTTTCTCGCTCGATGCGCTCCTTGGCCGCTTTGTCTTCAGCCTCGGATAGCGCCTTCTACAGGGCCACCACTTCGGTCATGGCCCCTAGCACAATTCATGACGATCCTATTATTCCAAAACCAAATTTTTCTTTATAATATACAGACGGGGTATCACTTACCTTTGTTCTCTTTGAGCTGCCTCTTGGTAAGGCCAAGCTCTTCCTTGGACCGCTCAAGGTCCCGCTTCAGTGCGGCGACCTCCGCAGTACGTGCGGCAGCGGCCAGCAGTGAAGCCTGCGTATCCACATAGACATATTCTGATTAGACTCCTGCGATTATTATTTGATCCTCTATTCGGCCTTTCTTCACGAAACGCCAAACAGAGCACTAGGGGCTACTGTCTATGCGGTAACATTTTCTTATAATTTGATTACTTACCTCAAAGCCTGTTAGGAGGCTGGCACAGGCTTCAGTCAGTCCGCTCTTAGCGGACTGAACCTTCTTGACTACCGCACTCATGATAGTGCGGTGCTCTTCGTCAATGGAAGCGCCGCGAAGCGCTTCCAGCAAGTTGTCCGATGCCTCTGGATGGACAGAGGCCATCGGCACAGATGGCTTGCCCCCCTTAGCGAGGGGTTGCCTGACAGAATCCGGAACCACTGGAGGTTCCGGCGTCGTATTCGGCTTGGGGCTAGACTTGCTGCCCCCGGCGTTAGGGCCCAGAGGAGTCTTGCCCCTCGTGCGCCCAGCGCCTGGAATGTCGCCTTGGGGCGCCTCCGGAACTGTCTCCCCTTGGTTCAGTCCCCTTTGAGACAACACCTCGGCGTCATCCGTTGGGCGGGGGGAGGAGGCAGTCGGGAGTGAATTGTTGTTCATATCCGACGGGCCCAAAGAATCATCCGACGAAGAGACGTCGATGTGGGCTCGGGATGGGCTGCATGATCATGTTCGGCATGATGAGAAACAACAAAACGAAACATACCAGAATTATTATGGTATCCGAATACTTACGACTTCGCCAGGGGCTTATCCCTAGGCAGCCACTCGTCGTCGCTATAGGCGGCGGTTGTGGAGCTGTCCGGAAGGAGGGTCCTTCCCTTCTTGGACCCTTCAGCCTTCCCAGATGGGGCGGCCTTCCTTTTCTTGTCTTCCCCCCTGGGGGGAGAACTTTCCTCTTCTTCCTCCTCGTTTTCGTGGGAGGAGTGCGCCTCGGTGTTTTCGGACGATGAGTCCGATATAACCTTGCGCCGGAGACCCTTCCTGGTCCCCGTGGCCTTCTTCTCCGGCACCTCATAAGGTGCCGGAACCAGCATCTCCGTTAGGAGAGCATCTGCTGGATCTTCGGGCAGGGGAGCCGGACAATCGATCTGCTCCGCTGTCGCTACCCAGTTCTGTTAAATGGCGTGGAGGCTTAGATCCCGCGCGTGGTTACACTAGGGAAAAGAACATCTTATGAGATGTAGAAGACATACCGGATTGGCAGGGCGCCTTGCGCTGAGTCCGCGGTCCTCGGTGAGGGGAGGAGGTACCTCGGCGCCCTTGAACATCACCTTCCAAACGTCCTTGTGCGTCGTGTCGAAGAGCTCTCGTAGCGTCTGGTGCTCGGCCGGGTCGAACTCCCACAAATTGAATGCCCGTCTTTGACACGGGAGGATCCGGTGGAAGAGCATGACTTGGACCACGTTGACAAGCTTGATTTTCTTGCTCATCATGTTTTTGATGCATGTTTGGAGTCCGGTCAGCTCTACTGGGGAACCCCAGGACATGCCCTTCTCTTTCCAGGAGGTGAGCCGCATGGGGATTCCGGATCGAAATTCGGGGGCCGCCACCCAGTTGGTGTCGCGCGACTCGGTGATGTAGAACCACCCCAATTGCCACCCCTTTATGGTCTCCACATAGGAGCCTTCGAGCCAGGTGACGTTGGGAATTTTGCCCACCATGGCGCCTCTGCACTCCGCTTGCTGGCCGACCACCACCTTCGGTTTAACATTGAAGGTCTTCAGCCACAGGCCGAAGTGGGGCTTGATGCGGAGGAAGGCCTCGCACACGACGATAAACACCGAGATGTTGAGGATGAAATTGGGGGCCAGATCGTGAAAGTCCAGCCCGTAGTAGAACATGAGCCCGCGGACAAACGGGTGGAGGGGAAATCCCAGTCCGCGGATGAAGTGGGTAAGAAAACCACCCTCTCATGGGGTTCTGGAGTAGGGATGATCTTCCCCGCATCTGGCAGCCGGTGTGCGATATCCGCGGCCAGATATCCGGCTCCCCGCAGCTTTGTGATGTTCTCCTCCGTAACGAAGGAGACCATCCACTTGCCTCCCGCTCCGAACATGCTTGGAGTGGTTTGAGGAGAAAAAACGCGAACTTGGGTGCTGGAGCTTGAGTGCGCAAGAATGGATGAGCAAGGAGGAAGAAGGCGTGGGTGAAAAGGGTAAATCCTTGTCCCTTTATAAGGGCGGAAGAAGCTATGCGCCTCCCCACCTACCTGGTAAACTCGCTTATTCCCCAAGCACCGTAATTGATGGCGCGGTTGGGTTACCCACACCCGTATTGATGGGAATCCCGTGATAAGGGGACACGATCTCTGCTTCGACAAGACGTGCCAAGAAAACCGCCTCGCGATATGTGCAGTGGTTGGTTGTGAAAAACGGTTCGAATAATGACCGGGCCGTGGTGTGATGTCATGCTGCGGAATGTGTCAGCAGATTAGATCTGTGGAAATATTATTCTCTCTATGATGGTATGTGGAATTTGTTTTGCAGAGCCGGACACTATCCTTGTGTTCAAAATCCTCTATGGAGTATTCGGAGGAGGAACCCGCCTTGCAATGCCGAAGACAATCTGCGCGCCGGACTCATCGTCATTGAAGCCTGGTTTAGGGGCTACTGAGGGAGTCCTGGATTAGGGGGTCCTCGGACAGCCGGACTATATCCTTTGGCCGGACTGTTGGACTATGAAGATACAAGATTGAAGACTTCGTCCCGTGTCCGGATGGGACTCTCCTTGGCACGGAAGGCAAGCTTGGCAATACGGATATGTAGATCTCCTCCCTTGTAACCGACTCTGTGTAACCCTAGCCCCCTCCGATGTCTATATAAACCGGAGGGTTTAGTCCGTTGGACGACAACAATCATACCATAGGCTAGCTTCTAGGGTTTAGCCTCTACGATCTCGTGGTAGATCAACTCTTGTAATACTCATATCATCAAGATCAATCAAGCAGGAAGTAGGGTATTACCTCCGTCGAGAGGGCCCGAACCTGGGTAAACATCGTGTCCCCTGCCTCCTGTTACCATCCGCCTTAGACGCACAGTTCGGGACCCCCTACCCGAGATCCACCGGTTTTGACACCGACAAGCATCCCACTTATGATTAACCCCTATTGCAAGCATCCGCAACTACAAAAGAAGTATTAAGGTAAACCTAACCATAGCATGAAACATGTGGATCCAAATCAGCCCCTTACGAAGCAACGCATAAACTAGGGTTTAAGCTTCTGTCACTCTAGCAACCCATCATCTACTTATTACTTCCCAATGCTTCCCCTAGGCCCAAATAATGGTGAAGTGTCATGTAGTCGACGTTCACATAACACCACTAGAGGAAAGACAACATACATCTCATCAAAATATCAAACGAATACCAAATTCACATGACTACTTATAGCAAGACTTCTCCCATGTCCTTAGGAACAAACGTAACTACTCACAAATCATATTCATGTTCATAATCAGAGGGGTATTAATATGCATAAAGGATCTGAACATATGATCTTCCACCAAATAAACCAACTAGCATCAACTACAAGGAGTAATCAACACTACTAGCAACCCACAGGTACCAATCTGAGGTTTTGAGACAAAGATTGGATACAAGAGATGAACTCGGGTTTGAGATGAGATGGTGCTGGTGAAGATGTTGATGGAAATTGAACCCCTCCCGCAGAGAGGTTCGATGGTGATGATGATGGTGAAGATTTACCCCTCCCGAAGGGATGTTTCCCCGGCAGAACAACTCCGCCGGAGCCCTAGATTGGTTCTGCCAGGTGATGTCTACTACGCAACCTTCTCCTTGTAGACGTTGTTGGGACTCCAAGTGCAGAGGTTTGTAGGACAGTAGAAAATTTCCCTCAAGTGGATGACCTAAGGTTTATCAATCCGTGGGAGGCGTAGGATGAAGATGGTCTCTCTCAAACAACCCTGCAACCAAATAGCAAAGAGTCTCTTGTGTCCCCAACACACCCAATACAATGGTAAATTGTATAGGTGCACTAGTTCGGCGAAGAGATGGTGATACAAGTGCAATATGGATGGTAGATATAGGTTTTTGTAATATGAAAATATAAAAACAGCAAGGTAACTAATGATAAAAGTGAGCGTAAACGGTATTGCAATGCTAGGAAACAAGGCCTAGGGTTCATACTTTCACTAGTGCAAGTTCTCTCAACAATAATAACATAATTGGATCATATAACTATCCCTCAACATGCAACAACGAGTCACTCCAAAGTCACTAATAGCGGAGAACAAACAAAGAGATTATTGTAGGGTACGAAACCACCTCCACGTTATTCTTTCGGATCGATCTATTAAAGAGTTCGTACTAGAATAACACCTTAAGACACATATCAACCAAAACCCTAATGTCACCTAGATACTCCAATGTCACCTCAAGTATCCGTGGGTATGATTATACGATATGCGTCACACAATCTCAGATTCATCTATTCAAACCAACACAAAGTACTTCAAAGAGTGCCCCAAAGTTTCTACCGGAGAGTCAAGACGAAAACGTGTGCCAACCCCTATGCATAGGTTGATGGGCGGAACCCGCAAGTTGATCACCAAAACATACATCAAGTGGATCACGTGATATCCCATTGTCACCACAGATAAGCACGGCAAGACATACATCAAGTGTTCTCAAATCCTTAAAGACTCAATCCGATAAGATAACTTCAAAGGGAAAACTCAATCCATTACAAGAGAGTAGAGGGGGAAAAACATCATAAGATCCAACTATAATAGCAAAGCTCGCGATACATCAAGATCGTATCACCTGAACACGAGAGAGAGAGAGATCAAACACATAGCTACTGGTACATACCCTCAGCCCCGAGGGTGAACTAATCCCTCCTTGTCATGGAGAGCGCTGGGATGATGAAGATGGCCACCGGTGAGGGATCCCCCCTCCAGCAGGGTGCCGGAACAGGGTCCCGATTGGTTTTTGGTGGCTACAGAGGCTTGCGGCGGCGGAACTCCCGATCTATTCTGTTCCCCGATGGTTTTAGGGTATATTGGTATATATAGGAGGAAGAAATACATCAGGGGAGCCACGAGGGGCCCACGAGGATGGAGGGCGCGCCCAGGGGGGGTGGGCGCGCCCCCCTACCTCGTGCCCTCCTCGTTGATTCCCTGACGTGCACTCCAAGTCCCCTAGATTGCTTCCGTTCCAAAAATAACTTTCCCGAAGGTTTCATTCCGTTTGGACTCCATTTGATATTCCTTTTCTGCGAAACACTGAAACAAGGGAAAAACAGAAACTGGCACTGGGCTCTGGGTTAATAAGTTAGTCCCAAAAATAATATAAAAGTGTTTAATAAAGCCCATAAACATCCAAAACACATAATATAATAGCATGGAACAATCAAAAATTATAGATACGTTGGAGACGTATCAGCATCCCCAAGCTTAATTCCTGCTCGTCCTCGAGTAGGTAAATGATAAAAACAGAATTTTTGATGTGGAATGCTACCTAACATATTTATCCATGTAATTCTCTATTGTGGCAAGAATATTCAGATCCATAAGATTCAAGACAAATGTTTAATATTGACATAAAAATAATAATACTTCAAGCATACTAACATGTAATCATGTATTCTCAAAATAACATGGCCAAAGAAAGTTATCCCTACAAAATCATATAGTCTGGCTATGCTCTATCTTCATCACACAAAATATTTAGATCATGCACAACCCCGATGACAAGCCAAGCAATTGTTTCATACTTTTGATGTTCTCAAACTTTTTCAATCTTCACGCAATACATGAGCGTGAGCCATGGACATAGCACTATAGGTGGAATAGAATGGTGGTTCTGGAGAAGACAAAAAGGAGAAGATAGTCTCACATCAACTAGGCGTATCAACGGGCTATGGAGATGCCCATCAATAGATATCAATGTGAGTGAGTAGGGATTGCCATGCAACGGATGCACTAGAGCTATAAGTATATGAAAGTCCAACAAAAGAAACTAAGTGGGTGTGCATCCAACTCGCTTGCTCATGAAGACCTAGGGCATTTTGAGGAAGCCCATCACTGGAATATACAAGCCAAGTTCTATAATGTAAAATTCCCACGAGTATATGAAAGTGACAACATAGGAGACTCTCTATCATGAAGATCATGGTGCTACTTTGAAGCACAAGTGTGGTAAAGGATAGTAGCATTGCCCCTTCTCTCTTTTTCTCTCATTTTTTATATTTTTTTGTTTGGGCCTTCTCTTTTTTATGGCCTCTTTTTTCTCTTTTTTTATTTGGGCTTCTTTGGCCTCTTTTATTTATTTATTTTCGTCCGGAGTCTCATCCCGACTTGTGGGGGAATCATAGTCTCCATCATCCTTTCCTCACTGGGACAATGCTCTAATAATGATGATCATCACACGTTTATTTACTTACAACTCAAGGATTACAACTCAATACTTAGAACAAGATATGACTCTATATGAATGCCTCCGGCGGTGTACCGGGATGTGCAATGACTCATGAGTGACATGTATGAATGAATTATGAACGGTGGCTTTGCCACAAGTACGATGTCAACTACATGATCATGCAAAGCAATATGACAATGATGGAGCGTGTCATAATAAACTGAACGGTGGAAAGTTGCATGGCAATATATCTCGGAATGGCTATGGAAATGCCATAGTAGGTAGGTATGGTGGCTGTTTTGAGGAAGATATATGGTGGGTGTATGATACTGGCGAAAGGTGCGCGGTATTAGAGAGGCTAGCAATGGTGGAAGGGTGAGAGTGCGTATAATCCATGGACTCAACATTAGTCATAAAGAACTCACATACTTATTGCAAAAATCTATTAGTTATCGAAACGAAGTACTACGCGCATGCTCCTGGGGGGGGGGGGGGTAGATTGGTAGGAAAAGACCATCGCTCGTCCCCGACCGCCACTCATAAGGAGGACAATCAATAAATAAATCATGCTCCAACTTCATCACATAACGGTTCACCATACGTGCATGCTACGGGAATCACAAACTTTAACACAAGTATCTCTCAAATTCACAACTACTCCACTAGCATGACTCTAATATCACCGTCTTCATATCTCAAAACAATCATAAGGAATCAAACTTCTCATAGTATTCAATGCACTTTATATGAAAGTTTTTATTATATCCCTCTTGGATGCCCATCATATTAGGACTAGTTTTATAACCCAAGTAAATTACCATGCTGTTCTAAAGACTCTCAAAATAATATAAGTGAAGCACGAGAGTTCATCTATTTTTTTCAAAAGAAAACCACCGCCGTGCTCTAAAAGGATATAAGTGAAACACTAGAGCAAATGACAAACTACTCCAAAAGATATAAGTGAAGATCAATGAGTAGTCGAATAATTATGCAACTATGTGAAGACTCTCTAACATTTAAGAATTTCAGATCTTGGTATTTTATTCAAACAGCAAGCAAAGCTAAAGAAAATAAAACGATGCTCCAAGCAAAACATATATCATGTGGTGAATAAATATATAGCTCCAAGTAAAGTTACCGATGAACGAAGACGAAAGAGGGGATGCCATCCGGGGCATCCCCAAGCTTAGGCTCTTGGTTGTCCTTGAATATTACCTTGGGGTGCCTTGGGCATCCCCAAGCTTAGGCTCTTGCCACTCCTTATTCCGTAGTCCATCGAATCTTTACCCAAAACTTGAAAACTTCACAACACAAAACTTAACAGAAAAATCTCGTGAGCTCCGTTAGCGAAAGAAAACAAAACACCACTTCAAGGTACTTTAATGGACTCATTCTTTATTTGTATTGGTGTTAAAGCTACTGTATTCCAACTTCTCTATGGTTTATAAACTATTTTACTAGCCATAGGGTCATTAAAATAAGCAAACAACACACGAAAAACAGAATCTGTCAAAAACAGAACAGTCTGTAGTAATCTGTAACTAACGCAAACTTCTGGAACTCAGAAAAATCTACCAAAATAGGATGACCTAGATAATTTTTTTATTGATCTACTGCAATTGGAATCAGTATTTTATCACGTTCTTGTGATTTTTAACAATTGTTTTTGTGAACAGAAAGTTTCTGGAATTTTCAGCAAGATCAAATAACTATCATCCAAGAAGATCCTATAGGTTTAACTTGGCACAAACACTAATTAAAACATAAAACCACATCTAACCAGAGGCTAGATCAAATATTTATTCCTAAACAGAACCAAAAAGCAAGAAACAAAAATAAAATTGGGTTGCCTCCCAACAAGCGCTAACGTTTAACGCCCCTAGCTAGGCATGATGATTTCAATGATGCTCACATAAGAGATAAGAATTGAAACATAAAGAGAGCATCATGAAGCATATGACTAGCACATTTAAGTCTAACCCACTTCCTATGCATAGGGATTTTGTGAGCAATCAACTTATGGGAACAATAATCATCTAGCATATGAAGGAAAAACAAGCATAGCTTCAAGATTTTCAACACATAGAGAGGAAACATGATATTATTGCAATATGTAGAAGCATATGATCCTCTCTCAAAATAATTTTCAGTAGCATCATGAATGAATTCAACCATATAACCAGCACATAAAGCATTCTTTTCATGATCTACTTGCATAGAAATTTTACTACTCTCCACATAAGCAAATTTATTCTCATCAATAGTAGTGGGAGCAAACTCAACAAAATAACTATCATGTGATTGAAAATTAAGATCAAGATGACAAGTTTCATGGTTATCATTATTCTTTATAGCATACGTGTCATCACAATAATCATCATAGATAGGAGGCATGCTTTCATCATAATAAATTTGCACATCAAAACTTGGGGGACTAAAAATATCATCTTCATCAAACATAGCATCCCCAAGCTTGTGGCTTTGCATATCATTAGCATCATGGATATTCAAGGAATTCATACTAACAACATTTCAATCATGCTCATCATGCAAATATTTAGTGCCAAACATTCTAATGCATTCTTCTTCTAGCACTTGAGCACAATTTTCCTTTCCATCATTTTCACGAAAGACATTAAAAAGATGAAGCATATGAGGCACCCTTAATTACATTTTTTGTAGTTTTCTTTTATAGACTAAACTAGTGATAAAACAAGAAACAAAAAGATTCGATTGCAAGATCTAAAGATATACCTTCAAGCACTAACCTCCCCGGCAATGGCGCCAGAAAAGAGCTTGATGTCTACTACGCAACATTGTTCTTGTAGACGTTGTTGGGCCTCCAAGTGCAGAGGTTTGTAGGACAGTAGCAAATTTCCCTCAAGTGGATGACCTAAGGTTTATCAATCCATGGGAGGCGTAGGATGAAGATGGTCTCTCTCAAACAACCCTGCAACCAAATAGCAAAGAGTCTCTTGTGTCCCCAACACACCCAATACAATGGTAAATTGTATGGGTGCACTAGTTCGGCGAAGAGATGGTGATATAAGTGAAATATGGATGGTAGATATAGGTTTTTGTAATCTGAAAATATAAAAACAGCAAGGTAACTAAAGATAAAAGTGAGCGTAAACGGTATTGCAATGCTAGGAAACAAGGCCTAGGGTTCATACTTTCACTAGTGCAAGTTCTCTCAACAATAATAACATAATTGTATCATATAACTATCCCTCAACGTGCAACAAAGAGTCACTCCAAAGTCACTAATAGCGGAGAACAAACAAAGAGATTATTGTAGGGTACGAAACCACCTCAAAGTTATTCTTTCAGATCGATCTATTAAAGAGTTCGTACTAGAATAACACCTTAAGACACATATCAACCAAAACCCTAATGTCACCTAGATACTCCAATGTCACCTCAAGTATCCGTGGCTATGATTATACGATATGCATCACACAATCTCAGATTCATCTATTCAAACCAACACAAAGTACTTCAAAGAGTGCCCCAAAGTTTCTACCGAGAGTCAAGACGAAAACGTGTGCCAACCCCTATGCATAGGTTGATGGGCGGAACCCGCAAGTTGATCACCAAAACATACATCAAGTGGATCACGTGATATCCCATTGTCACCACAGATAAGCACGGCAAGACATACATCAAGTGTTCTCAAATCCTTAAAGACTCAATCCGATAAGATAACTTCAAAGGGAAAACTCAATCCATTACAAGAGAGTAGAGGGGGAAAAACATCATAAGATCCAACTATAATAGCAAAGCTCGCGATACATCAAGATTGTATCACCTCAAGAACACGAGAGAGAGAGATCAAACACATAGCTACTGGTACATACCCTCAGCCCCGAGGGTGAACTACTCCCTCCTCGTCATGGAGAGCACCGGGATGATGAAGATAGCCACCGGTGAGGGATCCCCCCTCCGGCAGGGTGCCGGAATAGGGTCCCGATTGGTTTTTGGTGGCTACAGAGGCTTGCGGCGGCGGAACTCCCGATCTATTCTGTTCCCCGATGGTTTTAGGGTATATTGGTATATATAGGAGGAAGAAATATGTCAGGGGAGCCACGAGGGTGGAGGGCGCGCCCCCCTACCTTGTGCCCTCCTCGTTGATTCCCTGATGTGCACTCCAAGTCCCCTGGATTGCTTCCGTTCCAAAAATAACTTTCCCGAAGGTTTCATTCCGTTTGGACTCCGTTTGATATTCCTTTTCTGCGAAACACTGAAACAAGGGAAAAAACAGAAACTGGCACTGGGCTCTGGGTTAATAAGTTAGTCCCAAAAATAATATAAAAGTGTTTAATAAAGCCCATAAACATCCAAAACAGATAATATAATAGCATGGAACAATAAAAAATTATAGATACGTTGGAGACGTATCACCGGGTTCCGTCTCGTGGCGGCTGTGTTTCGTCCCGAAAGCTTCCTCCTCATTTTTTCTCGGACGAAAGACATAATATAGCAGAAGATGGGCACCGGAGGCCTGCCAGGGGGCCCACGAGACAGGGGGCGCGCCCAGGGGGGTAGGGCGCGCCCCCACCCGCGTGGCCAGTGTGTGGGCCCCCTCTGGTTGATTCTTTCCCCAGTATTTTTCATATATTCCAAAACGTGCCTCCGTGAAGTTTCAGGACTTTTGGAGTTGTGCAGAATAGGTCTCCAATATTTGCTCCTTTTCCAGCCCAGAATTCCAGCTGCCGACATTCTCCCTCTTCATGTAAACCTTGTAAAATAAGAGAGAAAAGGCATAAGTATTGTGACATAATGTGTAATAACAGCCCATAATGCAATAAATATCGATGTAAAAGCATGATGCAAAATGGACGTATCAACTCCCCCAAGCTTAGACCTCGCTTGTCCTCAAGCGGAAGCCGATAACGAAAAATATGTCCACATGTTTAGAGATAGAGGTGTCGATAAAATAAAATACGGACATGAGGGCATTATGATCATTCTTATAACAGCAACAAATATAAATATTGTCATATGATTTCTTATTCTCAAGTAATAATCTATTCACAATGTAAAATATGAATCAGAAACTTCATCGAAAACCAACAAACTATAGTCTCGGTCATTGAAGAAATTGCAATTTATCATAACATCGGAAAGAGTCATTATAAGAGCTTTTCAGCAAGTCCACATACTCAACTATCATTTAGTCTTTCACAATTGCTAACACTAACGCAATACTTATGGGTATGGAGTTTTAATCGGACACAGAGAAAGATAGGGGCTTATAGCGTTGCCTCCCAACCTTTTACCTCAAGGGTAATGTCAACAATAATAGTTCATGATAACTCACATCCAATTGGGTATATATATCAGGATCTTTCCAACACAATGTGCTTGCCAAAGGATAAAATGTAAAAAGGAAAGGTGAAGATCACCATGACTCTTGTATAGGGTATAAGACAAGAATAAAAGATAGACCCTTCGCAGAGGGAAGCAGAGGTTGTCATGTGCTTTTATGATGCACAAAATCTTAATGCGAAAGAACGTCACTTTATATTGCCACTTGTGATATGGACCTTTATTATGCAGTCCGTTGCTTTTATTTCTTCCACATCACAAGATCGTATAAAGCTTATTTTCTCCACACTAATAAATCATACATATTTAGGGAGCAATTTTTATTGCATGCAACAATGACAACTTACTTGAAGGATCTTACTCAATCCATAGGTAGATATGGTGGACTCTCATGGCAAAAACTGGGTTTAAGGATATTTGGAAGCACAAGTAGTATCTCTACTTGGTGCAAAGAATTTGGCTAGCATGAGAGGGAAACGCAAGCTCAGCATGTTGGATGATCCATGACAGTATACTTTATTTTGGATATAGGAAACATAGCCCATTACGTTGTCTTCCTTGTCCAACATCAACTCTTTAGCATGTCATATTTTAATGAGTGCTCACAATCATAAAAGATGTCCAAGATAGTGTATTTATATGTGAGAACCTCTCTTTCTTTATTACTTCCTATTAGTTGCAACGATGACCAAAAATATGTTTGTCAACTCTCAACAACTTTTATTCATCATACTCTTTATATGTGAAGTCATTACTCTACATAAGATCAATATGATCTCTTTATTTCTTTCTATTCTTTCTTTTTCTTTTATTCCCTCACGATCATAGCAAGATAATCAAGCCCTTGACTCAAAACTAATCTTTCTTATATATATAGCTCACGGACTCGATTACATAGAGGGATCATAAAGCAAAACTCAAAACTAAATTATACTAAAACTTTTATTCTACTAGATCAAGATATTACTAAAAGGACCGAACTAAGAAAAATGGTAAAGATAGAAGTGTGATGGTGATACGATATCGGGGCACCTCCACCAAGCTTGGCAGTTGCCAAGGGGAGTGCCCATACCCATGTGATTATGTCTCTTTCCTCGGAGGTGGTGACACTACAAAAAAAATACACTTTCGTGATGATACGTGTTTGTCACAGTAGGTCACGTTTTCTGTCATGCATGTACATCCATGACAAATTTATGACAGAATCAAGATAGTCATACCTGTGCTATCGTAGAAGTGTTCCATGACATTACCAAAATTATCATGACGGAAGTGTCCACTTCCATGACGATAAATCGCGCGTCACAGAAGTGCTTTCGTCAAGGGTGACCGACACGTGGCATCCACCGTAACGGAACGCCGTTAAGCTATCGGGTCCGGTTTTGGATCCGAAAACCCGTTAACAGCCCGGACCAATGGGGATTTTCCACGTGTAAAATCATCATTGGCCGGAGGAAACACGTGTTGCCTCACCGTTGGGACAGATGTCATCACTCATTGGACAGGAGGCGCCTATGATAGGTCGACACGTGGCACGGCCCAACAGTGGCCCATTCCGGTGAAAAAGGCCGACCCAGTAAAAAATAGCAGGCCGGCCCATATAAGGCCTACTTGTGTCAGGTCCATTTAAGCCCACGGCCCATACGAGATGTGCCAATTCGGCCCATCAACGGCCCGTTAAAGATTTGACACCATTGCAGCCCATCGTCAGTTCGAGCCCGTTAACAGTCCGCTATATATTTGGGCTCAATATCGGCCCGATGAGATTTCGGCCTGTTAACGGCCCATTCAGTGGATGGGCCAATTTTCACAATGTACATCTTTCGGCCTTTTAGCGACCCATTTAAATATTGGGCTAATTTCCGGCCCGGTGTGTCTTTCAGCCCGTTGATGGCCCATAAATCAGTTGGGCCATTTGTAGTCGGACCTGAGTTTCGTCCTTTTAGCGACCCATTTAAGTGTTGGGCCAATTTCCGGACCGGTGTGTCTTTCAGCCTGGTGACAACCCATATATCTGTTGGGCCATTTGTAGTCGGACTTGAGTTTTGGCCTTTTAGCGACCCATTTAATTGTTGGGCCAATTCCCGGCCCCGTGTGCTTTTCAGCCTGTTAACGGACCATAAATGAGTTGGGCCATTTGTAGTCGGACCTGAGTTTTGGCCTTTTAAGGGCCCATGCCATTCATGGTCCAATACCAGCCCGGTTTCTCTTTCGGCCCGCTAAAGGCCCACAACACAGTTGGGCCATTTACAATACGACCTGACTTTCGGCCTCTTAGCGGCCCATGCTCTTCATGGTCCGGTACAAGCCCGCTGTCTCTTTCGGCCTGCTAAAGGCCCACAGTATAGTTGGGCCATATGTAGCCCGAACTTAGTAACGGCCTGTTAACGGCCCGTGAAATCAATTGGGCCCACCTGTTGCCCGCTTCGATGTCAGCCTGTTAACGACCCGTGAGTTAAGAGGGCCGACCATTAACTTTCGGCCTGGTAACGGCCCATTAACTTAATGGCCCCACTAAAGTTCGTACATGTCTTTAGGCCAAATTACATAATTTGAGCCCATTACAACGAGCAATTATGCACAGGACCAAAACCGATCAAGCAAAGTTACGGCATACAGGGAAAACGTTGCACATCCAGCATATATTACAGGAAATTACATCCACTGGGCAATCAAAGATTTATGCCAGTGCAAATAAATGAACAGAACCTAACGATCTACAACGTCACAATCTGCAACCTCAACACGGATGACGCCCATAAGCATGTGGGCAAGTTCTTGCTGCTTTGCTACACTGTCTCTGAAAACATTGATCAGTTGTTGTGTCGCACGACTCTGCACCTCTGATTTCTCCACCATTTCCATCATTCCTTCAGCAATTAATTGGTTCACAAACATACATTTTTTCCGTTGCATCCGAGAGAGAGGATACTGAACAGATTCAGATGGCGATTTTGGCAGGCTTGTATTATTGATAGTGGAGAGTGTCTCGACCACTGCATCATAACATAAATTAGGAGGGGAACCAAACAGATTAATCATGAGTTATTGGCATATTATCTGGCCTAGATTTATTGGAAAGAAACAATGGGGCTGCCTTGCTGTTTTCAGAGTTTGTCTTCTTATCTTCAGCAGCCTGCACCAAATTAAGACACTAGCATTGCTATCATTGGCCAAGTCAGATAATAGGAAAGCAAAATTGGCACAACGAATGTTTGGGCAACTAGCCAACACCAAATTAACACAATATGGCACAGCTATCATCAGCCAGGTAAGGTAATACGGAAGCAACATTGACACAATGAATGAATGGGCAACCAGAGCAGCACTACAATTCAGTAATGTGCATGATATGAGATAGTACACTCATGCAGCTCAGTATGCAAAACTACCAGGCAATTTTCTTTACAAAAATCACCATTGGCGCCTTTAACATTTTGCTACAACTAATTTTAGATCAGACAAAGGTTGGATTCACGCCGATTAACAAAATACATGCTGATGTAAAAATATAGTGATATACAACAGGTACTTACATCAGCATTGGAGCACAGAGAATTCCCGCAAGATGTTTTCCTCGAATACAATCCCAATGAAGGAAATCTTCTATCATTTAACCTTATTTTCTAAAAGAGAGATGGGTAAGAAACATGTAGAAAATATGATCAGAATGCTATAAAATTTCATGATGCGAGGATACGCACACGCTTCTTAGAATGGAGTTGACATTCTTTTGCTGGACTGGAGCGGACTAGTTCTTTGGCCACTGGAATCTGCTTATTATCAGTGGGAGTTGGGTTTCTCTGTGCTGGAGCAGTATCTATGAAAAATGGAGTTGGTTTATTATCTCCTGGCATTTGGATCTTTTGCGAAGACCTGGTTTGTAACCCTTCAGATTCTAACATAGCCATCTCCCCCCTGCAGGCCGTATATAGAAGAATGGTGCTTAAATTATAAAACATGCTACATCAGATATGGAATAGGTACTGAAGAATAGAAAGGAATGACATATTGACATGTATTCCCTCCATCCGGAAATAAATGGATGGGTCTAGGCGTATTTCAGTTCTAGATACATCCAGTTTTATCCATTTCTGCGACATGTAATCCGGACAAAGGGAGTATGATGTAAGAGCTAGGGATATGACAGGACAACACAGTAAAAAAACACTAAAAACCCACTGCAGAACCAAAGTAATCAAACCCACTGATATGAGATAGTACACTCATGCAGCTCAGGATGCAAAACTACCAGGCAGTTTTCCTTACAAAAATCAACATTGTGGCCTTTAATCATAGATTTTGCTACAACTAAATTTAGTTCAGATAAAGGTTGGAC
This sequence comes from Aegilops tauschii subsp. strangulata, assembly GCF_002575655.3. Classification (NCBI taxonomy): domain Eukaryota; kingdom Viridiplantae; phylum Streptophyta; class Magnoliopsida; order Poales; family Poaceae; genus Aegilops; species Aegilops tauschii. The sequence continues at coordinate 462,699,105 of NC_053035.3, forward strand.
TCACGCCAATTAACAAAATACATGCTGATGTAAAAATATAGTGATATACAACAGGTACTTACATCTGCATTGGAGTACAGAGAATTCCTGCAAGAATCTTTCCTCACAAACGATACCAGTGCAGAAATTCTTCTATCTGTTAAGCTTATTTTCTAAAAGAGAGATGGGTAAGAAACATGTAGAAAATATGATCAGCATGCTATAAAATTTCATGATGCAAGGATACGCACACGCTTCTTAGAATGGAGTTGACATATTTTTGCTGGACTGGAGCGGACTAGTTCTTTGGCCACTGGAATCTGCTTATTATCAGTAGGAGTTGGGTTTCTCTGTGCTGGAGCAGTATCTATAAAAACTGGAGTTGGTTTATTATGTCCTGGCATTTGGATCTTTTGCAAAGACCTGGTTTGTAACCCTTTAGAATCTAACATAGTCGTCTTCCCCTTGCATGCCTTGTATAGAAGAATGGTGCTTCAGTTATAAAACATGCTACAGCAGAGAGATGGAATAGGTACTGAAGAATAGAAAGACATGACATATTGACATGTATTCCCTCCATCCGGAAAAAATGGATGGGTCTAGGCGTATTTCAGTTCTAGATACATCCTTTTCTATCCATTTTGGCAACATGTAATCCGGACGGAGGGAGTATGGTGTAAGAGCTAGGGATACGACAGGACAACACAGTAAAAAAACACTAGTTGAATGTAAAACTGTATGCTAGCGGAATACGTATAGAAAAAACTAAGGCAGCATACACGTGTATGATTGGGAAACTAAGATGGCATTGCAACAGAGCACTAGAACGACACTTCAATGTAAAAAAAACATGGTATGGTAGACAGATGAAGTACGTACTGATGAATAACAATACATAAGATATTGAGAAGCATGATGTTGAAATTAAGCAGATGGCATTGCGATAGAGTAGAATGACAGTACTTGAATTTGAAAAGATGTTATCATGAATGGAATAGGTACTGAAAAACAGGAAGGCATGACATATTTACATGCATGATCAGCATGCTAAGCACATGGCATTGCAACAGAGTAGATACACTCCAGGACATTATATGCATGTCGTACCCATATGACGTGCCAAGTTAGAGCAAGGACCTTGTGGGGTGAAGAGGATTCAACATCTTTCTGCAAGTCTTCTGAAGAACTGCCTTTACATGTTCCATCATATTGGGTATCATTGACATCAAGTTTATTGGCCTTTACATTGCTCCGTGAGGTTCTTGTGGATATATCAGTGTGTGCAATTATATCTGACATGCATGGAAGACAACTAGTAGTTAGATTTATGTAATGAGTGCCTGTAGGAGACGACATAAATGGTAGGACTGGGGTTAACTAGCAGCAACAGGTCTAAAAAACTAAAGGGAGAACACAGATGAAAGCTACAGAATATGTATCGTTTGTACTCGAGATTATCTAGATGGCACACAAAAGTATTAAAGAACAACATAGGTAATACTAGAAGTGGTATAATACTATAATCACCAGCCTGTGGGATAGCATTGGCTGATGGATGATAACTATGGAACAACGTTACCTAAAGAACAAGTATCTTAGCTGAACTATGGAACAATGTTAACTCCTGAACAAGACCCGTAAGAGATCAGCATGAATATACAGTGAAATGTGATAATCTATTTTCCATGCTTAGATGAATAACAAAGCCATAAATGTTGCACATAAGTAAGATGAGGGTACAACCTATCTGGCCGCCATCCATAGGAGTGAGCATCATGTGCTGACTTGTCGATGGCCCTGCAGTTGTTGTGGCTGTCCATGTCAGGCACGCGCATTCGATGCAGGGAACTGTTGAGTGGGGACTATAGCTCCCTTCTGGTGTATGCTTCCCTTGTTGGAGCAGCTGCGGTGAGTCGGAAGACGGTGTGGCAGAAGATGCAGATAACGCATAATGTTAAGAACGACACATCTCTTTGATCTGAAGAAATACACTAAGAGATCAACAGCAAGGTACGAGAGTGGTCACACGTTTGTTGACTGAGACTAAATTGGGGTCACACGATTTTATTTTATTTTGGTACTGTCCGATCTACGCCGGATGGCTTGATGGCCGTCTTGTGCCTCCTGGCTGACACTGTTAGGAATCTTCCCCGAAGAGCCAGCGACCAACGGCAGAGCAGCTTGCCTCCGCCGTCCGTGGCCCCGGCCAAAATCCCGCTCCCCGCCCCACCGCGCTCCCGTGGTTGCGCCGCCCCCGGGCCAATCCAGAAAGACTCCCCGTCATCCAGATCTGGCGGCGGCAGTACCTTGAACCCACGCAACTCTAAGATAGCCATCTAAGCGCTGCTACCGCGGCGAACTTGCGGCCCCGCACCCTTACGTTAGAGACCAGCCAACCGGCAGCCTAGGAGCTCCGCCGCCTCGAGGGGTGTTGCTTCCCATTGGGAATCGATTGGCCCAGAAAAAAATTCAGACAACTGACGCCTAAATAAAGTGATTTGAGATGAGGGTGTGACCTATCTGGCGGCATGGTGAAGTAGGCAGGTCCAGCTGCCGAGTCGGTGAGGTCGGCGCGGTTGCGGTGGCCACCGGCGGCAGGGAAACATTGATGTCGCGACGGTCGATGGCTGCGGGGAAGCAGCGCCGGGACTCTGGACGGATCCGAAGTTGGAGCCGCTCCGGCGTCGTGAACGGCTCCGGTACGGTTCACACGGCCGTCGTCGAGGCAGCTCCAGTAGCACGGAGTAAGAGGCACACGGCCCAGTGCACGACGGCAAATGGACAGCGTCTCCGGCGTTAGGAGGAGGGCGGCTGTGAAATTGGTGCGGTGGGGGGCGCCATGGAGGAGGGGCTGAGGTTTCGCGGCTCGGGAGAAGGGAGCTTCCGGGGAGAAGGTGATTTGGCGCCCACGAGGTATGAATGGGGGGGGGGGAATTGGGAGGGGAGTGGAACTATGTTTTACGGACGCATTTGTCTGAAATGTAAGGGGGAGTTACAGTTCTACCCCTGCCTTTAGGCTTCTCGGCTTGGGTCTGTGTACTGAGGGTCGGGGATAGTAGAGTAACTTTGCTTCTCCCCAAATAGTGGGCGGGAGCGATTTCGAGCGAGGAGGGCGTGTTTTGAAATATAGTGGGCGCGAGCGATTAAGGGCGAGGAGAGCGTGTTTTGAAAAAGTGGGCGCGAGCTATTTGGGGCGAGGAGAGCGTGTTTTGCCGACCATGGTTTATGAATTATTCGGCACATGTCATTTCGGCCGAGGAGAAGGCACGCTTGGATGAAGTTACGAACCTACCCTCGATGCACAACGGGCCAATTAATGCGTCTCCCACATAGGACGGTAATTTCGCGTCTCCCATTTATTTGCTCGGGCGAATTCCACCGAGCAGAGGATGTTTAACGGTTCGTTCAAAATTTGGGAGAACGAGCATCCACATCTACCTTACCAAGTCGATTCGAATCAAATTTAGAAATATTAGCTTGCCACTTCTTTTTTAGATGGAGAGATGATGCTCAGGAGTAATGTGTTTTTACATGCTCGTTGCTAGCGATTTACTATATGACAAATAGTTGACCCACTCAAAAACGGGAATCAAACCCAAAATGAAATATCTCGATTCAATGAAATAGCTCGTTCACCAGGTCAAAATAGTGAACTAAATCCAAAATCGAACACCTCAATCGAATAGCATGTTGTACAGTATTATAGTACTCCATGAACATGTTGAAAGTCAAATTAATGAACTTGTTTGATATACGCATATATCCGTTCATGTGTGGATTGCAGACAACATGTTCTCCAATTTAAATATTTGAATGCAAGTTTATATCAGTCTTTGATGCATAAAATGCGACCTCCCCCTCTCCCGGACTCCTGCTCTCTCTCTCTCTCTCCCCGACAATCTTCAATTCTATCGCACACATCCAACACACAAACCTTGTTGGTCCTCTCTCTTTCTCTCCATCTCTCTCTCTCTTTGTGTGTGTGCATGGGGGGGGGGTCTTTCTAGTTCGCATGCATATATACTCCATCTATAGGTCTCTCTCACACACTATGTATGATTCTCTAGTCCAAGCTAGATATCTTGGGTGCACTCATCGTACGCACACAAATTCCTTGGCTCGTTGCCCGTAACTCTCTCACGCACCACTCTATCGTCTCGGAGCTCTTCCCCCCCTCTCTCAAACTCTCCATCTACCTGGGTCACACATACACATGCATATCTCACTCGCACTCGATAGGCCCATCTAAAACTCTATCTCTCTCCCTTGTTCTCTCTCCATCTCTCTCACACACACACAATCTCATGCCTAGCTAGCCAAGTATGATGGTCTCTCACTCAAGTAGGCACACGCAGTCCCCCTATATGTATATGACTAGCTAATCTTAGTCTCGATCACAAACATGTGCACGGTTTATCTCGATTTCTCTCGGGGCATCTTTCTATCGCGCACGCACCTCCGTCGATCTCCCACCCATATAGTCCCCTCACGATCTCGAGGGGGTCTCTCTATCACAAACACACCCTCTCGCCCTCCCCATGTTTCCATGTTCTCCATGTGTCCCTCTCGACCTTTGTTCCTTGTTGGCCAGACCTCTATTGGACATGTGCTATAGGGGTGTCTCTCTCCGTTGCAAACAATCACACACTAGCTATCTTCGTGTATCTCCTCGCCTCACTTTTCTATCTCGGAGATGCATGCGTGATATGTTCGCCTAAGAAACGAAAAAACACACACTCTCTCTAATTTATCATTTGTTGTCACTTTCTCTTTCACACACATACTCTTTTTGCACACTTACTCATTCTCCTTCACACGCACTTGATCCCTCTCGACTTAGGCACTCTCCTCGGTCCATAGCATATTGATTTATTGAAAAGTCAAACATCACAAAGTTTGACCATGTACGTAGAGAAAAACAATTACATCTGGAACGACAAACATATACCATTAGATTCACCATGAGATGTAGTTTCGTATGATGTATCTTTGGTATTGAAGATACAAATAACATTTGTGTAAACCTAATCAAAGTTTCCAAAGTTTGACTTCTAAAAAAATTACATGCACTGCATTATCGAGCGGATGGAATATCTCTTTCCCCCTCTCAGCTATCTGACGCACCACTCAGCCTTATTGGGGCTCCTCAATCTCTCTCAAACTTTATATCTCCCTGGTTCACACATACACATGTCTCGCTCGCGCTATACATATAGACCCATCCAACACTCTCCGCCCTTGTTCTCTCTCTATGTGACACGCACCCCCCTAATAAGTACCATAATCCCTCACTCCATCATAGGCGCAAGCACTCCCCCCTAAGTATGATTATCTCTCACTAGCCATCAGGAACACACGTATTGTCTCCTTCCATCCATATGTCTATCTCGATATCTCTCGTGGTGTCTTCTATCGCGCACACACCTTGTCACTCGATCTCCCACCCATGTAGTCCCATCACGATCTCTAGGGGATCTCTCTATGACAAACATACACTCTCTCCTCCCCATGTCTGCATTTTCTCCGTACGTCTCTCTCGACCTCTCTCCCTTGTTTGTCAGACCCCTCTTGGCCACGTGCTAGGGGTCTTGCTCTCTCGGTTGCAAACAACCACACACTATCTCCTCACCTTGCTTCCGTTGTCGAAGATGCATGTGTGATATGTTTGCATAAGACACACATGTTTTTTCTCGAATTTTATCGAGTGTTGTCCATGTCTCTTTCACACACGCACACACACTTTTTCCACTCACTCTTTCTATTTCACTCTCTCTCTCTCTCTCTCTCTCTCTAGTTAGGGACTCTCTCACGTCCATAAGCATATGGATGTTTTGAAAAGTCAAACCTCAGAAAAGTTTGACCAGGTATATGTGGAGAAAAACATTTACATCTGGAAAGATCATTAGATTCATCACAACATGTACTTACTTCATAATATCATTTATATTTGGTATTGTAGATATAAGTAATTTCTTTATAAACTTGGTCAAAGTTTCAAAAGTTTGACTTAAAAAAAAATGTTGGAACTACATTATCGAACGGAGGGAGTAGCTCTTTCTCTCTCTCTCTCTGCTATCTCTCACGGGCCTCCCCTCTCACACGAACACTCTATACCGACAGATTATACGCTCACTGTGTCAGCGTATAGCTCCGTATATTGTTTAGTTGACCGGTCAACCAGTCCACATGCTGCTTTGTCAACTCGTGTTCTGTATCTTCGTGTGCTGGCCCATGTGGCAGTGGGTGAAAATAAGTAAACTAGAGGCCCATCTGACATGCGGTGAAGTAAACAAAGTTGAAACCACTCGGGGTAGCACCCCGCACGCTAGTAAATTGAGGGCGCATTGAGGACACACTTCTTCCGCGTGGAGGACGCACTCGCGCACAATTCACCACTGCGCGGCGGCATGCACAGAAGGACGCACTCGCCCACACCCAGCACACAACACACACCAGCACACGTGTACACTGGCGTCGCCGCCGGTTGAGATGGATGGCGAGGCAGCCAACAAGCGGAGGCGGCTCGAGCCAAAACCGCATCCGGCGAGCCTGGACTTCATCAGCAGCCTCCCCGACGACATGCTGCTCGTTATCATCGGCCTCCTCCCCACCAAATCTGCCGTGCGGACCGCCCTGCTCTCCCGGCAGTGGCGCCCCCTCTGGCGCCGCGTCCCCCTCAACCTCACCCGACAGCTGCCTCTGCGACGGGGATTGCAAACGAATGGCCGCAGTCTCCAAGATCCTTTCATCGCACCCTGGGCCAGCCAGATGCCTTGACATCCGCATGTTCAGTACCAACTGCAAGGTCCAACCCAAGTTCGACAAGTGGTTCTTATCCCCCGCCCTGGATCAGCTCGAGGAGCTCAACTTTGAAGCTGGACGATGTCGCTCTCTGCCGCCGTCCGCGCTCCGCCTCGCGCCAACACTGCGCCGCGCCAGCTTCAGCTCCTGCTATCTTCCCCAGATTAATGCCGCGCCCGCCCTTCTTCTCCCTCAACTCAAGCAGCTTGACCTCTTCGACGTTGTCATATCGAAGAAGGCTATGGAGCCCCTGCTCCACAGCTGTACTATGCTCGAGTACCTTCGTCTTGAGCAGATCCACGGGTTCATTAGCCTCCACATCGCCTCGACGAATCTCTGATGGATTTATGTGTCTTGCTGGCCCCGCAACAAGACATCAATTGGGAAGAGATCACTCCAGCTGTTCCACGTTATGGTCATTGAGAATGCGCCTTTCCTTGAGATTGCTTGTATCGGATCTAGAAGGTCCAACAAAAATCAGGGTCATTGACGCGCCGAAATAGACAGCGTTGGTGCACTCGTCTGCCAAATTCTCCGAACTCTTTATTGTATCCGTAATCGTTCAGGTACAACACTCATCTTCTTCTCCGTCTTCTTGAAATTCACATTTTTAAATTTCTTCTTGATGTATTTACGACCGTCTTCCAAAAAATGATTCCCACAAGCTTGACCCAGTCTATGCGCACAGTGAAGATCTTGGCAATAAAATCTATCGGCCCCAATCTGGATCAAGTTGTTGGATTCCTTACATGCTTTCCGTGCACGGAGAAGCTAATCATCAAGGTGAAACTTCTTTCCTATTAGTAAACGGTAATCACAAAGTAGCTCAAATTTTTCGTAATTTTCCCAAATTACGATGACAAGTGTAGTGTTCAAAACTGCATCTACGCACTGCACCGAAAGAAATGTTTTTAGTATTTTTTCTCACGTGATCACCTGCATCTTTTTTTGTTGTACTACTATAGTAGCCTAGGCTAGTCATAGTGGAAAGTAACTTAGACTACTCCAGTAACTCTATGGTTACCCTAAGAGCAAGTACTACCTCCGTCCTAGTTTACTCTTCCTATTTTGTAGTATCAAAATTTGACCATAGATTTAACTGACAAAATGTTAATGCATGTCACTAAGAACTATATCGTTGGATTCGTATTTGAACATAATTTCAAATGGTGTAATTTTAGTGACATGCATTGGCATTTTCTTACATAAATATATGGTCAAAATTTTATACTAAATAAGAGGTAGTACAAAAGTGGGCTATAACGGCCCTCCACTATGTAGGACAAAACACGTGCCAAATTCACTTGTGATGCATTTGGCATGGATGCCCCTCCATTGCTCACCTGGTGCCCCAATCTGGATCACCTACTTTGCTCCGGTGCCAAATTAACTCGCGTAATGAAAAAACACTTGCGTGGGAGAGAGAGAGGACTGATGCAATAAAAAAACACTTGTTTGGGAGAGTGAGAGGCTGGTGTAGTTGGTTTGATTGATTTGTTTATACATGTGGGTCTGTGTGCACAGCGGTGCCAACTCTCTCACATCGCGAGAGCGGTGCCAAAATCTTTTGATTTGACATCGATGCGTATTATGGCATCGGCCACATAGTGGAAGGCAACAAATGCCCAAGCTCTTCACGTACTCCTAGGTAAATGAGAGGAAAGAGAAAGAGAGAGAGAGAGTGAAAAAATATCACTAGCCAGCCAACCCTATCGTATGAGCGAATGATATTGGTACCTCTTGATGACACGGCAATCTTATACAGCCAGCTGCTCTAATATGTTCTCTTCTTTTGCAGATAAAAAAAGACCCGAAAGTGAAAAATGTGCTGCACTATAACAATCTCATCGAATGCCTTGATCTCCATCTTACAGAAATTGATTTGATTGACTACCGAGGCAGCACATCTGAGATTAAATTGGACAGGTTCTTTGTTCTGGAGGCAAGTGTGCTCAAGGTATCGAGGTTTGGCGTTCTCTGGCGCAACAATGAATGGCGTGCTGATCACCGCAAGCGTCTAAGCCTAAATGACAAAGTGTCCGCAGAAGCTGAATTTGTTTTTGAAACATCAAGTGGCCAGAGACTCGAAAACTTATTTACCCATTAGTGACTTGTCAGGGCGGTGGATTTTAGTTTGTACGATAATGCTGCATCCACCTAAAGTAACGAAAGTTCTTACGTAAACTTCCTAGTAATTCCCTCTTTGTAGGTGCAGCATTACTCCTAACATTTGTAATATCAGTTTGAAACTTGTAATATTGCCGTGTCCTATTCCTGCGTCTGGTACTAGCACCACCGTCTGGATTTAGTAGTACTGCCATGTCCATCTGGATTTAGTATTTGACTAGCAATATCTAGTAATGCATGTCACAAAAATGTACTACTCCCTCTGTAAATAAATACATGGTGTATTGTTTTATTCCTATCGGCGAGGTAAATTAATGTCCTTTTGCTACTTAATAGGATTACATGCAATGAACTAACCACTGCATGTGATGTTTGGTAGTCTCAAGTCATTGAAAGTATGCACGGGCACAGAGGGGGACGCAACTTCATTGACTTACTGCACCTGCCTTTGGGTGTATGACACGTGGGTCCAACGGGTGGCTGGCCAACCTGTCATACAGCCAAAGGCAGGTGCAGTACAGGGGCGAGGAGTAGATGGCCAACACGCACGTGAATTCAACGCAGTCTGCACTTCTCATATAAAGGCTCCCGCCAGTCCAATCTACGAAATCCTACGCACCTACGCACCCAAGGGCAAGAGTGATCACTCCAATCGCAAGATCAGTTGACTAGAAGCTAGAACCATGGAGGTGATGAGCGCGAGCATCAACCGGCTGTGCCAGATGGTCCACGACGCCGGTCTGCGGCCCCGCACCGAGGAACGTCTCCAGGTAGTGCTTGAGGCCGCCAGGGCGAGGGGCCGCTTGGACGACAGCTTCGTCTCCTTGTTCGACGAGGTCCTTGTCGGCTTCCTCGACAAGTTCACCGTCGTCAAGAAGCTCACGGACGACCTTGACATACGCCTCCAGCCCACGCGCCCAGGCTCTGCGATGCCTGCCACCCTCAACGGCCTCTATGGTGACAACCTCTTCGACGCACTGGTGGTCCTGCGACTGCCCGCCGTCGCGCCGGAGAATGTCCACCTCGAGGTCGCGCTCGCTGCGCAGCGCCTGGTGCAGCAAGACACCATCGACATAATCACCCACGTCTACGCGCAAATCATCCACAAGGACTACTACATGCAAGAGGAGGACGATAGGGCGCTGGCCTTCTTGGACCGCAAGGCAACCTTGGACGGCATTGTTCAGAAGCACGTTGAGCTTGCCGCCAACACCGCTACTCCTCACACGTCGGTTGGTGACCCAGTGCACTAGGGCGTGAGGATGTCGTTGATGGATCCGTATGTATCTTTATCTTTCCGTCAAATTCATGTAGTAGTATATGGTACTACTAGTAATTATCTTACCTTTCGCATCAACATCATAATTTTACTACGTACTCCATGCATGAACCGCGCCAGAACCAAACTTCTCATTACTCTAGGGAAAATCGTTATTTCTATCTATCGGTCGCCCCATGGAGCAGAACCAAATTTTACAAGTTACAAGTTCAAAAGGAAAAGCCTGCCGTGTTCGCGTCGCACCCCCACACGGTTTGTCCGGCACGCTGCTCAAGGGGGAATGTGTGCTGTGTTGCATTTTCACTTACAAGTGGGACCGCAGTTGAGCAAACCGACTATCGGCAAACCCCCACCCCGCCCACCGCGTGATGGCTGAGAAAACAGGAGGGAGAAGAGATGGTTGTAGCTAGCACGGACTCCAAGAAAATTGGTGTCGGATGGGACTCGTGTGGGTGGCGTGTGCCGTACTGCTAGACATGAATGCTAGTTATGGCCCATGCCACCCCACTATATCGAGGTGCTGGTTACTCCACTATATCAAGTACGTAGAACAAATTTCCTGGAGTCCGTGCTCAGCCCTCCTCTATCTCTCTTCTCAGCCAGCCAGCAGACGCGCGGAGCCCATCGTCTGTTTGCTCATATGCGGTCCCACATGTCAGTGAAAACGCAAGAGGACCCACTGAACCTGCACATCTTTCACCTCGACGTGCTGGTGATGAAAAATAAATCCAATGAAGATCTTCGGTGGCCGCTTTTGGAGTTACTCAAGAGTAGTAAGATTCTATTTACAGTTTAACCCAAGATGCACATCACGTGGCTTCACCTACCACTCTATTTTCTTGCATGACACGACCTGGATGCTGGATGTCCCACGTGTCGGCAAAAGGAGGAAGAACTCGACCAAATCTTCGGTTGTGCTCTCGAATTAGACTAGTTGTGCTAACTTAAAATTTTATTGTGTAGAATGGATGCAAGTTTTGGTATTGGGAAGAAGAGTACAATGATATATTGATAGAGCGCAATTTAGTAGATGTTCTAGCACTTTTAGCTAGCATAGAGGCTAGAGATGAGACTAGTGCACTTGTTGATAGAATAGAGGCTAGACACGTCCACTTCTTTACACTCGAAGAAGAAAGAAGCACGCAAGATCGAGCCTCCGCAGATCAACAATGAATGCATCGAGAAGGCACTAATCCAGTTTACAGGAGCAGTTATGGAAGTTGGATATCTTCTAAAATGTATTCTTGTGGTTCTTGTTTTCTTTGGTCTTGCTTTTCTAGTCAAAATTTTGGTGATGTATTTCCATGTACCAAAAAATCAATGATGAAAAAAAGATATGTGTTTGCAAAGAAAAATGTACGTGGCCGGGATGCGGTCGCGCGTTCGACGCACGACCACCGCATCCGAGAAATGGTCCGAACACGACCCCATTGCCCTACCCAAACGGACAGAATTCGGGCAAAACGGAGGTCCGTTTGGGGTTGTGCGTTGGAGTTGGCCTTACAAGTGGGACCGCAGTTGAGGAAACCGACTATCGATAAACCCCCACCTCGCCCGCCGCGTGATGGCTGAGTTAGAGAAACGATGAGGTTGAAGAGAGTGCTATAGCACGGACTCCAAGAAATATGGTGTCAGATGGAAGTCGTGCTGGTGGCATGTGCCGTACTCCTGGACGTGAATGCTTGTTCTGGCCCATGCCACCCTACTACTCCTACTACTACTCCTACTACTCCTATCGAGGATTCGAGGTGCTGGTTACGTACAGCGAACACATTAACATATGGCCCACCTCACACTGTGGCCAAATTTCCTGGAGTCTGTGCTAGGTTAAAAAGTGTTCTTTGTGAGGATGGGTGGCTGGTCTCAAGTTTAAAACTTGTTGTATTACGTACGTAGATGTAGAGATAGTGCAGCATGTGAAGCTAGTACAAATAGTGTACTATTGTTGATTGGCCTCATCCGATAACCTGTTGCAATGCACGTACAATTATGTATTCAAAAAATATTTTGTTGCCTCGTCGCAGCACCCACTCAGAGAAGCGACTCGATAGCCATTCTTAAATTTAGTAAGTTTATCATAGGCATATCATTTTATTACATACAATAGGTCATCAATCCACAATGACAACGAGGATACATTATAAATACTAAAGTTTTCATCACACAACAAATAACAAGCGATGAAATGAACTTCAACTCAACCAATCCTCGGTGTTGGAAACACTTTCTTTGAACCACAAGCGATTCTCTCGGAAGAGCCAGCTACTGTCAATCTCGAGACCAACGCAGGACTGATCATCCAGGCTGAAGCGGCCTACTATATCACGACCAGGGTAGGAACCACCGCAATGTCCGACGTATGGATACAGTTGCTTCTCATAAATGGTAGTAACGTTGTGTCAACAACAGTTGGATCGCCTTTCACCATCATTGGATAGTTTTGTCCAAGGAAGAGCGAGTTTGCTCCAAGACTATCAATATTGTACCAGGGAGAAGGTGTTGGCGCTAGCACACTAGTATCCACCCCGAATACCATGCAACGGGTGTTGGAATAGGTCCGAAGAGTGCGACCATGGGAGAGAACACCTGCTCCCTCAGTAGTAACATGAGCAGTGGGCTGTATAAAGACAAGAAGGGGTGATCCATCGAAAGTTGCCAGGCGCCACTGAGTATATGGGCCCTCCTCGTCCTCATGCTCGTGATCATCACCATCTTCATCTCCCCCTTGGTTATAAATTTTTTCAAGTATAGGCGGTGGAATGTTCACAGGACCTCGGAAACACAAGAAGAAGGTTAATTAGTAGAGAAGGGAAACTTGCTAACTCGCATGCATGTGGATGAAACAATTATAATTACGGTGGAAGACAAACGTACCGAAACTATGAGGATCCCATGCAAAAATAGTGCCACGAGTGGTGGCAGCAAACACAAGACCCTCGTATTCAATTGCATCACAGTACACATCCATGTATAGAAATTGATTTTTGAGCAATATCCATCCAGTCGAACCATGAAGGACGGCAACAAGCTTGTCGAAGATAGCAACAACTTGATAGTTCTTGTAATTCCAAGAGCGGTTGGGAACTCGAGAAATTGCTATCTTCCGTAGACGACAGTCACCATGATCATATTTGAACGTACGTAGATCATCTATGTGCTCAACCTTAGGGCACTCGGATATTTTTGGAAGTGGAATCAGCTGATGAGTGCACACATTCACAAGTTCCCACTCGCAATTGTACCCAAAATAAACAACCCAATCTCCATTTGTGCCTGCCCATGCCTTGCCCTCAAGCGATGGCATCTTAACATCATACGTATCATTATCAAGCAGCATCAACTTGCACAAGGCGAGGCTTCCCTCGTCCCCGCGCCAGTCAGCAGGGTCACGACGAAGAAGATAGGGGAGATCAAACCGCTCCTGGACCCTTGGGTTCCTTGTAATGATGTTATTAGTTGAGTCGAGAATGTTCTTGAACGAACCTGCCATGCTAGCCGAGGTGATGATGTCGCACCGACCAATGAGTTCCCCCACCACGTCATCTTTCAGATCGGGGCAAGAATAACGGGGTCGTTTTCGGCTTGTTCCCTCCATGGAGAAGACGATCGAACAATGGTAGAAGGAAGAGTGAAGGCAAATGGAGGAGGGAGGAAGAGCGTGCGACAACAGTTCCAAATCGAGAGGGAAAGGCGAAGAGTCGGTGGACGGTTGCTAGTTTGCCACGGTACACTAAGAGGCGCCCCGGCCTAGACATCCTTTCGGAAATTGTACAAAAGGACTCGCCGTCTTCTCACTGACATGTTGGAACGGGACCACATGTCAACGAAACATGGTGTGTAATTTCTCATGCAAAATGCGATCTGGCCGCGTTGGCCCGAGGTGCCGCATTAGTTATCGACCTTTATTTTTTAACATACAATCTGAGTGGATAGCTCCTGTGGTCATCACACGTGAGCGGATATATAGGTGGGCTAGGTGGGCAGGCGGCAACAATCTAAGTGCTAAAAGAGTTGATCTCGAAAAAAGAGTTGATCCAATGCTTGGTTTTGTTTGGATTTTCCAACTATGACCATTGGATAGAGTGAATCAATGGCTTACGTTCAAAGTTATTCTCATACTATAGAATGGTATAGGAACGTGGAGAGATTTGGTTGATTTTATATCGCTGAATAATATAAAATATTATGAGTGCAGACGCTCCACCCCGAGGTTTGTAGCTCCTTCTCGGTCGTCGAGAATCTATGTTCTTCCACTCTTTCGTTTAAGACATGAGCTTTGTTCATCCTGTTGCCGACACGCAGGACATCTATATGCCTCCATGACACGTGGGACATCTAGCATCAAGGTGGCGTGTCATGCAAGAAAATGGAGATATGAAGTGCGTAAGTGAGTCGTGCACTTCGATGGCACCTAGTACTACGCAATATTTTTTCTCCTCGATGGCACGTGAACAGTGCATGTACTCAATGACAGAGCACGGGATGGTAGCCATGGACATGGTCGGCCCTTTTTGAAGAGAGTACTAATAAATACTAGTATCAGGTACGTGCTATGCACGTGGTGTTAATTTCTGGAGTTTAAAAATTGTTTGTCAAGTTACCACATTTATCGTCTTGTAACCATGTTTGCTTTTGAGTGTTTTGACATGTACAAACTGCTCATTGATAGTGACTTGAAAGGATTTTTTTCTCAACAGCACCAGGCCGCTGGGTGCAGGCGTGCAACGAGCCATGATGAGTCTAGAAGGATCCAGCTGGGAGCATTTTGGTGCGCGTCCGTACGTGGCGAACCCAAGAAGCATCAGCCGTCGGATCATTTGAGCTTTGTATTGACGAAGAATGGAGATTCAACCCGTGTAACAAATCAACGGCTAACAGTTTGCCTCTACAATGTTGTGGATGGCTAGCCCAAGTTCAAAAACTGTAGTACTATAGTAGTAGAGAAGGTACGTGCTATGCACGTGGTGTTAATTGCTGGAGTTTAAAAATTGTTTGTCAAGTTACCGCATTTATCGTCTTGTAACCACGTTTGCTTTTGAGTGTTTTGACATGTACAAACTGCTCATTGATAGTGACTTGAAAGGATTTTTTTCTCAACAGCACCAGGCCGCTGGGTGCAGGCGTGCAGCGAGCCGTGATGAGTCTAGAAGGATCCAGCTGGGAGCGTTTTGGCGCACGTCCGTACGTGGTGAATCCAAGAAGCATCAGCCGTTGGATCACTTGAGCTTTGTATTGATGAAGACTGGAGATTCAACCTGTGTAACAAATCAACGGCTAACAGTTTGCCTCTACAATGTTGTGGATGGCTAGGCCAAGTTCAAAAACTGTAGTACTATAGTAGTAGAGATAACTTTGATGTGTCCCGTCAACTCGCAGAATGACAAGAAGCTTGCTTACTACGCCTTCTCCCTCGCCAACGCGTGCGCGGTGGCTCGCAGCACGAGGAGAAACTTTTGCTTACAAGTGGTGGACGTGCAGCAGTTCATTTGGTGTCAGATTGCCAGAAGTACTACTGTAGTACCATCATTATTGTTCGACTTCCGGAAGAGGAGAAGAGCCAAGCGCAAGGTCACCTACTAACCTAGTACAGTACTACTATAGCCAAAGCCGGTCCACCTTTTTAGAGCATGGTTAATTAATATAGGCGGCTCTTGCAGCGGCACATCATTTAGAGCAAGTACTCTCTTCGTAGGAACAAAGGAAGTGAAACAAAAGTTGGAGTGGATGCTAGATTGCCAACTAAAACATGATTACATAGGAAAAAATCCTATAGCATTCTATCCTATGAATCAAACGACCAATGTAGGAAAATTATGAGGGGGGTCTCTTCAACAGTGTTCCTTGGCTCGCACCTAGCATCACGGTGGTCGAACTTGGAGTCATTCATCTGGTACACATGGCATCTCAGATCTGGACACAAGGTGACGCGACCTCTCACTTCCTCCGCCATTTGAAGCAGCGCGCCGGTGGAGGGCTAGCATACTCCAATATTAGGTTGGCTCTATGAGATGCGGCAACTTCATATACTAACCGGATGCTGGCTATACTACTACGGTACTCACACTCCAAGAAGTGACTCGAAAACCATTCATAAATTGAGTCTATGACATGCATTTGCAACTGAAATGTACCATTCATTAAATACAACAAGTCATCAACACACAACGACAACTAGGATACATGTTGGATTATAGATTATTTCCAACAAAACATTCTAGCAAATACTAAAGTTTTCATCACACAAAAAATAACAAGCAATGAAATGAACTTCAACTCAAACAATCCTCGGCGTTGGAAACGCTTGCTTTGAACCATAGGTGCTCTGGGAAGGCCCAGCTATTGTCAATATCGAGAGCAACGCAGGACTGATCATCCAGGCTGAAGCGACATATATCAGGACCAGGGTAGGGAACCACCGAAATGTCCGAGGTATAGATACAGTTGCTTCTCATAAATGGTAGTAATGTTGTGTCAACAATAGCTGGATTGCCTTTCACCATCATTAGATAGTTTGGTCCAAGGAAGAGTGAGTTTGCTCCAAGACTATCAATACTGAACCAGGGAGAAGGTGTTGGCGCTAGCACACTACTATCCGTCCTGAATACCATGCAACGGGTGTTGGAATAGGTCAGGAAAGGGCGACCATGGGAGACAACACCTGCTTCCTCAGTAGTAACAGTCTAAGTGCACTATATACAGACAAGAAGAGGTGATCCATCGGAATTAGTTGCCAGGCACCACTGAGTATATAAGTTCTGCTCCTCCTCATGCTCATGATCATCACCATCGTCATCTCCCCCTTGCTTATAAATGTTTTCAAGTATAGGTGGTGGAATGTTCACAGGACCTTGGAAACACAAGAAGAAGGTTAATTAGTAAAGGGAAACTTGCTAACCCGCATGCATGTGGATGAAACAATTATAATTACGGTGGAAGACAAACGTACCGAAACTACGAGGATCCCATGCAAAAACAGTGCCACGAGTGGTGGCAGCAAACACAAGATCCTCGTATTCAATTGCATCACAGTACACATCCATGTATAGAAACTGATTTTTGAGCAATATCCATCCAGTCGAACCACGAAGGATGGCAACAAGCTTGTCGAAGATAGCAACAACTTGATAGTTCTTGTAATTCCAAGAGTGGTTGGGAACTCGACAAATTGCTATCTTCAGTAGACGACAGTCACCATGATCGTATTTGAACGTACGTAGATCATCTGTGTGCTCAACCTCAGGGCACTCTGAGATTTTTGGAAGTGGAATCCGCTGACGCGTGTACACATTCACAAGTTCCCATTCGCAATTGTACCCAATATAAACAACCCAATCTCCATTTGCGCCAGCCTAGGACTTACCCTTAAGCGATGGCATCTTGACATCACACGTATCATTATCAAGCGGCATCAACTTGCACAAGGCGAGGCCTCTGTCGTCCGCGCCCATGCGAACAGGCTTATAGCGAAGAAGATAAGGGAGATCAAACCGCTCCTGGACCCTTGGGTTCCTTGTGATGATGTTATTAGTTGAGTCGACAATGGGCTTGAACGAACCTGCCATGCTAGCCGAGGTGATGACGTCGCACCGATCAATGAGTTCCCCCACCACGTCATCTTTCAGATCGGGGCAAGAATAACGGGGTCGTTTCCGGCTTGTTCCCTCCATGGAGAAGACGATCGAACAATGGCAGAAGGAAGGGTGAAGGCAAATGGAGGAGGGAGGAAGAGCGTGCGACAACAGTTCCAAATCGAGAGGGAAAGGCGAAGAGTCGGTGGACGGTTGCCAGTTTGCCACGGTACACGAAGAGGCGCCCCGGCCTACACGTCCTTTCGAAAATTGTACAAAAGGACTCGCCATCGTCTCACTGACATGTTGGAATGGGACCACATGTCAACGAAACATGGTGTGTAATTTCTCGTGCAAAATGCGATCTGGCCGCGTTGGCCCGAGGTGCCGCATTATTTCTCGACTTTATTTTTTTAATGGCGTGCCGTTCAGTTTTGAAGCACGACTAACTGGTACTGTTTGCAGAGAAAATATAAACTACTCTAACACTACTCCACCTCTAGTACTAGTAGTATAAAAAGATATATAGGCTGGAGCTTCAGAGCTTTCTTGCTAAGGGCTGCCCACTTGCTTCTCACACTATCACCCTCTCTCCAGATCTAAAAAAGACGGCCTCTCTCTCCCTCCACACCGGTGGTCACAGATCCGCCGGGGAAGAAAATGACGTGTAGCGTTGACGCACTCGTCGTCGGCGAGCGAGGTCACGCACTGACGATAAGGCCGTCCTCTCAGACCTAGCGCCCGCGCGGGATGGCCTCCGTCCCCAAGCTCGCTGTCGTAGTGCGTGCAAAGGACGACGACCACGAGCGAAGCCACTTCCCGCTGACCCTCAGGTATGCTACCTCTTTTCGAACCATACCCTTGTTCTATTGCCCCATCTGCCATGTCGCTGCATGTGGATCTTTTTCCACTCCACCATCTTCCCAATTTGCTATCCTCTGCTCTGCTGGTCACACAAACGAAAACCTTAATTTGCACTATTAAAGGAAACCCTACTTCATGCAGACTAATCCATGTCTGGGTTGAATAAGGAAAGGAAGGGAGACTGTACTGTCCAAGAGAGTGGGCATCGAACCCGCATCTAGGTTAAAAAGGGGAAAATCAGTAGCTAAGGAACGAGTCTTGTCGTGGAATTGTCACGGCAGATGTCCTTAGTGTCAGGACTTAGTCGCGAGGCCAACGCATCTATGTGGTAGCTTGAGAGGGGTTGGGCGGAATCGAGAGACGCAACACAAGACAAGGATTTAGACAACTTCGGGCCCCGGGAAACATCATCCGGTAATAGCCCTACATGCTGTTTGTGGCTAGGTCTCATTATGCTCATGAGAGAGTCACCGGTAAGCCGGCTCTTTGTGTCTAGCCCTAGAGAGTGTTTCTTGTTGCTTGTCCCTCCTTGGGGAGCCCTGCCCCTCCTTATATATGTTGAAGGGGCGGGTTACATGTGGAGTCCTATTAGGATTAGGACTAGTCTATCTTTAATACAAACCGGATACAAGTCCAGGTCTTAACAACTTGTAAGACAAATATTCCTCACGCCTTTCCTCTTAAACCGGCCCATCATAACATGAGCCGGCCTTCTGGACCTTGGGCCTAGTCTTCTATCTGACCCGTCGTCGGGGCCATCCATGAGTCGTCTGGTTCATGAGCTGTCTGACCAATGAGCCGCCAGACCCATGAGTCGCTAGTCCTCCGCCGGGTCATCAGTGAAATGCCAAGTCCGGCCGGGTCATACCGCGGGGTATATCCCCGACATTAGCCCCCAGTTTAATTTGGATTTATCCATGTTAAACTGATCCTGCAACATAAACACAAGAACAAATTTGACAGGTTGTGCTCCGGGTTAAATATTCTTGTAAACCGGCACCTGATCATCCTTGAGTCCTTGACATTTTCTCCTGGAATATTCGGGTCAATAGGCCAGCTTCATAACCCATTTGTTGATATTGGCTCTTGTAAATAAAGAATCCATTTGAATTGGCCTTCAATGCTCTGACTTGACAAAAATATTAGTCTCTGAAATATTCAACTGATATCCAGCCGGCTTGAAGATGTAAAACTTGCCGATTTATGATCACCACCATTGTCGGGTTATAAAAGCTGACAATTCTGGGTCATGATTGTTGCCAACGCCGGTTCATGATTATTGATGACGTCGGGTTGTAGACACAGGGTCATAATGATTGGTGACGCCGGGTCAATCTGGTTTGCTCAAAACAGAGAATTTGAAAATATTTCTTTGATAATAATATAATACCTGTAGCCCCCAAGTCTTGAGTAGAAGAAAGTGATGGCTTAAGACTTGCTTCAATATAAATGCTGCCACTTTGAAGAAATCCATATTGTTCATCTCAGTCACTAGTAAAAACTGAATACTCCATATTATGTAGCCCCCAAGTGCCGGGTTGTCATGCTTGCAGCAACCTGGGACTTGTAATTGCCTTATGCTCATATAAACTTCAACCAGCGTAGCCCCCAAGGGCCGGGTCATTATGCAATAATGAGTAGGGACTTTGTAAATATGATCATGTAAACTTGACCAGCAACATGTAGCCCCCAAGGGCCGGGTCAGTAAGATATTACCGAGCTGGGAACCCACGCCCACAAGGTTAAGAGCTTTGTACTCTACCAACTGAATAGTGGATCTTTCAATATAATGGATTAAGGCTTGTGTACCTTGAATTTTTGACAGGAGCAATTGGTAGCCCCCAAGGGCCGGCTCATTACAATGTGATGAGTCGGGTCTTCAAATAAGTTGAGCAAAAAATGACTTTGCATTAGCCCCCAAGTACCATGGTGTATGTTGGCAGTGACATGGGACTTGCCTATTTGATGTAACCTCAACTTGAATAATATAGCCCCCAAGTGCCGGGTCGTAAGCCTGCAGCGACTCGGGACTATTCCCTCCATTGTAAAATAAATCATATACCTTGATAAAATAATAGCCATTGCGCTGAAGCGACTTTAAAGACCTCCATCATAATAAAAATCCAGCCATGTTGGCTATTCAAGATTTGAATAATATAATCCGGTATGAAAACCTCAATCATTTAATATCATCATGAAAATCCAGCCAAGTTTTGGCTATTAGAAATTTGAATACCTTATCGGTTGACAAGTAGATCCAAAGTTCAAATACTCGGCGGCTCTTGGCCGATGGCGACTTAATGCGCATTCATTGTAAGCCGGAATTTCATAACCCGGCGGCTTATAACCTTTGAGAAAATCAAGAATTGATAACCCTTTTGAGACACCAATTTCAATCTTTGATGATGGGCTTGAACTTAATCATTTATGTAAGTCATAGCTCTGTAAATCCTGCACAGAGTTTAAACAACATATGCCCTGGCGACTTAACGTCAAAAACCAGGGCGGGTAACCACCCAAATGTAGTCTTATCCTGCACATAATTAGATCACAAGATCCCTTGGTGGTTTACCGCAGGGCAGGTCATAATATCTCACATATAACCATTGATGTGTAACAAGGGGTCACAGATAAGCCTGTTATGAATCATAACTTTGAAACATAACTATAATAATAATATTATACCTGTGATATTGAATTTTCACTGCCGGTTTATGTGACCTGTGCAGTAAGGGTGATAACCCAATCTTTAGAAATCAAGACTTCCAAATGTTTATGATTGTCATATGATGGCGACTTATCATCCAAAGTCAAACCGGGTTAAATAGCAACCACTCATATACACTTTAGATATTATCAAAAGAGCTTCAAATAAAATCCAAAAATTGTTTGCAAAAAGAGACTTCAAATTTTTTTGAGGCTTTTGATTCGAATACGATCAGAAAACCGTCCCAAAGGGGTTAAGCTAAGATTCGAATACGATCATATAGCCCTCAGTGGCTTTGGCGTTGCCGATCAAGAGGGTACCGACAACTATGTTCTCTTTGGTTCGAATATGACCTATGTTTGAACAGGAAGCCCCCAAATGACCTTGAGAATTGTTTAACGACGCTGATTCGAATACGATCCACGTCGGTTCCCAAAAGGGGTTGAGCTATGATTCGAATACGATCAAGAAGCCCCCTAGTGAGCTCGGCAGTGTGCCAATCAAGAGGGTACCGACAGCTATGTTCTCTTTGGTTCGAATACAACCTATGTTTGAACAGGAAGCCCCCTAGTGATCATGAGAATATTGAACGACTCTGATTCGAATACGATCAGGGTCACACCTAAAGGGTTAAGCTAAATTCGAATACGATCAGCTCCCAATTGTCATTAAAGCAGGGTACCTATGTTTGGGTTGTGCTTTGTAACAGACTCTTTTTGGTCCCTTTAATTTTTCCTGAGAACTCGAACTTTTGCGAGAGATAAATTCTTTTTGAACCGGAAAAACCGGATATTGAGAGTTTCAAAGCTTTGTGATAAACAAATTTACCTTGAACCGGATTTTGAACCGGATTTGAGAGCTTCAAAACTTTATGGCAGATAAATTTCCCTTGAACCGGATTTGAAACTGGATATTTAAGAGCTTCAGTGCTTTGTGGGAGATGTCAAGTCTCTTGAGCCGGATCTAAACCGGAATCCTTCTTTTTAAGCCGGAAATTTTCTGACGGCCTTTAAACTTTTTACCAATATGGCGGTAGCCTCCGGGACCGGGTTATTTTTCCCTCCTATGACCCGGAGTTCTTGAATGCATTGAAACCGGCTAATTTTGCCGAGTCATATCATTGTAGCCCCCGAGTCTCAAGATGACTCAAGGAGTTGGCTTGAGATTCTCCATATTTGACCATAGCAGAAGGTGTATATCATTGGCGTTGATAGCACAATGTGAATCCACAGAAGGTTGAGGTGACTGCGGCGGGTTATAAATGATCCTGTATGAGCTGTGTCAGCAACTCGGCCAATGGTTCCTTCCAACTGGCTGTTCGAAGTTAACCAAACCGTAGTGGCGGCGACTTGTGCACCTACCCATTGAGCCATCCAGTGCAGACGGCGGCTGATAAGACATGATAACTTGCCTCCAATTTGTTGGAAGAAAACCGGGCTACCCAAGCAGTGACTTGCTCATACTCAATAAATAGCTCATGCAGACAGGTGCGGCCCGGTGTTGATGTAGACCAGGCCGCGAGAGACGGACGGTAAAGACGACCGCAACATCTGAGGCGGCACAGATAGATGAACCGGTCGTGGCGTTGTAAGCCGGTGTGGACGGGCAAGCAGTCCTCCTTGTTGTAAGCCGGCGTGGTCGCGAGAGATGGCCACGGCGTTGCAAGCCGGTGCGGGAGTCCGTTGAGTAACGACAACCACCTATGCCAAACGATGTTGGCGTGCCTCCATCTCCGCGGTATAATATCACTTTTTGTCATAAATAATTGCCCTGCATAAACAATATTGCAGGCCAAGGCAAAGATAAACTTGTTCTTTGACAAAAACAATAGGTGCTAATAAAACAAACTTGGATCGATATCACCTGATTTGTTTGGACGACGGATGATCCGTTTATCACGAAAGAGGTGGCTTAGGCAGACCAGTGACTCAATATAGTCCTGGCGGCTCAGGTAGACCGGCGACTTAGTATAACCCCGGCGGCTCAAAGTGGCAAGGGCGGCTCAACGCGGCTCCGGCGGGTTGATGTAGATTAAGCTCCACGGGCGGCGACTTGCGCACACCTGTTCCATCAGTAAGCGGGCGCAGACGCCGGTGCATGATGTTGCTGATGTACACTTCATAGGCACAACATGGCACCACCTTTGCTGCACATAAAAATATACAGACCAAAGTAATTGTTCTTTGATGAAAACAATATGTTTAATAAAATAGACTGAGATGGGTATCACCTGGAATTTTTTTGTTCGGATGAAAAAGATAACGGATGCTCAGTTGATCTGATGATGCGCGTTCCCTTCAGCCCTTATTAGCCTGGGGACTTGATCCCTTTTGTTTGCTTTCCTCTCATGAAGAAACAGTACTAATAGTACCTCTCCATAGTAAGAAGACTCGCTCATATTTCTTCAGTCTCAGTGCTTAAAAGCATTCGTAGCTAACCCGGCTCCGTGTACCTAAAGGATTTTTTCAGGTGGTTGCAGGGGTGGTTCAGAGTGGCGGCTGAGGCAGTTGGGCATAGCACGGCCAGAACTCCGGTGGAGTCGGCGGCTCAAGGGTGAAGAGGCCCGAGGTGCGAGGCGGCGGGTTACGCGGAGAAGGTGACCCGAGGCCCTCGCGGCTTGGAGGCGCCAGCGGGTCCCAGCAGTAACAGCAGGGATGAGGCCGACTTGGGAAGGTCGACCATGGAGGCTGCCGCTCGAGCGGTTGGGCTGTGGAGCAGGCCGCGGCAACGGAAGGCCAAGCGGCGACTTAAAACGGCAGGCGCGAGACCATAGTGGCGGAGGTGACCCAGGCGGCCCGAGGCGGACGGCTCAATGGGCGAGGCCGGTGAAGTGCGTCGGTGACCGCGGAACCGAGGCGTGCCAGCGGAAGGCCAAGCGGCTCGTAGGTAGCAGTTTACAACTGAGGCCGGGGGACGTCGGAGGCGGCTCCAGGCGTTTCAAGGCAAGGCCAAGTGCGGCACGCGGAGCAGCAACGGGTAGCTTCACGGCGGCATCGGTTTGGTGCAGCGGCAACAGTCACCTGACGGAAATCAGAGCCGCTCGTCCGCGGAGACTACGGGCGCAAAGGTAGATGACTCAGAAGCGGAGTCCGGGGCCAAAACGACTCAGAACGGGGCCGTGAAGGCGGCTCGCGATGGAGCGAAAACAAGGCGGCTTGGAAAACGCGGCGGCAGCGACTCGGGCCGTAGCGTCAGTGTACGGCTTCAGGCGAGGGCTCTACGGCGGCTGACGGGGCAAGGCAGACCCGGCGTGCTGTTGCTTCAGACTCGGTCAACTGAACCATAATTTCTCAAGTAGCTATCCATCAATTTTCTTATTAATCTTCCCAAACGATGCCCAATCCATAATCTGATTATGACTCGATTGGGGATTTGGCTTTGTACGTGCCTGGTGATCTGCACCCATCCGACTCGCCGAACAAGACGGAGACCCCAGTGATTTACAGATCAAGATTTAACCCGCCGGCGAAAACAGGCCATAGTGAAAGATGACGGTGCAGGCGACTCTTGATTGGACCGCTCGATTAGATCAGCGGCGGTTTGAACAGATCGTCGGCGGCGTACAGAACGCAAAACCCTAATTTCTTTAACCTCAATCTTGTATGTCGCCCCGACTGCTTGACATGGAGACGATGTATATTCTTCTGCGCCGGCTCTTTTTCATCCAACACATCCCGTGCTTCTCGATCCCTAAAGAGATCCCTCTAAGAACTCATCACCACCGTGCGTCAGCCCCACGGTGGGCGCCAACTATCATGGAATTGTCACGGCAGATGTCCTTAGTGTCAGGACTTAGTCGCGAGGCCAGCGCATCTATGTGGTAGCTTGAGAGGGGTTGGGCGGAATCGAGAGACGCAACACAAGACAAGGATTTAGACAGCTTCGGGCCCCGGGAAACATCATCCGGTAATAGCCCTACATGCTGTTTGTGGCTAGGTCTCATTATGCTCATGAGAGAATCGCCGGTAAGCCGGCTCTTTGTGTCTAGCCCCAGAGATTGTTTCTTGTTGCTTGTACCTCCTTGGGGAGCCCTGCCCCTCCTTATATATGTTGAAGGGGCGGGTTACATGTGGAGTCCTATTAGGATTAGGACTAGTCTATCTTTAATACAAACCGGATACAAGTCCAGGTCTTAACTCCTTGTAAGACAAATATTCCTCACGCCTTTCCTCTTAAACCGGCCCATCATAACATGATCCGGCCTTCTGGGCCTTGGGCCTAGTCTTCTATCTGACCCGTCATCGGGGCCATCCATGAATCGTCTGGTTCATGAGCTATCTGACCAATGAGCCGCCAGACCCATGAGTCGCTAGTCCTCCGCCGGGTCATCAGTGAAATGCCAAGTCCGACCGGGTCATACTTCCGGCCGGGTCATACCGCGGGGTATATCCCCGACAAGTCTTGTGTCTCTTGGTTAAAGAAGGGTAGAAAGGCATGACAACGCAATAGAGAATGACCAGGTCGATCAGTTTGTTGTCCTCAAATAGGAAAAAGGTGGCTAAACATAACAAAAATGGGACGTAATCCACATATGCTGCCTGGATATTTGTTGCTCTAGGCAACCATACCTCCCTCACCACTCTATGTGTCCGTGGAGGTACATTGTACTCGTGCGCCCACTGTCGGATTGGGCCTCCCATGCTCTTAGTGTCACTTTTTTGCTGTTAGTATAACGCCAGCAGTCAAGTGAAGCAATGCTACTGCTAAAGTGATGCCACATTTAACTAATGCCGCACTCAGTCTAATGTCACCGGATTATTTTAGGGTTAGTTGTTGATTGTGGATGTATTAAAGATTTTTCAGCTAAGGCATTCTAATGTTGTTGCACAGCCAGTATACCAACGATGAAACTTGTTACTACCTTCAGATTTTTGCACTGTTAATGCTTATAGATTACATACCTCACTTTCATGAGATACGTTAATTTTTTTGTACAGTCTCACCAAAATGCCAAGGCGCTTATGTCATTTTATTTTGGTTAAACTGCACAAAAAAATTATGAAGACAAGAGGAAAGGTCAAGAGTGGGCACCTCCTCCTCCGGCTGTTCTCTTGATTCGTTCGATCAAGTTTTTATGTTTGATCGATTATCAAGATTGGGATAGCAATTTTTAAGGTCCCCCCATGTTCGAAATGATATTTACCATGGAGGTACATGGTTTGCAATTTTTTATACTGTCACTAGTTAATAATGCTAGTTACCTTCAGACTTTTGTATTAGGTTTAATGCTCATGCACAGCTAGTATACCAATGCTGAAATGTGTTACCTTTACATTTTGTATTGTTAATTCTTATAGAAATCTTCCAGTGGCAGAGTTTATTGAAATTTGTTCAGTAAAACCATTGTACTGTACCCTGTAATAAAATAACTACTCTACTGTTGCACTAGCCACTGGATTAGTGTATATTTGTAGTATTCGAAATTTCGAATGGTGTTGCATTAGCGTATGGACATAAATAAAGTGTGGCAAGCTTTCCGAGATATGTGCTCAAGAAAACTACTACCTGTTTTTCTAAATACAAGTAGACGTTTGGGTACTTTAAACTAAACCGCGAAAACGTCTTATATTAAGGAATAGAGGGTGTAGATTTCACTCAAATTATCCCGGTAAAGCTAGTCACACCTTTGTTAAAATTAATGTTCATTATGTTATCGGAGGAGGTCTGTAAGTTTGTCTCTAATGCCAGTCGACTACATACCTGACATCATGATGTAATGTTAAGTCATTTCCTTTTGTACAGTGTCACTGAATTGTCAAGGCGGTGATGGCATTTTATTTTAGTTGAACTGCACAAAATATGCTTAAAAGAAGAGGAAAGGTCAGGAATCGATCATTCTTTCAGAAAGAACTATATATGCCTTTCTGACATCAGCCTCTGTTGCCTTATTTATTCCTTCAAATAGGTGGTTAGAAACAGTCTTGCTACCTTTTCCCATTAAGAAATTGGAATGCTTATATTTGTGAGTCTATGCTTCAACTAGTGCCACTTCTATAGTAATCACACTTTCAATATCTATGCAAACAGGGATGCTCGATTTTAGTGGAACTGCACAAAAAGTCCAACCGGTTCAACATTAGGAGCATGTTTTCTTCCAAACCTTTATATCCAATTGGTGGCACTATGAGCTGTTCATTAAGAAGGTACATGGTTTGCTACTATCTTGCTACTCTTTTTGTACTGTCATTAGATAGTAATACCAGTGTTTTGCATGTGAATTTATTGGCAGGGTGGACCTACATTGGAGGTGCAGGACAAGATTCAATGATTGGATGCTCAATTTCGGTTGCATCGATTTCACCTCTTCCATCACCGTGAACATGGATATCCTTGATCTGATGAAGAATAGGCGCTATATTTCTGCTCTGAACAAGCAAATCAATTCAGTATGAAATTGTCTAGGGCAAAACATGACTGTATCAAATTGTCCAGTGCAAAACATGACAGATGCTAAGCAGAAGAGACATGTTTAAACCGAAAATACAAGGTGGGGTATATGTTTAATAGCTGCTTGATATTTGTGCAGACAGAGATGTCTGCCCGTTGCTATTTGGCAAACACACAAAGTGACCACAATTTTGGTTGAACTGCACAAGAGAATAGTATAGTCACTGCATGCAGTGCCATTTGAAAATAGACACAACAAGATTGGATAGTCACTTCATGGACTGCAGAAAAGTAGTACTGTACTATTTATTGGCCAACACTAGGTGCTTCATTGCTTTGGTCTGATTATACAATGGGCATCATTTGCCTAAGTTAAAGTTTGTATTCCGAAAATAGTCTCGCCGTGTATTCAAGAGAAGACCAAATCATATTGCAGTGGATGTTCCTCCATCATGTGTGGTTCATTCTCATGGTTCCAGCTGTTGGTGAAACCAGTTACGTTTGCAAGAGGAATTGTAGACTTCACAAACAAATTTGTCTTTCAGTCTGTACTGAATGTTGGCCAAGAGAAGCATCCATGTTAGTAGGAAGAACATATGTTTTTTCTAGATCTTTGCTTTTGGAGCTACATATTTGTATATGATCTGTGAATCATTGAGATGCATTAACATGTTGATCTTATGTATGGGAATCGTACTAGTTGGTTTTAGTTGTGGCTGATCTTTGCTTTTGGAGCTACATATTTGTATATGATCTGTGAATCATTGAGATGCATTAACAGTTCCTTATATCTGTTTGCTCAGTGTTTACAAGTTACTGATCGATCACTAGCTAGCCTACTAATGCGCTCCTGGCTGTTTTAGTTGCGACGCAAGATCCGAAGTGGCAGTTTTTTGAATAAAAATGCCTACCTCGGAAGAAACTAACAAGCTGCTCTGAAGAAAATGCCATGCGAATCTGAAGAAACTGCCAGCGAAAACGTTCGCAAATGCCTTATCTCCCAGCTAAAGTTCATCAAATAATGCCCTCGGCTGCGACTCGTTGCATGCTGCTCCGCGTACTGGCTGCGAGCGATTTTGAGTGCCTGCATGTAGCTGGCTATAATTAAGGCAGCTAACTGATGCGAAAAAAGATGCGCTTTAATTGTTGCGGGCCTTTTAATTCCGTGGAATCATTATTGACAAGGAGGGAGATGATTCGATTGCACTCATTTGACCGTCCTGCCGGCGTGCGACCCAACACGGACGGGACGGGACAACACAGTCAGAATTTCAGTTTCTCTAGTTTTCCACGGCAAGCTGGCGCGATAAGCCATGCCTTCTTAATTATGCATTGAATTCCGATGACCGTCGCGCTACCTTCCGCCTATAAGTACTGTTTCCCGGCCTTCTATGGTGGCACCGTGACCCAACTCGCCCTATCCTCATAAGCCCCCACCGGCCCGCCATCGCTCGCCACTTATCCTCGCTCTCGCCACGTCCGCCATGCCCCCGCCTGTCCGCGATAGGCGAGGCCGGAGGCGGTCACCGCCGGAACTAGTGTTCAGTTTTTCACCGGAAGGCAGACGGAGGGAGGAGGCATTCTATCGGTCTTTAGATGGCTATGCGGAGATCGAGGACTTGTTGGAGCACGACCGCCTGGCGGAGGAGCAGGAGTTGTTGGAGCGCGACCGCTTGGCGGAGGAGCAGCGTATCGCTAATTTGCGCCGCCAGCGGGACATGGAGCAGCAGCGTACCGACGCTCTGAGTCGCGAGCAGAGCGCCCGCACCTGGGCCGACTACGTGGAGGCTGGCGCCCGGCAAATAGCCCTGGAGGCTGTCGGGCACGCACGCGTTCACGACGCCAATTTTTACTACCAGCTCGTCAAGTGGGTTTCCCGCTTAGAAGCCAAAGCTTCGGTGCACCACGCCGGCATGGAAAGGGCCAACGCGCGCGAGCAACGCGCTCTATCGCACCTCTGGCAAGTCCGAGGCGAGGCGGAGGACGCCGGTGCCGGCGTTTTGCGTGTACCGCAGATGGCGGCCGACATCGTCTAGTTAGCTAAGAGTAAGTTAGTACTTGTACGCTACTAGAGTATTAGTGGGAGTAGATAGTTAACTTGGCTATGATGGTTGTCAACGTGGAAGTTCAGTACTCTATATGTGGATCAGACCTGTTACTTTGCTCTGCATGTTGAACTTTCCGTTTGAACGTATGGAATGGGATGTTATTTTTTTAAATGGGTTGTATTTGTCCTCCACGGGTTTAGAGGCTGACTTGTGGGCCTACCAAGTTGACGCGTACACAATCAGGAGATGATTGTACGTGGAGAGGATGACAGTAGGGACCCGCCAAGGACATGACAGTACGCAAGCAAGTGCCTCCTTATTTCAATCCAATAAAAAATGGCTCCTCCTAATGGATTTCTGACATCTGGGTCCCATGCCATTGTCAACGTAGTCAATAAACGAGAGAGTTGCACAACGAGCGGCTGACACCAGGGACCCAACAGCTCGCCCAGTTATTTTTGTTTTGGGTTAATTTGATAGATGCCACTCCAAATCTGGTGTTTCTGAGAAATGCCATTGCAATTTCCAAACTTTGAAAAATGCCATTTCATGCCATTTCTAGTGGTTTTTTTCGAAGTCTAGAGTGGCGTTTTTCAAAGTTTGCAAATTGCAGTGGCGTTTTCCAAAGTTTGCAAAAATTGCAGTGGCATTTTTAGAAGTTTGGAAATTGCAGTGGCATTTTTATGAATCGCCATATTTGTTGTGGCATTTATCTAATTTGTTTTTGAGACGGAAGTAGGGTGTCAACTGGGCTGTGCGGGGCACTCTGGCCTGTCTAGACAACCTTCTCTTTTATGTTTGCCACAGACCAGCCCAGTAGTTTTTTTTCTTTCTGAAAATGGCTAGCCCAGTTTCTTTTTGTGATTTGCCAAGTAAGTCGCTTTGTCAGGCCTGTTGGGCTGCAAATCTTTCAAGACGAGGAGAGCTTCATTCGGCTGGACGAGAAAATGGCCTATCAGTAATGAGAAATGAGCTGTACATTTTTAAAACACATCAAACCGGCAATTACTTTCAAATTTCTTTTTTCCATTTCAAGATTTTAAATTGCATTAGTTTTTATGCATGGACAATTTGTTGGATTTTATATTGATATACATTTATTTTTAAAATCAGTTTGAATGTGGCTCGAAATTTCAGGATTAAAAACAGTTCGGACCGCACCGAAATATGCAACATTTCGTAGAATTTTTTAACCGTGGCCACAATATGGGCTGTAATGCTAACAAAAAGAATACGGGCTCCAAAAAAAGCTTAAGAATTAGCAAATGGGCTGTAAATTATTAGAAATAATGGCAGATGGGTTGTATGCTATTTTCCACAGATTTGAGGCTTTCCTAAAAAAAGGTTGACGCACAAGCAGTGACTCTTGGATGTCCATCCAATGGCCGTCGTGCTTCTTCAATCTCTGCTCTTCCTGCTCCAGCCGCTCAAACAAGCGCCGGTGGGACTGCCTGCCCCCTCCTCCCCGCAGCCGGCTGTGCTGCCGCGCAGGCCTCACCGCCCCACCGTACTCCCATCGCTGGCTTAGCCATCCCTCTACTCACCCACACCTGCTGTTATTCTCCGACGACGGCAGACGAACCAGTAAACCCTCGTACAGTCGTACTCCCCTCCGCGTGGGAAACAACTGCTAGTCTTCCCTGCCTTCGTGTCATTCCTTTCCTAGGCCTCGCCGTCGTCCACCGCCCTAGTGCTCTCGGCACGGCCTGGTCAACGTGGTCAACGACCGACATGCATCTGAGGTGGACTGTACGTGGAGAGGCTGACAGCTGGGTGCACGGCCGCATGCAAGGAAATGCCTCCTTATTACGCGCAAAATAACGATTCCTCCACCTGACATCTGGGACCCACCAAAAGGGCCTCTGTATTTCGCGAAAAAATGTTACCGCCGCTGATAGCTCGGACCCACCAGCTATATCTTTGCACGCAAGGAAGTGCGTCCTTATTACGCATAAAAAAATGAATACCCCTTGCTAGCTGGGACCCAATATAGTGGCAGGCTGACTTGTGGGCCTACTAAGTTGACGGGGACGGAGGGCTTTGTCAACTTAGTCAATATGCACGATTCTAGCTCCAGTGACCATACGATGTCCATCCAACGGCCGTAGTGCTTCTTCAACCTCTGGTCTTCTTGCTCCAGCCGCCCAAACCAGCGCCGGTCGTGCCTCGTGCTCCTGCCTCCCGTGGCCGGCTGCGATGCGGCGGAGGCCTCACCGCCCCTACTACTCCCACCGCTGGCCAGGCCATCCCTCTACTCACCCACACCCCCTGTTATTCTGCGGCGATGGCAGCCTCACACCGCAGCGAACCAGTGAACCCTCGTACTCCTCTACACGTGGGCATCCACTGCCGCGTCTTCCCCGGCTCCGCGTCGTCCCCTTCCTAGGCCTCGCCGTCGTCCACCGCCCTGGTGCTCTCGGCGCTGCATGGTCAATGTGGTCAAGGAATGGCTTCCATCGGACATGGACTGTATGTGGAGAGGCTGACAGCTAGGTCCACGGCCGCAGCAAGGAAGTGCCTCCTTATTACGCGCAAAATAATTATTCCTCCACCTGACAGTGGGGACCCACCGAACAGGCCACCGTATTTCGCGAAAAAAATGTTTCCCCCTGACTGCTGGGACCCACCAACTACATCTTCGCACCCAAGGAAGTGCGTCCGGGCAAAAAAACTATTCGCCCCCCTAACTGCTGGGACCCACCAGCTACATCTTCGCAGGCAAGGAAGTGCCTGACAGTCGGGACCACCTGGTCGAAGCGTACGTAGCGTTGTCATTCTGGTCGCGAACGTGTACGTACATACTGGTCGATGTAGAGGCGCGCACGTGTCGTAGTAGAGGCGCGCACGTAGCATGTACACGTACGTACAACGGCTAGTGTGCAAGAAAGAAAATACGGCCACGTACGTACATACGGGCAGAGTCTCGAACGCCTACTCGCGCATATGTACGGCCAGGGCTCGTGGACATGGCTGGGTCGGAAGGAGAAACAGCGTCGTCGTCGTATTCATGGGGAGCCAACCGGCTGGGTCGAAACGGAATGCGTCGTCGTGTTCATCGGGAGGGGTTGGACGGAACAACCGATGGAAACGAGGCCTGGCGTACCGCAGAACGGAGGAAACAGCCTTGTGTTCGACCGGCCACGTTCGAAACGGGATCCTATTGATCGGGAGGGGTCTGTCGTACCGCAAAACGGAGGAAACGGACCTCCTACGACCGAAACGGGGGCCGGGAGGGGTGTGGCGTACCGCAAAATGGAGGAAACGGACTTGTGTTGGAGCGCTACGGTCGAAACGGGGGTCCTGTTTATCGGGAGGGGTGTGGCGTACCGCAAAATGGGACTCCACGGGATACTGTTCATCTCCACCGTCGACCCCCTCCAACCTCCACGGGCTACTGTTCATCCACCATCGACCCCCTCCAGCCTCCACGGGCTACTGTTCATCCACCTATGACCTCCTCCACCCTCCACCTGCGACTGTTCATCTACGGGCTCCTGTTCATCCAGCCTCCACTGCGCGCTACTCCACCGGCTACTGTTCAACCAGCCCTCTCCACGGGCTCCTGTTCAACCACCCCTCCACCACTACTAGGAAAAGGCCTACTAATGGCGCACCTAATTTGGCCATTAATGGCGCATTAGTGGTGCGCCATTAGTAGCACGCCATTAGTATATTTTACTAATGGCGCACCACTGGTGCGCCATTAGTATCTGGTATACTAATGGCGCACCCCAGATGCGCCATTAGTATATACAACAGTGCGCCATTAGTATGCCTCCCAGGGGGCCATCTATACCCAGGTGCTTTGGCATACTAATGGCGCACAACAACAGGATGCGCCATTAGTAACTTCGGCATACTAATGGCGCACTGTTTAGTGATGCGCCATTAGTATCCTTTGGCATACTAATGGCGCACTATGATGTGATGCGCCATTAGTATGAATATTAGGTTTTTTTTTATTTTTTTATTTTCTGTTTTTTGCACAGGTTACAAAATGTATAATTGGACAAAATATAGACAACACACATCAACAACAGATTCATCGAATACAATAGAAGATTAGTCTCTGAATACAATTCATCATTTTAGTCTCCGAATACAATTCATCATATTAGTCTCCGAATTGAAAAGAGCGAACAAAGATAGAACATTATATTACAAGTCTCGAGACCGCGAGTTTGTCTTCACATTACAAGTCGATATCGATCATCTAAACTACCATCACATAGAAGAGAGCTGCGTCATCACGATGAGCATCATCACGATGAAACTCGTCTTCATCCGGTTCCTCCAACGCTCCCTCCCCTCTCCCGCTAGATAGCGGGCGTATCTAGATTCGTCCTCGGCCCTAGTGGCGTACCCTTTGTAACTGTTACCGCTGAATCGGTGAACCTGTCTCCGACACTCCTCCCAGTCGTCGTAGACTCCGGGAACCTTACCCTTGTACACGACATACCACGGCATCGCTATGCAGTAGCCAAACGAAACGTTAGTACTAATTCACAGACAATACATAAGCAATATATAAGTATGCAACAGAACGATCGGAAGAGAAAAGCAAGACATTAATAGCATCGATTACATCTAAGTTGAACGACTCTCGAAACCAAAGAGACATACTACAAGTTCATTAAAGTTTAATTACAACATGAGCCAATCGATGTTTCAGAACTAGACACAGCATCACTGCTTTCGACTCGACTCAAGGGACCGGAGCGTGGATGAAGCCGCCGTCTATCGTGGGAGTCATGAAACAACGGGCGTTGTCAGCCTGCATTTGTAGGTGCTCGGCCTCCTCTCTTGTTACTCCAGTTTGAACATCAAAGTCATAAAGAACAATGACATCAAACTCAAACAATTCAAGTCTTATTCTGAGGGATTGAATTCTTGGAACGGTATCCAGCACTGTGTCCACATATTTGGCAATATCTGCCTAATCAAAGCGATGATGTGTGGCGAGCAGATTTGAAGCAGGCCTTATGCAGACCCTTTTGTAGAATTGCAAAGTTTATGGTACACAAGATCGACACTTCAAGTATAAGTGATTTAATCCATACCATTAGGGACTAATAAATGTATCTTCGCCCTCCTAAGATTTCTTTCAATCTACGCCACTGCCACCTATATATATTACTCAAACTGGCCCAAGGGCCATGATGTTACAGACAAATTACAAGCCGATGTAATCCATTCAGTTAGTGAACTCTCATTGTTTCTCAAAGGAATTCCAAACAAGCACAAACAGAAACTTCGTGTAAAATTCATGAGTTCACATGTACATGCTAGGTGCTTACATACACCGAGTAGTTTCAGACTGGAACCGTGTAGAACATACAGAAGATTGATTATTTGCAAACCCTACACCCTAAAATTTACAAAGGGGAAGGAGGAGGCCGGAGGGGGAGGGAGAGGTGGGGGCAGTACCTGAGGAGGCGGAGGAGGCCGGAGGGGACAAGGAGGAGGTCGGAGCGGCGCGGCGGTGGCGCGGACGAGGAGGAGGGCGAGGACGAGGACGACGGGGCGGCGGCGTCGGGAGAGGAGAGGGGAAGGGGATCGAGGGCGACGTCGAGGGGCGAGGAGGAGGTCGGGGCAGCGGCGTCGGGAGAGGAGAGGGGAAGGGGCAGCGGCGTCGGGGTGTCGGGGCGGAGACGAGGACGACGGGGCATCGTCGAGGCGGCGGGGCAGCGGCGTCGGGAGAGGAGAGGGGAAGGGGATCGAGGGCGAGGGCGAGGGAGAGAGAGGGGATAGGTTATCTTCCAATAGGTACATCCATACTAATGGCGCACCTCACCCTGGTGCGCCATTAGTATTTTTTTTTTGATTTCTGCTCGAGCCAACAGGTTATCTTCCACCTGACCTGATCCAAACCAAGTTCCCTCTACTAGCTCGACTGGTCAGCAGCCAGTTCTCACACCAGGAGGTCCTGGGTTCGATTCCTAGGCTCCACAATTTTTTTATGCATTTAAAATGATGTTTGATATTTATTTGTGTTTAAATATGTTCAAACTTGTTTAAATCATAACAGTAATATTTTTTTATAAGACAGTAATAATTTTTTTAAAAATATCATCAAACAGTAATGCCGGTGGAGCGGGGGAGGGTGCGTGGGGTCCGGGGGGCCGGTGGACCGGGGGGTGCTCGGCGGCGAGGGGGACCGGATCTGGCGAGGTGGGATAGCAATCGAGATGGAGGGGGATCGAGATCGAGTGTCCATGAAATTTAAAAATATTCATGATAGTTCAAAAAGTGCCCATGAAATACAATCTAGAAATGAAGGCTAAGATTTAAATACAATCGATCTTAGCTAGCTATCTGTTCACAATCTTCTTGCCCTTCTTTTTCGCAAATGGAGTTCTTCTGTGGAACGGACGTCCTTTAGGTAGGGTGGTCCTGCTTCTTCTTGTGGTGTATGCTGCTACTTCATCATCGTCGTCATGTTTGATTCTCGGGTCGCCGTACTTGTCGAAGTCTTGCTCATTGGCTACTCCATCCATTCCGATGATCTTCCTTTTGCCTCTCCTCACGACAACACGACTGGGCTTTGACTGGTCGGTAATGAAGAAGCATTGGTCCACTTGGGAAGCCAGTACCCATGGCTCATTTTTCGCGGTGACGTTTGCGCCTGCGGTCTTGGATTTGGCTTCGGGTATAACCATGGTGGTGAAATATCGGTCTTCTTTTAGGACGCTCTTGGCCCATCTGACACGGAATATCGGGACCTTCTCTCCAGCGTAGCTCAGCTCCCAGATCTCCTCGATCCTTCCGTAGTATCTGTCCTTGTCGTTACCGGTGTAGGATTCCATCGTTACCCCAGAGTTCTGATAACCATCGCTCTTCATGTCCTTGGCCTCGGTGTAGAATGTGTAGCCGTTGATATCGTACGCCTCATAGGTCATCAGGTTGTGCTCGGCGCCCTGTGACAAGGCGAATATGAGTTGTTCTTCCGCGGAAGAATCCTCATGTAAAGGGTACGACAGAAGCTTCTGCTTGAAATAACGCGTGAAACATGAGTTGTGCTCTTTGAGTATATCTCCGTCCGTCCTCTGTTGGCCTCGGCCATTGTACGTCTTCTTAATAAAGGTTTTGTGCTCTACCACCCAAGGATTGACCACGTCTATGTGTTGTAGCGCGACTAGGTTTGCTCTTTCAAAGTCGGCGAGTCGACCCTCGAAGTCGACATGCATTTCGCGGCGACCCTCACGGTGACCCCATCCAGCGAGCCTGCCGAGGTGCCTGTTGACGGGCAGACCAATGGGGTTCTCGATGCCTAGATAATTCGTGCAGTAGGAGATGCACTCTTCGGTCAGAAAGCCCCTGGCTATGCTTCCCTCTGGACGTGACATGTTGCGAACGTATCCTTTGATGACACCATTCATCCTTTTGAACGGCATCATGCTGTGCAGGAACGTCGGCCCGAGTTGGATGATATCGTCCACGATATGGACCAGCAGATGCACCATAACGTCGAAGAATGCGGGCGGGAAGTACATCTCAAGCTCGCATAGTATCACCATGATCTCTTCCTGTAGCCTTCTGAGTTGCCTCACGCCAACAGACTTCCGAGAGATGACGTCGAAAAAGTTGCATAGGCCAAATAGCGTTTCACGAACGTGCGCGTCCATGATCCCACGGATTTCAACTGGAAGTATCTGCGTCATCAGCACGTGACAGTCGTGAGACTTCATCCCGCTGAACTTCAGCTTCGCTAGGTCTAGGTATCTGCTTATCTTCCCCGCGTAACCGTAAGGAAGTTTTACTCCTACGAGGCAGGTGAAAAACTGCTCGATCTCCTCCTGACTTAGAGTGAAGCACGCGGGAGGGTAGTCATTTCCGGTCTTCTTGGCCTTTTTGCCTTTGCGACGACTTTCCGTGTCCTGCTTCGCCTCATCATCATCATCATCATCATCATCATCATCATCATCATATATAGCGTGAAGCTCCTGCCTGATGCCCATTGATTTCAAGTCTGCCCTTGCTTTCGGCCCATCTTTGGTCCTCTCTGGCATGTTGAGCAGGGTACCAAGCAGACTCTCGCACACGTTCTTCGTGATATGCATGACATCAAGGCTGTGAGGCACATGGTGGATCTTCCAGTACGGCAAGTCCCAGAAAACAGACCTCGTTTTCCATACCTTCAGCAGTGGCTCTGGCGCCTTTCGCTTCTTTCCCGGCTCTGCCGCCTTTTGCTTCTTTCCCGGCAGTGGGCAGTCTTTCCAATTTTTCAACAGCTCGTCTATTTCCTTACCGCTCCTCGTACGTGGGCGTCCTCGGGGTTCGGTTTCACCATCGAATAGATCCTTGCGTTTTCTCCATGGGTCATCGTCGCGAAGTCACCTTCGGTGTCCCATGAACACGGTTTTCGAAGACCCGGGATCTCTATCTAGCTGGCGATACGTTGTGTCATCCATGCACCTGACGCATCCAGAAAATCCGTGGACCACCTGCCCCGCGACATATCCGTAACCGAGATAGTCGTGCACCGTCATGAGCAGCGCGGCTCTCATAGGGAAATATTCTTTCTCTGCGGCGTCCCACGTATTGGTTGGCGTTTTCCACATCGTGTCAAGCTCCTCTTTCAGCAGCCCCAGATACAGATTGATGTCGTTCCCTGGTTGTTTCGGTCCTTCAATTAGCATACTCATGTGAATGTACTTCCTCTTCATGCACAACCAGGGGGGAAGGTTGTGCATCCACACAAACACAGGCCAGGTGCTATGTGTGCTTCTCTGGCTGCCAAACGGATTGACTCCATCGGTGCTCGCGCCCAGCACGATGTTCCTTGGATCGTTCCCAAATTCTAGGTCTTCGAAGTTCAACGCTTGCCACTGGCTCGCATCCTTAGGGTGACTCAGCATCTTGTCTTTTTTATCTATCTCCGGATCATTTGCGTCATCTTCTCACTTCTTCTCCTCCCTATCCGCGTGCCAACGCAGGAGCTTTGCTACCTTAGGGTCCGCGAAATACCGCTGCAGACGAGGAGTGATTGGAAAGTACCACACCACTTTTCGAGGAGCTTTCTTCCTCTTCTTGTATCGAGTGACGCCGCACACCGGACATATGGTAGACTCCGCGTGCTCGTCCCGATAAATGATGCAATTGTTCATGCACACATGGTATTTCACGTGCGGTAAATCCAGAGGACACACGATTTTCTTCGCCTCCTCCAAACTGGTCGGGCACTTGTTCCCCTTGGGAAGACGTTTGTGCCAGAATGACATGTTCTCGTCGAAGCATGCGTCGGTCATTTTGTGTTTTACCTTCATCTCCAGAGCCATGAGCGTTACTTTCAGGCGGGTATCCTCGGGCCTGCATCCTTCATACAATGGAGTAACCGCGTCTAACTCAAGTTGATCCATCTTGGCTTTCTCTCGGGCGGCAGCTCTTGCGTTATCCGTCTGCTTGAGAAGCAGCTCTTGAATATGAGGGTCCTGCACCCAGCCCATCGATGGTCCAGCGTCGTCTGCTCCGCCGGCATCATCATCTTCATGATCATGCCCGTCGTCTGCTCTGGCATCTTCCTCATCATCATGTCCTGCATCTTCTACATGATGACTGTGTATAGCATCACCGTCGTGATCATCTCCTGGGGATTCTTCGTCTTCTCGCCCGCCCGAGCCGCGGTGGTTGTCTTGCTGCCCTTCCTCATTTCTTGCCCGGCCCCCATGGACGACTTCGTAGTCATCTTCATCACCTTGCCACCGATAGCCATCCATGAAACCACGCAAGAGCACGTGGTCCCACACCTGCCCGGATTCCGGGTCCGCAATAAGGCTCTTCAGCTTGCATCTTCGACACGGACATCTTATCTCCGTCTCATTCTTTTGAAGCATCTCGGCCTTCGCGGACCTCAAAAACCTATTCACGATGCCTTCGGTCATCATGCGAACCATGGTCGCCTGCGGGGTAGAGCAAAACGATATTTTAGAACCAAGAAAAAATTTGGCATGACTTTCCCTAAAAATAGGACCAAAAAGAATGCTTAATGCCAAAATTCTCGCCGAAACAGAAATGAATCAACATTCCGGCAAAATATTGGCAACTATCGCATTTCAAATACCGGTACACCTCCAAACACAAACACATATGCAACACCACAAACATATGCAACACCACGAACATACATAGATCTAGCTAGGCCATAAAAAGTGCATGTGCACATTGTTGTAGGGAGAACAACATAAATATAGCTTCCCCCCTTACTTACCTATCAAAACAAGGTAATTTAACCACTTAAATTGAATGAATCTATGGTGGAAATGAGGTGAAAAAGAGGAGGCACCCGAGACAAGGAGGAGGTGGAGAGAATGAAGTGGAGAGAAAGTGAGTGTGGGTAGGAGAGGCTGTCCAAAATATCTTGTTGCTGCCCACTTACTAATGGCGCACCAACTCTAAATGCGCCATTAGTAATCCAGGTTACTAATGGCGCACCTTCTGGTGGTGCATCATTAGTATGTTTGGACAGGCGCACTAGTTAATTTTTTTTTGATACTAATGGCGCACCCTGGGCCAGGTGCGCCATTACTAGTTACAACTAGTAATGGCGCACTGTGTCTGGATGCGCCATTAGTATGTTTGGACAGGCGCACTAGTTAAATTTTTTTTATACTAATGGCGCACCCTGGGCCAGGTGCGCCATTACTAGTTACAACTAGTAATGGCGCACTGTGTCTGGATGCGCCATTAGTATGTTTGGACAGGCGCACTAGTTAATTTTTTTTGATACTAATGGCGCACCCTGGGCCAGGTGCGCCATTACTAGTTACAACTAGTAATGGCGCACTGTGTCTGGATGCGCCATTAGTATGTTTGGACAGGCGCACTAGTTAATTTTTTTTGATACTAATGGCGCACCCTGCGCCAGGTGCGCCATTAGTAGTTTCAACTCTAATGGCGTATCAGAAGGTGGTGCACCATTAGTATATACTAATGGCGCACCGCTTGTCTGGTGCGCCATTAGTGTCAATCCCATCTATAGCCCTTTTTCTAGTAGTGCACGGGCTACTGTTCATCCAGCCCTCCACCGTCTACTGTTCATCCTGCCCTCCACGGGGTGGTCCTGTTCATCCTGCCCTCCATGGGGTCCTGTTCATCCAGCCCAACCCGACTCAATCGATCGGGGTCCTGTTCATCCAGAGGCAACACCACGGGGTCCTGTTCATCCACCCCACCGGGAACTGTTGATCCAAACCCCCCAGCGCTCACTGTTCATCTAGAGGCAGCATCGATCAGCTTCAGTTAGCAGCAGTAGCGAAGGAATCGCTCGATCGGGTTCAGTTAACAGCCATCGATCGATCGCTCGGGTTCAGTAACGCCTAGCTGCAGTGCAATCGCTCGAGTTCAGTTAGAGCCCAACGCCTTGCACCCACGCGCGTGCGTGTACGAGAGAAACACGCATCGCTCGGACCCGACCACCCACCGTAACCGGGAACACCCCGATATTTTCCTCGCCCTCGCTTCTACCACTGTTTTTTCCGTCATGGATGGCCCAAAGAATGTCATGCAGCTGCGTCTCCGGCCCGCCCAGGACGAAAAGCCCATTTTTTGTCATGATTTTTTGTCATAGAAGTAGGACCCCACCACATCTATGATGATACCGGGTTTTGTCACAATTATTGTCATAGAAGTGTCATAAGTATGACAGAAAAGATTTTCGTTTGGCCCAAAATGTCACGGATGTGTCTTTTTTTGTAGTGTGATGATGGAGTTGTTGATGATGTAGGCTTGTCGTCCATCTTCCAAGGCATAGGCTCACCATCATAGAAGGATGATCGAGTCTCTGGGATCCTTAAATCTGCAGCCAAACTCATCCTCTTGAATCTATATTCATACTCACAGTTTTGGTTTTGCAGGTCATTGATTTGGGCTTGGAGATGCTCGATTTTCTCGTGAAGCTTGAAGATGGTCTCCCCAATGTTCTTGGCATCCAGCTTGTGGTTGTTGGTGAACTCCACGATCATCATGTGGTTGGCGTTGAGTCCATGTTCCACCATCCCCTGGCACTTGAAAACTTGTTGCTCCATTGCTTCGAGTCTTGTCTCCACGCTTCCGGTCCACCTTGGTCCCTCGACATCACGGATGTGCAGCAACCCATCACACATCTCAATGGTTTGAGGGTGTTGCAGCACCTCCGCGAGGTAGGGATTGATAACCTTCTCGAAGAACTTTTCCTTGGGGGCGTTTGGAGACGTCATGATGATCTAAATCTGTCAGAAAAACACCTCGAAACAAAAATAGAGGATATTTGTGTGGTACGGTGGTCAAAACCTTCGGGAGATTATATAATGAATCTTTACTGTCCAAAAGAAGTATCGTGCAAGAAAACGGAGTCCAGAGAGTACACAAGGTGCCCACGAGGCAGGGGGCGCGCCCAAAGGGTAGGGCACACTC
Source organism: Aegilops tauschii subsp. strangulata (assembly GCF_002575655.3). NCBI lineage: Eukaryota > Viridiplantae > Streptophyta > Magnoliopsida > Poales > Poaceae > Aegilops > Aegilops tauschii. The sequence goes on from NC_053035.3 coordinate 462,741,255, forward strand.
TCCACCCTCGTGGACGCCTCGTGTCCTTCCTGGACTACTTCTTATTTTTCCATTTTCTTAAATATTCCAAAACAGAGAAAAACTGACATTAGAACTGTTTTGGAGTCGGTTTACTTACCGTACCACATACCTATTCCTTTTTGGAGTCTGAAACGTTCTGGAAAGTGTCCCTTATGTACTCCTCTGGGGTCATGGTGTCAATAACATTAGTTTCAACATTAATAGGATTACCTGAGATATAATGTTTGATTCTTTGACCATTCACCACCTTTGGATTTGTGCCTTCGAAGTTGTTGATTTTTATGGCATCGGAATGATAGACCTCCTCGATAACGTAAGGACCTTCCCATTTAGAGAGAAGCTTTCCTGCAAAAAAATCTTAAACGAGAGTTGAATAGCAACACATAATCACCTACATTAAACTCACGCTTTTGTATCATTTTGTCATGCCATCTTTTAACTTTTTCTTTAAACAGTTTGGCATTCTCATAGGCTTCAGTTCTCCATTCATCAAGTGAGCTAATGTCAAATAGCCTCTTCTCACCGGCAAGTTTGAAATCATAGTTGAGCTCTTTGATGGCCCAATAAGCCTTATGTTCTAGTTCGAGAGGTAAGTGACATGCTTTTCCATAAACCATTTTATACGGAGACATACCCATAGGATTTTTTATGCAGTTCTATAGGCCCATAATGCATCATCAAGTTTCTTAGACCAGTTCTTTCTAGATCTATTAACAATCTTTTGCAAAATTAATTTGATCTCTCCATTACTCAATTCTACTTGACCACTATACTGTGGGTGGTATGGAGATGCAATTCTATGATTAACGTCATACTTAGCAAGCATCTTACGAAAAGCATCATGAATAAAATGTGAACCACCATCAGTCATTAAATATCTAGGAACTCCAAACCTCGGAAAAATAACTTCTTTAAGCATCTTAATAGAGGTGTTATGATCAGCACTACTAGTTGGAATAGCTTCCACCCACTTAGTAACGTAATCAACAACAACTAAAATATGTGTGTACCCATTAGAGGAAGGAAACGGTCCCATATAATCAAAGCCCCAAACATCAAATGGTTCAATAACAAGTGAATAGTTCATAGGCATTTCTTGACGTCTACTAATATTACCAATTCTTTGACATTCATCACAAGACAAGACAAACTTGCGGGCATCTTTGAAGAGAGTAGGCCAATAAAAACCGGATTGCAATACCTTATGTGCAGTTCTATCTCCAGCGTGGTGTCCTCCATAAGCCTCGGAGTGAAACTTGCGTAGGATATGTTCCTGTTCATGCTCAGGTACACAACATCTAATAACACCATCTACTCCTTCTTTATAAAGGTGTGGGTCATCCAAAAAGTAATGTCTCAAATCGTAGAAAACCTTTTTCTTTTCCTGGTATGTGAAGCTAGGTGGTATAAGTTTAGCAACAATGTAATTAGCATAATCAGCATACCATGGAGCAGTACGAGAAGCATTTATGACAGCTAATTGTTCATCAGGAAAGCTATCATCAATACGTAGTGGGTCATTAAGAACATTCTCTAACCTAGAGAAGTTGTCTGCAACGGGGTTCTCAGCTCCCTTTCTATCAATAATATGCAAATCAAATTCTTGTAGCAAGAGAACCCATCTAATAAGTCTAGGTTTAGCATCTTTCTTTTCCATAAGATATTTAATAGCAGCGTGATCAGTGTGAACAGTTACCTTAGAATCAACAATATAAGGTCGAAACTTATCACAAGCAAATACAACTGCTAAAAATTCCTTTTCAGTAGTAGCATAATTTCTCTGGGCACTGTCTAGAGTTTTACTGGCATATTGAATAACATTTAATTTCTTATCAATTCTTTGTCCTTGAACAGCACCTACAACATAATCACTAGCATCACACATAATTTCAAAGGGTAAATTCCAATCAGGTGGCTGAACAATAGGCGCAGAAATCAAGGCTTTCTTAAGTATTTCAAATGCTTCTACACAATCATCATCAAAGATAAAAGGAACATCTTTTTGTAGGAGGTTAGTCAGAGACCTAGAAATTTTTGAGAAGTCCTTAATGAACCTCCTATAAAAACCGGCATGACCAAGGAAACTTCTTATACCTTTAATGTCCTTGGGACACGACATCTTTTCAATAGCATCAACTTTAGATTTATCAACTTCAATACCTCTTTCAGAAACTTTATTCCCCAAGACAATTCCTTCATTAACCATAAAGTGGCACTTCTCCCAATTCAAGACGAGATTAGTTTCTTCACATCTCTGCAAAACTCGATCAAGGTTGCTCAAGTAATCATCAAAAGAAGTTCCATATACGGAGAAATCATCCATGAAAACCTCAACAATCTTTTCACGAAAATCAGAGAATATAGCCATCATGCATCTTTGAAAGGTAGCAGGTGCATTGCATAAACCAAAAGGCATACGTCTATAAGCAAAGGTACCGAAAGGACAAGTAAAAGTGGTCTTTCCTTGATGCTCTTTTGACACAGGTATTTGAGAGAAACCAGAGTAACAATCTAGAAAGCAAAAATGTGTGTGTTTGGATAATCTTTCTAGCATTAGATTAATAAAAGGTAAAAGGAATTGATCCTTTTTGTAGTTTTATTTAGTTTACAAAATTCAATTACCATTCTATAACCTGTAACAATTATTTGTGGGATCAATTCATCTTTATCATTAGGAACAACAGTAATACCTCCCTTCTTAGGGACACAATGGACATGACTTACCCACTGACTATCAGCAACGGGATAAATTATACTTGCCTCCAAAAGCTTTAGTATTTCTTTTCTTACCACTTCTTTCAACTTAGGATTTAACCTTCGTTGGTGATCGACAAACAGTTTAGCGTCTTTTTCCAATTATATTTTGTGTTGGCATAGAGTGGGACTAATGCCCTTAAGATCATCAAGAGTATATCCAATAGCAGTGTAGCGACCCGACCTCAGACAGTCAAGTCTTTGTGCTTAATTGTCATCCCTGGATCGGTATGCTGACACACACAGTACTCGAGGATTTATAACAGAGGTAAATCACATGTATTAAGTAACGTAAATACCATTACCTCAATCTAAATAGCGGAAGTAACAACAAGGTTGTGGATTCCCATCAACACCAACGGCAAAGTTGAGTGTAGAAATCGTAACCCTAACGTATCACTTACTCGTCGTAAGAATCCTGCAACATGAGACGTTGCAGCCATGTAGGTCAGTACATTGAATGTACTGGCAAATTCACACCATAGGATAATGATGAAATAGCTATCACTACATGCATATTTGGCTGGTGGAAAAGCTCTATGGTTATAATGTTTTTGCGAAAAGCCAATTTTTTCCTACATCAAAGGAATATATTTTATTTAACTACCAAGTTGGTTGAAAATTATTGAGAAGGTTCCTCGAACTCAATCCCAATTAAAAGTTAACAACCCAACAAATTAATTAAGTAAAGTGACGAGATCAACATGATAATTCAAGACCCAGATACACAAGTTGTCCATAACCGGGGACACGGCTAATCATGATTAGTTTGTACACTCTGCAGAGGTTTGCGCACTTTTCCCCACAAGACTCGATCTCCTCCTTTGCATTTCTCATACTACATGGTGTTTGAGAAACGGATGACCGAGACACAGTCTTTCAGAAGCATTAACTCTAACCCTGGGTAGACAGTACCAACCTATATCCCCTACATCTGCTAGCCTACCACTGGAAGAGGTCATGCAACCTACTCAACTATGCTAGAGCCCATAATAGCTTGTGGCTGCACACGGAAGTTTCTAGCATGAATAATCTTATGATCCCTTTGAGCCTGGGTGGCATTCCATAGGGTGATCACACGGGTCCTCCGGGATCCCCTTGGGCAAGCACTGGGTGCTCCAGGGTGCCCCTACCATTCCACCCAGATGTGTATTAAAGTAGCCACCTTAAGTTAACCATTAAATAATAACTCTCACATCTGTCATGAATTCTCTCAAACCAATCCACGTCTACGAGCATAGCATAGCAGTAAGCATAACGTAGAAGTAACTCATGTCGGTGTCAAAACCGGCGGATCTCGGGTAGGGGGTCCAGAACTGTGCATCTAGGAACGATGGTAACAGGAGACGGGGGACACGATGTTTACCCAGGTTCGGGCCCTCTCTATGGAGGTAATACCCTACTTCCTGCTTGATTGATCTTGATGAATATGAGTATTACAAGAGTTGATCTACCACGAGATCGTAATGGCTAAACCCTAGAAGTCTAGCCTGTATGACTATGGTAATGAGTATATCTCCTTGCCGGACTAACCCCTCCGGTTTATATACACACCGGGGGGATCTAGGGTTTACATGGAGTCGGTTACATAAGAAGGAATCTTCATAGTTGGTCGCCAAGCTCGCTCTCCACGCCAAGTAGAGTCCAATCCGGACACGGTGTAGTCTTCGGCCTTCATGTCTTCACAGCCCATCAGTCCGGCCCATGGATAACAGGCGGGACGCCCGAGGACCCCTTAGTCCAGGACTCCCTCAGTAGCCCCCGAACCAGTCTTCAATAGCGAGGTGCTCGGCACACATATTGTCTTCGGCATTGCAAGGCGGGTTCCCTCTTCAATGATCTCCAAGTAATGTAGTCGGCCATTGATCCAATGTCGCCCCCTTGGCTTCTGCACGTTAAATAATCTTCGTCCTCCACGTGTCGAGCGAATGTGGAAAGTCAGGGTATTTTGGCGAATAACACCCCATCCACGCGAGGAAGAGCGCCTACTTAAAGAGATTGGATCCCAGATCCATTCAGCGATGCGCAGAAGAAATCCCCAGAGGCTGCTTAGGAGAAACCATTCCGGCATGGCTAGCGTTCCCAGCTCCTCTGCTCGTCCCGGCCCAGAGAAAGGCGAGTGGGAGAGGTGTTCTGTGTCTCATAGCCGATTGACGAAGTTGCAAACGCAGGGATTTCTTCCCCATGCAGATCTAGTCCCTGTTCGAATGGGGCTACCTTCCTTCAATGAGGGGACTCAAGCAGAGGACTTCCCCAATCCGTCTGGGGGAGAGCGAGTGTGTTTTATCCCCTACCTGCTAAGAGGCGTTGGATTTCCAATCCATCCGTTCCTCTGAGGGCTTCTGGAGTACTATCGGTGTCAAAACCGGCGGATCTTGGGTAGGGGGTCCCGAACTGTGCGTCTAAGGCGGATGGTAACAGGAGGCGGGTGACATGATGTTTACCCAGGTTCGGGCCCTCTCGATGGAGGTAATACCCTACTTCCTGCTTGATTGATCTTGATGACATGAGTATTACAAGAGTTGATCTACCACGAGATTGTAGAGGCTAAACCCTAGAAGCTAGCCTATGGTTATGATTGTTCTTGTCCTACGGACAAAACCCTTCGGTTTATATAGACACTGGAGGGGGCTAGGGTTACACAGAGTCGGTTACAAGGGAGGAGATCTACATATCTGTATTGCCAAGCTTGCCTTCCACGCAAAGGAGAGTCACGGGATGAAGTCTTCAATCTTGTATCTTCATAGTCCAACAGTCCGGCAGAAGTATATAGTCTGGCTGTCCGAGGACCCCCTAATCCAGGACTCCCTCAGTAGCCCCCGAACCAGGCTTCAATGACGATGAGTCCGGCGCGCAGATTGTCTTCGGCATTGCAAGGCGGGTTCTTCTCCAAATTCTGAGTACCTGTCGAGTAGTGTCCGGCTTCCCATGAATGTTGCACTCCTTGGCTTCTGCGCCTAATAATGGCTATCCTCCACCTGTTAAGCGAATGCGAGAAGTCGGGGCATTTTTACACTTGCCACCCTAACCATGTAAGTAAATCGTCTATTTAAAGAGGTGGGGATCCTCAGATCCAGATCACCGTCCTCCCACAGCGAGTATCCATCGGAGCGCGCCCGGAAAAGTCCATCCCATCATGGCCGGCCATCGCAGCTCCTCCTCTTGCTCCCGTAGCCCTAAGCCATGCAATTGGAAGAAGTGTTCCGTCCCTCACAGCCAATTAGTAGAGTTACAGACCCAGGGATTCCTCCCTCCAGCGTATATGGTCCCCGTTCGAGCCGGACTAGCCACTTATAATGGCGGGGAGCAAGCGGAGAGCTTTCCCAACCCATCAATGGGGGAGCGGGTATGCCTTGTCGATTACTTATTAAGGGGACTTGGATTTCCAATCCATCAGTTCCTCCGCGGGCTCCTGGAGTTCTACGGCCTCCAGCTGCATAATTTTACCCCCGCCTCCATATTACACATCGCTGGCTATGTCGCCCTTTGCGAGCTATTTTTGGGCTGCGAAGCTCATTTCGAGCTATGGAAGAGGCTATTCTGCCTCGTACCCCGTACACAGGAGGGGTCAATATATCAAGTGGGCGGAGCCGAAATATGGCGCATCGCCGGGATCGGATACCTGTCCGGTACTCTGAAGAAAACCTCCGAAGACTGGCCTTCGGAGTGGTTTTATATGGAGGACGTCCCCCTTCCGGAACCTATTCGGATGGGCCTTCCTGAGTTCGACAACGCTCCCTTGAAGAAACGCCGCAGCTGGCGCCCTCGGAGCCCCCAGGAGGAAGATAACGGAGAAATCCTTTACCTGATGGGCCGGATAAAGACGCTGACCAAATCAGGATTGACAATAACCGAGGTTATGTCAATATGTATAATGCGGGGGGTGCAGCCACTTCAATATTGGGGACAACCCATGTGGCACTTCAATGGAGAAGACGATGCCACCCGCTGCGGTCGTAGGGGACCGGACATAGTCGCTGCTCTAGCGAAAATCCTGTCTGATTTGTACAAAGGAGAGGAAGAGGAGTTCATCCGCATTAAGCCACAGGATGGATTCTCCATGTACAACTCCCCAAGCTGGGTGAGCTGCTACTTTTTACTTCAAACCTTCCCGCATTCCTCGTCATATGTATTTACCTTGCCATTTCATAGCAGGAACTGCGAAAAGCTGTGAGGGAGGTCCACAGCCCGCCTCCACAACCAGAGGACTCTGACCGGGCCCTCGACCCCGGACTCGAAGAAGATCCAGACACATTTGTGGAGCTTATTGACAGGACGTTCTATCAATTAAGCTGCAACAGTGCCATGGTGGCCATCGTAGCCGATTGTCCTGGACTACTCCCTGCATCGCATGTAAGTAAAACCGGATTTCCAACTTCCGAGAAGGATCACTTTTTCTGCACTTCACCTACCGCACACATATGGTGTCTTACAGGGAAGGCCCTCGGGACGCCATGCTGAACCCGCAGTGACTCACCAACAAGGGGCACCGAAGCCGGGTAGGCTTAAAAGGAAGGCGGTCAGGACTGAGACGCCGTCGCAGAGGTATGAAAAAGAACCCCGCTCCATGGTCGTCTTCTTTTAAAATATAACAACGCCCATGTTTCCTAGTAGGAAAAACGCTCGCCGGACTATATCCGGAGAGGTTGCCGGCCACGCCTCCACCAGTCGGGCTGCAGAGCCGGACTTAGAGGCGGACGCTAACATGGGGCCAACGCCGGATGTTCCTCCTATAGAGGATGCGGATAGGCTGTCTGCTACGAATTCCGAAGTGGAGAGCACCATGAATCACAGGCGTTGTCAGGCCGTACTCCGCGACGCTTGTTTCTCCCAAGAGGCATTCGATGCCTTCAACTCAGGAGACGCGTACATCCGAGCTGCTCAAAATGGTCTTGCCAGAGCCACGGACCAGTATGTAAAGGATATACGAGTAAGAAAATCTAATAATTATGTATATCAGTAGCCCCTGAGACTTGAAACAGTTGACACAGCTGATTTAAGGATCATTATTTGTGTAGGTTCTTACGGAGAAGAATACCCAATTGTCTCAAGAGCTGGAGGAGTGCAAAGCCCAGCTTCAGGCCGCAGTTGCCGCAGTGAAGGAGTCCGAGAAGGCCCCATCTGGTAACACTTGTTTCTATTGCAAAGAATGACATGTACGAGGTAGAATGCGGCATGTATGCAAATCTGACAATAGATTCTGCAGATGACCCTGGAGTGAATCCGGAGGCCGTGCAAGGCGATGAGCCACATGCTCAACGACAGCTAAAGGCTGGCGAGCGCGTGCTTAAGAAGGTTAGGCAGGAGAAAAACGATCTCCAAGATGCCAATATCCGGCTGAGTGTTGAACTTAAAGATGTTCGGGCCCAGCTTGCTAACTCTGTAAAGGAGAATAAGAGGCTTCTACGCGGCATTTTTAGTAAGTGCTTGAACGAACTTTTATAGAGTTCGGCGAAGAAACCGGCTAACAAAGTTATATCTGTAGGTATGCTGACGGGTCGTCCCGCGGAAGAGATGCCCGGGTCTGCAGGTGATCTTCTGCCCGAGCTCTCACGACTGCACGAACAAGTTCGGCAGGTGATGCAGGGCATTGCCCGGGCCTTGTGGCCATCCGCCTCCCTGCCGGGAGGCATGGGGGAGCTCGCAGATATGCTCAAGGGAGCGCGGCGACGCTTCCGATTATGGAAGATATCTTCCCGCCGACAAGGTGCGAGGGAAGCCTGGGCCATGGTGAAGACTCGATATACCAAGGCTGACCCGAACCATATTGTAACATCCCAAATTTTCAATTTGGTATGTTATACATAGATCATCATTGCATATCATATTTTATTGCATTTTGACAAATCCTCGATAAATCCTAAGCAACTCAAGGACCCTCGGAGAGAGTTGGGGATTTTCTCAAATTTTCATATTTGATTTTTCATCAAATAATAAGACGAGGATTTTGGTTTTAATTATTTCTCTCTCCGGAAAAATATTTCATTAAACAAAATAAATGAGAGGAGAAAATATGATTTCTCCAAAACAATTGAAATACTGGAGGAAAAATGTTAAAATCATTTATTGGATTTTATTCAGATTTTATTTGCAATTTTAATTGCATTAAAAATATTGCATGTTTTCAAAAATTTATTTTGTGTTAAAAAAATGTTCACCCTATTCTAGATTTTCTAACTAGACGGGGAAAATTTGTTTTATATTTTTTGGATATTTATTTATTTTTCTATGAATTATTTTCCGTGGAACGTATTTAAAAAAAATGCGCAGCGCTTGACTGGGCCGAGGCCCAGCCGAGCCGCCGGCCCGCCCGCGGGATCTCCTCCCCGCGCACGACGCTCGCCGCCGTCGGAGTCCGCCATGGACACGGGAGCCCCGCCGCCGCCTAGCCCCTCCCCCAAGCCACCTTTCCCCCCCTTCTATATATACCCCCCCTCTCTCCTCCTCCCTCTCACCCCGCCGCCGGAGCCGCACTCGCCGCCGCCCGCTGCACCCGCGCCGCCGCCGCCTTGCACTCGCCGCCGACGCTCGCCGAAGGCCGCCGCCGCTCGCCGCCCCTCGCCCCCGAGCCGCCCGAGCCCCGTCGCCCCTCGCCGGAGTCGCCGGAGACCCGCCGGAGCCCGTCCCCGAGGTAGCCGCACCTCGCCTCGTTTGCCGTTTTTTGTTAAAAAAAACCGTTTGTAAAAAAAACCCTAGATCGGTTTTTTTTTCGGTTTTGTTATTTTGTGAGCGTTCACCGACTCGTCCGTTTTAACGAACGCGTTCGTAGGATTTTCTCTGTTAACGAACGTCCGTTCTTTAACCGTTCGTCCGTTTTTCTTTTTCGTCGGATTTTTCCTGATTTTCTCAGATCTCGATTTCTGATCGAATCTTCGTTTCTGTTTAACTTCTCGCTCGTTTATCGGAATCAGGCGATTCAAGCGCCTAGAGTTTCGTCTCGAAATTCTCTTTCCGTTTAACCTACTCAAACAAGTTTTTGCTACTGTAAAATTTGACCTAGATCCAGATTAGTAAACGAAGCTTGTTTCTTTCGTCGTTTGACTTTCGTTGCTTCGTTCGAGTTGATTCTTTTTGCAAACTGGAGTTCTTAAGTTGAACTTTCTGGTTGGATCTTTCATTCGAGTTTTACCTGTGCATTAGATGAGTACTTATTGTTTGCTTGTTTGTTTGCGATAGAGTACCCGGAGTGTGCCGCTTGTTACTTCGACTCGCTAGGTTTTGCGGATCATCAGCAAGGCAAGTAACACTTTGATCATACCTTCCATACCCAGTTTTTATTGCATTAGATCTATTCCTCAAACATTCCATGATTAGGATCTAATTAAATTGTGGGTACTGGGAAGTAGTTGAGGTAGTACCTATTACTTGGTTTTATTATCAAACCCTTGAGAGTTACTTCTACGTTGCTATTATATTGCCATGCTATGCTCGTAGACGTGGATTGGGTTTGAGAGATATTCATGACAGATGTGAGATTTTTTTAATAATGGTTTACCTAAGGTGGCAACTAAAACTCACATCTGGGTGGATTGAGGCACCTGGAGAATCCAGTGTTGTCTGTTTGTATAAGGACCGCCACCCAGGCTCAAAGGGATCATAAGATTATTCATGCTAGAAACTTCCGTGTGCAGCCACAAGCTATTATGGGCTCTAGCATAGTTGAGTAGGTTACATGATCTCTTGAAGAGGTGGGCTAGCAGATGTAGGGGAAAGTAGGTGTACCGGTCCACCCAGAGTAAAGAGTGATTGTTTCGGAAAGACTGTGTCTCGGTCATCCGTTTCTCAAACATCATGCAGTGCGAGAATCAAGCGGAGGCGATCGAGTCTTGTGGGGAAAAGTGCACAAACCTCTGCAGAGTGTACAAACTAATCATGGTTAGCTGTGTCCCCGGTTATGGACAACTTGAGTATCTAGTACCTGGATTATCATTTGAATCTCATCACCATGTTACTTTTAATTAATATTGTGGGTTATGATGACACTTAATTGGGATTGAGTTGGAGGTACCTTCTCAATGTTTAACAACCACCATGATAGTTAAATAAAATTTATTTCTTTGAAGTAGGGAAAAATTGGCTTTTCGCAAAATTGTAACCATAGAGCTTTCCACCAGCCATATATGCATGTAGTATAGAATTATTATTGTTCATTATTCTCTATGTGTTACTTTGCCAGCTAATTCCATGTGCTGACCCGTTTTCGGGCTGCAACGTTTCATGTTGCAGACTTTTCAGACGACGAGTAAGGTGCCTTAGGTCGTGGTCTTATACTCAGTGATGCCGCTGGAGTTGATGGACTCACTTATCTTCCAAGTCTTCCGCTGTTATCGTATTTAGATGGCCTTAAGCCATATTTATCATACTTAATCTCTTTGGAGATATTCGATGTAATAAGTGTGTGATTGCTACTCTGTTATAAATCCTCCATTTGTACTGTGCGTGTCAGCATTACTGATCCAGGTATGACACTGGTGCACAGCAGCACATACCATTTGAGGTCTGGTCGCTACAAAGGTGGTATCAGAGCACACGCTGACTGTAGGACACGACCACTAAGCTTAAGCCCTAGAAAGCTTCTCTCTTCTCATTTCTGACCCCTCTCCTTTTTCTACTCTTTTAGGAATGGCGGATACAAGGAGCAAGTTCATGCAACCAGATGAAGACACGCCTTTTGGTCGACACTTGAAGGAAGTCACTAAGTATTTGAACATAGGAATACCAAGCATCACCGGAACCTACAACGCCACATTACCCGAAGAGGAGAGCTGGAAGATTCAAGTTCACATTCCAGGAAGGACATTTGTGCCAGTTACTGAACCCATAAGATTGGTTTTTGAAGCACCAACCTGGAGTTTAGGGAAGAGCATGGCCGCACACATCGCTATGGGACGCATTGGAGAAGTCTACCACCAGGAGCTTAAGGATACAATTTATCAGATTTGTGGACGCCGAGACGCGCAATGGGAGATGATCAGAACCAAGAAGGATGGATCAATCGCAGCTTTCATCCAGGAGCAAAACCAACATATTCGTCGCCAGGAGAACCAGATGTGCACGGACAAGGAAGAACTGAAGAAGGCATTGACGAAGATCAAGGAGCTGGAGGAAGAACTCAAGGCTACACGTGAGGATTATATGGAGGAAATCATCGCACTAGTAGGGAAGAATGACGACCTTGAGAAGAAGATTGGAGTATTCATGGGAAATCCAGTGCCAAAAGCAGAAGTTGACGAATGCACTTGTCCGGATAACTACATCATCATCGACGACACCGACTCAGAACCAAGTGAAGATGACTGGGTTGACGAAGCTGGAGCAGACATCATGGAGTCTTCAACGGATCAGAATTTTAAGTAGACCACCATATCAGCAGTAGTTTTCCCCCATTTAATAGTATAGTTCAAGCACGTTGTAACGCTAGTTAGATCGTTTGTTTTGCCTTGTTTGAATTGATTAAGTGATATTGATTGTATTTGCCTCATGAGCATATGGGTAGTGTTTTCCCTCTAGACCTCATTCTATTCTTAACTCTCATCTTTTCTAAACCTATCAGATGCCCCCGAGACGCGACACCGGATTTGTTTTCCCACCGGAGATCACCCAGTTGATTCAGCAACAGAATGCCCTGATGCAAGTGTTAGTGCAGAACCAAGGCAACAACAACAACAACAACCCACCGCCACCACCACCTGTCGATCACTTAGCCCGTTTCTTAAGGCTAAACCCGCCGGTGTTTTCCAGTAGCACCGAGCCGATTGTTGCAGCTGATTGGCTCCGCAAAGTTGGAAGGGAGTTGACCACTGCAAGATGCACAGATGCGGAAAGAGTGCGTTTTGCCGCACATCAGCTTGATGGACCCGCAACATCATGGTGGGAGAATTATACAGCCACGCACCCTATTGACACTGTCACATGGGACCAGTTTCAGCAAGCTTTCCGTACAGCACATGTTTCAGCAGGAGCTATGGCTATGAAGAAGCGCGAGTTTCGCAACCTACGCCAAGGAGGACGCACCGTAGGCCAATATGTGGAGGATTTCAGTAAGTTAGCACGTTATGCACCAGATGACGTTGCTACAGATGCTGCCAAGCAGGAATTTTTTTTGGAAGGACTGAATGATGAACTGAGTATGCAGTTGATGGTAGCCACCTTCAACAACTACCAGGAGCTGGTAGATAGAGCTCTCATGATTGAAGGGAAGCAACAGCAGATTGAAAATCGTAAGAGGAAGTATGGACAAGGGAAGTACAATTCTGGAGCTCAACAGAAGCCACGATTTGCCCCGAAACCGGGAGGACAGTTTCAGCATACCCATGGAGGAGGTAGTTCGCACAACCATAATGGCTCCAAGAATGGTAATGGGAATGGAGGAAGCAACAGACAGAACCGTACCAACCCATCTACCCCAACCAAGAGGGATCTAAGTCACATTAGTTGCTTCAAGTGCCAGAAGACTGGACACTATGCAACTGATTGTCCTGAAGCCCAAAATGGAAATGGCAATGGAAGCTCTGGGAAGAAGCCGAACCCGTTCAACAAAGGACATGTGAACCACGTGAGCGTGGAGGAGGTTGAAGCTCAGCCGGATGCAGTAATAGGTAAGTTTTTGGTTAAGTCATTTACTGCAACCGTTCTTTTCGATACTGGTGCATCACATTCATACATATCAAGGGGATTTGTGAATAAGTTTAAGATGTCCACCCAAGTTCTCAAAACCCCTATGTTAGTAACCTCGCCAGGAGCAGAGTATATGGCAAGCCAAGGATGTTTTCAGATACCATTGGCCATTGGTAGGCATGTTTTCCCCTCAGACCTCATAGTTTTGGAGTCGCAAGGATTGGATGTGATTTTGGGAATGGATTGGCTATCATTGTATGGAGGAAACATCGATTGTGCCAGCAAGACGATTTTGCTTACCACCCCGGAAGGAAAAAGGATCAAGTATGTATCCCGGCATATGCCGAAGAGGACTCAAGTGAATTCCTTATCAGGAGTTGTACAGGAGGAAGTACCAGTGGTGAAGGATTATCCGGATGTATTTCTAGAAGAGTTGCCAGGCATGCCACCAGATAGAGACATTGAGTTCTTGATTGAACTTTTGCCAGGCACAGGGCCAATATCTAAGAGACCGTATAGGATGCCCGCAAAGGATTTGGAGGAAATTGAGAAGCAGATCAAGGAGTTACTGGATAAAGGCTATATTCGCCCAAGTTCGTCACCTTGGGGATCACCAGTACTTCTAGTGGAGAAGAAAGATGGATCGCTGAGGATGGTTGCTGATTACCGTGGATTGAATGAAGTGACCATCAAAAACACGTACCCACTGCCGATGATCAATGATTTGTTTGACTGCCTACAAGGAGCTAAAGTATTTTCCGAGATTGATCTACGATCAGGATACCATCAGTTAAAGATTCGAGAGCAGGATATACCTAAGACGGCTTTTACCACCAGATATGGATTGTATGAGTATACCGTTATGTCATTTGGTCTGACTAACGCACCTGCCTATTTTATGAACCTGATGAACAAAGTATTTATGGAGTTTTTGGATAAGTTCGTCGTGGTGTTCATTGACGACATTCTAGTCTTTTCCAAGAATGAGGAAGAGCATGAGGAGCATTTGCGATTGGTACTTGAGAAGCTCAGAGAACATCAGTTATACGCCAAGTTCAGCAAATGTGAATTTTGGCTGAAGGAAGTTGGATTCCTTGGACATGTTATTTCGGGAGAAGGAATAGCAGTAGACCCTGCCAAGGTTGACACAGTGACAAGTTGGGAATCACCCACGACAGTTGGAGAAATCCGGAGTTTTCTTGGACTTGCAGGATACTACCGGAGATTCATCGAGAATTTCTCGAAGATTGCTAAGCCCATGACTGAGCTATTGAAGAAGGACACCAAATTCAATTGGACTGAGGAATGTGAAGCTAGTTTCCAAGAGTTGAAGAAACGATTGGTTACATCACCAGTGTTGATTCTGCCAGATCAACGCAAGGATTATGAAGTTTATTGCGACGCTTCTCGTCGAGGACTTGGAGCAGTGCTTATGCAGGAAGGAAGAGTTGTGTCATATGCTTCACGACAACTTAAACCCCATGAAGAATTATGCTACGCATGATTTGGAGTTAGCAGCCGTGGTGCATGCATTGAAGACATGGAGACATTTTCTCATCGGAAACCATTGTGAGGTGTATACAGATCACAAGAGTTTGAAGTATATTTTCATGCAGAAGGAGTTCAATCTCAGACAGAGGAGATGGTTGGAGCTCATAAAGGACTATGATATGAGATTGCATTATCACCCAGGAAAGGCTAACGTAGTAGTAGACGCGTTGAGCCGCAAGAGTCATGTCAACACCCTCATGACAGGAGAGTTACCTCAGGAGTTAGCCGAGGACCTTCGCGAGCTATGTTTGGAGATAGTCCCAAGAGGCTATTTAGCGACATTAGAGATTCAGTCTACCTTGATGGAAAGGGTAGGGAAGCTCAGAAGACAGACAAGGAGATTGAAGAGATAAAGGAGAAGATAAGCAAAGGAAAAGCCAAGGGATTTCGTGAGGATGAGCACGATACCTTATGGTTTGAGGACCGCGTATATGTGCCAAATGATCCGGAGATCAGGAAGTTGATTTTGCAAGAAGCACATGATTCACCGTACTCGATTCACCCAGGGAATACCAAGATGTATTTGGATCTGAAGAATACTTTCTGGTGGACCGGAATGAAGAAGGATATTGCAGAGTATGTAGCAGTTTGTGATGTGTGTCAGAGAGTGAAGGCAGAGCATCAGAAGCCAGCAGGATTGCTACAACCATTGCCGATACCCGAATGGAAGTGGGATAAAATAGGCATGGATTTTATCACAGGATTACCCAGGACTCGTTCAGGCTATGACTCAATATGGGTTGTAGTCGACCGTTTGACGAAAGTGGCTCATTTCATTCCAGTGAAGACCACTTACACCAGTGCTAAGTTGGCAAAGATATACATGACCAGGATCGTATGTTTGCATGGAGTTCCGAGGACCATTGTATCAGACAGAGGAACCCAATTTACCTCAAAGTTTTGGAAGCAGTTACATGAAACATTGGGAACCAGGCTGGAATTTAGTACAGCTTTTCACCCGCAGACAGATGGACAGACCGAGAGAGTCAACCAGATTTTGGAGGACATGCTGAGAGCTTGTGCACTAGATTATGGATCTAGTTGGGACGACAATTTGCCATATGCGGAGTTTTCATATAACAACAGTTATCAAACCAGTTTGAAGATGGCCCCTTTCGAAGCTTTGTACGGAAGGTGGTGTAGAACACCGTTGTTATGGGACGAAGTTGGAGTCCGTCAGTTGTTTGGACCAGATTTGATTAAGGAGTCTGAACAGAAAGTGAGGTTGATTCGCGATAGGCTCAAGGTAGCCCAGTCCAGGCAGAAGAGTTATGCTGATTCTAAATGAAAAGAGACAGTTCACGAAGTCGGAGACCGAGTTTATCTTCGAGTATCACCACTTCGAGGAGTGAAGTGCTTTGGAGTTAAGGGAAAGTTAGCGCCCCGTTTTATCGGACCATACAGAGTTGTGGAACGTATGGGAGAGGTTGCCTACAAGCTGGAATTGCCCGAAGGATTGTCTGGAGTTCATGATGTATTTCATGTCTCCCAGTTGAAGAAGTGCCACGCAGAGATGGCTGAGATACCACTGAGAGATACTGTGCCACTGGAAGCGATTCAGCTGGAAAGTGATTTGACCTATGAGGAGAAACCAGTTAAGATTCTTGAGTATGCCAGCCGAGTTACCCGCAGTAAGGTTATCAAGTTTTGCAAAGTCCAGTGGAGTCACCACATGGAAGATGAAGCCACCTGGGAGCGAGAGGAAGATCTACAGAAGGACCACTCCCACCTGTTTTTTAGCCAACCCGAATCTCGAGGGCGAGATTCATCTTAAGGGGGGTAGGTTTGTAACATCCCAAATTTTCAATTTGGTATGTTATACATAGATCATCATTGCATATCATATTTTATTGCATTTTGACAAATCCTCGATAAATCCTAAGCAACTCAAGGACCCTCGGAGAGAGTTGGGGATTTTCTCAAATTTTCATATTTGATTTTTCATCAAATAATAAGACGAGGATTTTGGTTTTAATTATTTCTCTCTCCGGAAAAATATTTCATTAAACAAAATAAATGAGAGGAGAAAATATGACTTCTCCAAAACAATTGAAATACTGGAGGAAAAATGTTAAAATCATTTATTGGATTTTATTCGGATTTTATTTGCAATTTTAATTGCATTAAAAATATTGCATGTTTTCAAAATTTATTTTGTGTTAAAACAATGTTCACCCTATTCTAGATTTTCTAACTAGACGGGGAAAATTTGTTTTATCTTTTTTGGATTTTTATTTATTTTTCTATGAATTATTTTCCGCGGAACGTATTTAAAAAAATGCGCAGCGCCCGACTGGGCCGAGGCCCAGCCGAGCCGCCGGTCCGCCCGCGGGATCTCCTCCCCGCGCACGACGCCCGCCGCCGCCGGAGTCCGCCATGGACACGGGAGCCCCGCCGCCGCCTAGCCCCTCCCCCAAGCCACCTTTCCCCCCCCCTTCTATATATACCCCCCTCTCCTCCTCCCTCCCACCCCGCCGCCGGAGCCGCACTCGCCGCCGCCCGCTGCACCCGCGCCGCCGCCGCCTTGCACTCGCCGCCCCTCGCCCCCGAGCCGCCCGAGCCCCGCCGCACCGCCGCCCCTCGCCGGAGTCGCCGGAGCCCGTCCCCGAGGTAGCCGCACCTCGCCTCGTTTGCCGGTTTTTGTTAAAAAAACCCGTTCGTAAAAAAAATCCCTAGATCGGTTTTTTTTTGGTTTTGTTATTTTGTGAGCGTTCACCGACTCGTTCGTTTTAACGAACGAGTTCGTCGGATTTTCTCTGTTAACGAACGTCCGTTCTTTAACCGTTCGTCCGTTTTTATTTTTCGTCGGATTTTTCCTGATTTTCTCAGATCTCGATTTCTGATCGAATCTTCGTTTCTGTTTAACTTCTCGCTCGTTTATCGGAATCAGGCGATTCAAGCGTCTAGAGTTTCGTCTCGAAATTCTCTTTCCGTTTAACCTACTCAAACAAGTTTTTGCTACTGTAAAATTTGACCTAGATCCAGATTAGTAAACAAAGCTTGTTTCTCTCGTCGTTTGACTTTCGTTGCTTCGTTCGAGTTGATTCTTTTTGCAAACCGGAGTTCTTAAGTTGAACTTTCTGGTTGGATCTTTCATTCGAGTTTTACCTGTGCATTAGATGAGTACTTATTGTTTGCTTGTTTGTTTGCGATAGAGTACCCGGAGGGTGCCGCTTGTTACTTCGAATCGCTAGGTTTTGCGGATCATCAGCAAGGCAAGTAACACTTTGATCATACCTTCCATACCCAGTTTTTATTGCATTAGATCTATTCCTCAAACATTGCATGATTAGGATCTAATTAAATTGTGGGTACTGGGAAGTAGTTGAGGTAGTACCTATTACTTGGTTTTATTATCAAACCCTTGGGAGTTACTTCTACGTTGCTATTATATTGCCATGCTATGCTCGTAGACGTGGATTGGGTTTGAGAGATATTCATGACAGATGTGAGATTTTTTTAATAATGGTTTACCTAAGGTGGCAACTAAAACTCACATCTGGGTGGATTGAGGCACCTGGAGAATCCAGTGTTGTCTGTTTGTATAAGGACCGCCACCCAGGCTCAAAGGGATCATAAGATTATTCATGCTAGAAACTTCCGTGTGCAGCCACAAGCTATTATGGGCTCTAGCATAGTTGAGTAGGTTACATGATCTCTTGAAGAGGTGGGCTAGCAGATGTAGGGGAAAGTAGGTGTACCGGTCCACCCAGAGTAAAGAGTGATTGTTTCGGAAAGACTGTGTCTCGGTCATCCGTTTCTCAAACATCATGCAGTGCGAGAATCAAGTGGAGGCGATTGAGTCTTGTGGGGAAAAGTGCACAAACCTCTGCAGAGTGTACAAACTAATCATGGTTAGCCGTGTCCCCGGTTATGGACAACTTGAGTATCTAGTACCTGGATTATCATTTGAATCTCATCACCATGTTACTTTTAATTAATATTGTGGGTTATGATGACACTTAATTGGGATTGAGTTGGAGGTACCTTCTCAATGTTTAACAACCACCATGATAGTTAAATAAAATTTATTCCTTTGAAGTAGGGAAAAATTGGCTTTTCGCAAAATTGTAACCATAGAGCTTTCCACCAGCCATATATGCATGTAGTATAGAATTATTATTGTTCATTATTCTCTATGTGTTACTTTGCCAGCATATTCCATGTGCTGACCCGTTTTCGGGCTGCAACGTTTCATGTTGCAGACTTTTCAGACGACGAGTAAGGTGCCTTAGGTCGTGATCTTATACTCAGTGATGCCGCTGGAGTTGATGGACTCACTTATCTTCCAAGTCTTCCGCTGTTATCGTATTTAGATGGCCTTAAGCCATATTTATCATACTTAATCTCTTTGGAGATATTCGATGTAATAAGTGAGTGATTGCTACTCTGTTATAAATCCTCCATTTGTACTGTGCGTGTCAGCATTACTGATCCAGGGATGACACTGGTGCACAGCAGCACAGACCATTTGAGGTCTGGTCGCTACACATATGGCCGAAGTCGGACCTGTGGGGTCTGATGGGAAAGAAATCCCCGTCAGTTTGGTGTATGACCAGGTGAAATTAGCCGCAAAGTATTCCCAACAGGATTGTAGGCTAGAAAGCCTGTTGGATGGTATAGAAGAAGAATTTAGTCACTCTAAGTGACTGTGTACTTCAATTTACATATATTCTCCCTAGCCGGATTGTAAATCATTTGTCATGGCGGACCTTTTCGCTTCGACCTCCAGACCCGACAGTCCGGAGTGAATCCGAATACCCGCTCAGTTATGTAAAAACCGGGGTATGCGTGGAAACCAGGCATAGGGGTCATAAGTGCTTGAACAGACAAGTACCCAACTAGCTATGTTATATTACATGGATAGTAAGAAACATCTTCCAGGGAGAATAGTTCCATTAATGGTTCAGAGGCCACCGTACGGGAGGAGCTCAATAGCCCATTTGGCAATCCGGCCCGTGGCATCGCGGTTGTTTATTATGTCGTTGAGTGGTACTTCAGAGGCCACCGTAATTGAACACTCTTGAAAGTAGTGTCATAGTTTCTGGGATGCCATGAAGACCGCGTATGCTATCTTTTGATAATGTGGGTATCGTGATTTGCATGGAGTGAGGACAGTGGATACGTAGTATACCGGCTTTTGAAGCGGGAACTTATGTCCTTCCGTCTCTCGTTCGACGACGAGCACTGCGCTTACAACTTGGTGTGTTGCCGCTATATATAACAACATTGGTTCGCCGACATTTGGCGCGGCCAAGATTGGGTTGGTGGCCAGGATGGCTTTTATTTCTTCCAATCCGGCCATGGCCGCATCTGTCCACTCGAAGCGTTCAGTGCGTCGAAGAAGGCGATAAAGGGGCAGTGCCTTTTCTCCTAATCGGGAGATAAAGCGGTTTAAGGCAGCCATGCATCCAGTTAATTTCTGGATTTGCTTGAGGTCTGTTGGGATGGCCAACTGTGATAGAGCTCGGATTTTAGCCGGATTTGCTTCAATTCCTCTATTGGAGACGATGAAGCCCAGGAGCTTTCCGGCGGGCACGCCGAAAACACATTTTTCCGGATTGAGCTTGATGTCGTATGTTCGGAGATTGTCGAACGTGAGCCTCAAGTCATTTATTAAAGATTCGACGTGTCTGGTTGTGATGACCACGTCGTTTACGTATGCCTCCACTGTCTTGCCAACTTGTGTTTCCAGGCATGTCTGAATCATGCGTTGATAGGTTGCATCGGCGTTTTTGAGCCCGAAGGGCATGGTGTTGAAACAGAAGGGGCCATATGGAGTGATAAATGCCGTTGCGGCTTTATCGGACTCCGCCATCTTAATTTGATGGTATCCGGAGTATGCGTCGAGGAAACACAATGAGTCGTGTCCTGCGGTAGCGTCGATAATTTGATCGATGCGAGGGAGGGGGAAGGGATCCTTGGGGCAAGCCTTGTTAAGGTCCTTGAAATCGACACATAGGCGCCAGGATTTGTCCTTCTTTGGTACCATCACCAGGTTTGCTAGCCAGTCCGGATGTTTTATTTCTCGAATGAACCCGGCCTCAAGTAACTTGGCTAGCTCCTCTCCCATGGCTTGTCGCTTAGGCTCAGAGAAACGCTGAAGAGTTTGGTTGACTGGCTTGAACCCCTTTAAAATGTTGAGGCCATGCTCTGCCAGCCTGCGTGGGATTCCTGGCATGTCTGAAGGATGCCAGGCGAAGATGTCCCAATTCTCGCGCAAGAACTCCCGTAGTGCAGCGTCTACCGTGGGGTTTAACTGTGCCCCGATGGATGCTGTTTTTGTGGGTCTGTTGGGTGGACTTGGAATTTGACTATTTCGTCCGCTGGTTTAAAAGAGGTGGACTTGGGTCTTTTGTCGAGTATCACGTCGTCCATGTCCACTGTGGAGCGCAGCGTGGTTAGTTCTTCGGCCGCAAGGGCTTCGGATAACGCCTCGAGGGCTAGTGCGACGGTTTTATTTTCGGCGCGGAGTGCTATGTCCGGGTCACTAGCTAGAGTGATGATTCCATTAGGCCCAGGCATTTTGAGCTTCATGTACCCGTAATGGGGTATAGCTTGGAAGATCGTGAATGCCTCCCGCCCTAGAAGGGCGTGGTACCCGCTACAGAACGGGGCCACTTGGAATGTGATTTCTTCGGACCTATAATTCTCCGGCGTGCCGAATACCACATCTAGTGTGATTTTTCCTGCATATCGTGCCTCCCGACTAGGGATGATCCCTCTGAAGGTCGTGCTGCTTTGCTCAATGCGGCTCCTGTCTATTTCCATTTTTCGAAGAGTCTCCTCATAGATGAGGTTTAATCCGCTGCCACCGTCCATGAGCACTTTAGTAAGCCGGAAGCCGTCCACAATTGGACTAAGGACCAAGGAGGCTGGTGCTCGGGCTGTTCGGAATTTAGGTTGGTCACTGGCATTGAAGGTTATAGCCGTATTGCTCCATGGATTTATTGCTGCCACGTGGCAGACTTCGGCAAGGCTGTGGAGTGCTCACTTACGCCTATTATTTGAGGCGAAGGTCTCGAAGACTATCAATACTGTATTGTCATTGTCCATGGGATGGTGCTCTGCGGTATTGTTGATGAGGAGATCCTCACCGCTCTTGGCCACCTGCCGGAGTATCCAACATGCTCTAAGGCTATGAGTTGGCGTGGTATCCGGTGTACTGTGAATTTTGCATGGTCCGTTGAGCCATCCCTCCAATATAGTTCCACGCCCTGCAGTGGGCTCTTGTTTCTTTGTAATTAGATCGGGTGACTTACGAGAGTACACCCTTTTAGTTCGTACGGGGGGTTTAGTGAGAATCGGAGGATCCCAGAATTTTGTTTGGGTTTTCCAGGCGCTTTCCATTGCACAGTACTTCTGTACTATGGCCGCCAAGTTAGCGAAGTGTGCTATGTCACGATGACTTATGGCGTTGAGGATTCCCTTGTCCGTGCAGTTTTTGCAAAAGAACGAAATTGCGTCTTCCTCGTGACGGTCCTTGACCTTGTTCATTACAAGGAGGAATCTGGCCCAATAGTGATGTACTATCTCTTGGGGCTCTTGTCTAATGTGGGAAAGATCACTTATATCTGGGTGGGTGGGTAGATTTAAGTCCGAACCCTGACCCAATCTGAGACCCAGGGGCGGGGGAGTTTCCTATCTTAGAAGTTCAGGCTCCGGGATGTTGCCCAATAGGTCTGGCCCGCTGTCTGATTCTAGGTTCAAAGCGTGGGCCATGTCCTCCCGTAGACGGGTATCCGGCTCGGAGAGCTCGGGAATCCGGACATAGTTTGTCCTCAAGATAGAGGAAGAATCGCTGTGTTGCTCCTCCACCACCGCTATCTGATGGGTGACCGGCGTAGAGTTAATCTCCCTTTGGTTGGGTTTAAGCCTGATCCGATCATAGTCCGTAGTGACACCCAAGGCGGCGATGCAATCCAAGAGCTCGTTCAAGGAAGAGAGCTCCATTGGATCCATCTGCTCGGCGAATTCTGAGCCGACGCGGAGGCTGTTTTCGATGACCCGAGAAGTCATCGTCGGTGCAACGGCCGAGCGGGCTGTCATGACGAAGCCGCCTAATCGGAGAGTTTGGCCTACAGCCAGGGCTCCCCCAGAGTTGATGTTGTCCTTGACAACGAGACGAGCCATCAAGCCTTATGATGACGACACAGTGGAACTCTCAATGAAAGCACCGATGTCGGTGTCAAAACCGGCGGATCTCGGGTAGGGGGTCCCGAACTGTGCGTCTAAGGCGGATGGTAACAGGAGGCGGGGGACACGATGTTTACCTAGGTTCGGGCCCTCTCGATGGAGGTAATACCCTACTTCCTGCTTGATTGATCTTGATGACATGTGTATTACAAGAGTTGATCTACCACGAGATCGTAGAGGCTAAACCCTAGAAGCTAGCCTATGGTTATGATTGTTGTTGTCCTACGGACAAAACCCTCCGGTTTATATAGACACCGGAGGGGCCTAGGGTTACACAGAGTCGGTTACAAGGGAGGAGATCTACATATCCGTATTGCCAAGCTTGCCTTCCACGCAAAGGAGAGTCCCACCCGGACACGGGATGAAGTCTTCAATCTTGTATCTTCATAGTCCAACAGTCTGGCAGAAGTATATAGTCCGGCTGTCCGAGGACCCCCTAATCCAGGACTCCCTCAAGTACTACGGCCTCCAACTACACAACTTCACTCGGGCCTCTATTCTGCACATAGCGGGTTACGTCGCTTTATGCGAACTATTCCTGGGCGTCGAGGCTCATTTCGAGTTGTGGAGGAAGCTGTTCTGTCTTGTCGTGCGCAATCACGAAGGGTCAATATTTGAAATGGGCGGAGCTGAAGTATGGCGCGTCGCCGATACCGGATATCCATCCGGCACACCAAGGAAGGCACCTGATCAATGGCCGTCCGAATGGTTTTATATAGAGGACGTTGCGCTTTCCGACCCGGTTCGAAAGGGTCTTCCTGAATTTGCGCGCGTCCCGCTGAAGAAACGCCACAGTTGGCGTCCCCGAAGTCTTGAAGAGGATGATGGCGCGGAGGTTCGTCAACGGATGAGCGGGATAAAAGAGCTCACTCAGTCCGAACTCACAGTACTCGAGGTTATGGCGATCTCCATAGCACGAGGGGTTCAGCCGCTCCAGTACAGAGGGCTTCCAATGTGGTATTACAATGGGGAGGACGACGCCTCTCGCTGCGGCCGGAAAGGTCCGGATACCCCTGCCGCTTTGGCTAAGATATTAGCCGAGCTGTTCAAAGGGGGGGAAAAGGAATTTCTTCGCACCAAACATAGAGACGGGTACTCTATGTATAACCCTCCCAGTTGGGTAAGGCCCGACCGCTCTATTTTTACTCCTTCCATCTCCGAATTGCCTTTGATAAATTTCTAGTTTGTTTGCTTATGACAGCACTGGCGAAAGGTCACCAAGGGGTTTTATAGTCCCGCCCCACAGCCAGAGGACCACAACCAGGAGCTTGATCCCGGGTTTGAAGAGGATCCGGATATATTTGTGGTGCTCGCGGAGGGGTGTTTAACCAGACGAGCTATGACGGCACAGAAGTGGCCATCATCGTCGACTACCCTGGTCTTCTTCCCGCTTCACATGTGAAAGAACATGCGGTGCCCCCATGTTTGGTTTTGGTAATTGATGACAATCTCTATGGACTAATGGTTGCCTTGAGTTATATTTGAAGGATTTGTCCATAGGTATTTCTTTAAGTTCATGTGTTGGTTTCAAGGAGTTTATGTGGTGACCAAGGTGTTATTAAGGAATTATCCAAAGATTGGTCATGTGAGAGTTGAGCTTATTGCAAGCATGTCTTGGAGAAGAAGATTGTGTGATCATTCATGTATATCTTCAAGACATCATCCAAATGAAGAGAGTTGAAAAGATTCAAGGTTGATCAAGACTAAGTCAAGAGTGAATCAACTTGATCAACTCACAAAGCGTAGAAGATGTACCGAGAGGGATCAAGCGATCCCATGGTGTGGTAAGCATTGTCAATTACGCTTTGTGTACTAACCCATGATCTTCGTGAGAGTTATATGTGGGGTTAGGTTGCGGTGTGCAAGTTCAAGTGAATCATCATGAAGAGATCAAATGCTTGAAGCTTGCTGTCCATTGTGGTGACAATGGACTTGTGAAGATGTGCGGAAGAGTGGCTCACCCATAGTGGAGTATGGGGGAGCAATCAACTAGTCTTTATCGAGCCAACACAACCAGGAAAGGTGGTCCAACTTGAAGGAGTCAAGATCGTCATCATCTAGCTCAAGTGGACCATGTGCAAGGCAAAGGTTTGCCCTTGATAGGTTTTCTATTTTACCGGTCTCATGATGGTAGTTGGGAGACCGGGTTATAGGATCGATTGCCGTACTATCAAGGGGGGCTCTCGATGAGTAGCTTGATCGTATCATTCGCAGAGAGCTCAAACCATTGCATCCTTGCATCATCTTTATAGGTTCTTGTTTGGTTCTTCTCTTTGTGAGTTTTGGAGCTTATGGTCATCTTGATGACAAGCTCGAGTTCATCGAAAACGGAGTTCACTCGCATCTTCTATGATGTTTTCGATGTTGGAGGTTATGCCGGTTCTTCTCGGTTGGAGGTTTCACTCCTCTATTTTTTTTATCCCAGCGGTAGTACCGCGGTCTTCCTCTATCCAACAAGCTTGAGTTTGCTCAATTCGGAGCTCATATGCAGAAGTTATGGCAGTTTTGGTCCCAGCGGTAGTACCGCTTGGGTGCTACAAGCGGTAGTACCACTCTAGAGCGGTAGTACCGCTCCAGAGCGGTAGTACCGCTGGTAGCCCCCAGCCGTAGTACCACTGCGGTCTCATACTAGTACTGCCTCGATTCGAGGGGTCTTTTTTTGTGTCAGGTTTTACAGTACTAGCCGCGGCAGTGGGGGCCGTAATACCGCTCGTTTGCGGTAGTACCGCCCTGCCACCGCGGTAGTACCGCTCTGGGCCCAGCGGCAGTACCGCGAGGGGGAGCGGTAGTACCGCTTATTGGGGCAAGCGGTAGTACCGCTCTCTGCGGGGCTGAAGTGGGGGTAACGGTTGGATTGTTCCCCCCACTATATAAGGAGGTCTTCTTCCCCAATGAACCTTATCTCTTGAGCTCGTGTTCTTCCCCCATTGTTGACCTTCTTCGAGCTTGCTACCTCTCAATCCCTCCATGGATTCTTGCTAGTTTTTGAGGGAAAAGAGAGAGGAGATCTAGATCCACATTTCCACCAATCACTTTCTCCTCTATGTGAGGGGAACCCCTTGGATCTAGATCTTGGAGTTCTTGGTGTTCTTCTTCTTGTTCTTCCTCTCATTTTCCTCCCTCGCATTAGTTGCTTCAGTGGGATTTGAGAGAGAAGGACTTGGGCACTCCGTGTGCCCTTGCCATTGCATTTGGTGCATCGGTTTGAGTTCTCCACGGTGATACGTGGAAGTTACAAGTTGAGAAGCTTATTACTCTTGGGTGCTTGGTGCCCTTGAGCTTGTTCCTCTTGGGTGCTTGGGCGCCCTAGACGGTTGGTGGTATTCGGAGCTCAATCATTGTGGTGTAAAGCTCCGGGCAAGCGTCGGGGTCTCCAATTAGGTTGTGGAGATCGCCCCGAGCAATTTGACGGGTACCGGTGACCGCCCCCAAGGGTTGCCAAAGTGTACGGGTTCGGTGACCGCCCCCAAGGGTTGCCATTTGTACGGGTTCGGTGACCGCCCTCAAGGGTCCCTTAGTGGAATCACGGCATCTTGCATTGTGCGAGGGCGTGAGGAGATTACGGTGGCCCTAGTGGCTTCTTGGGGAGCATTGTGCCTCCACACCGCTCCAAACAGAGATTAGCATCCGCAAGGGTGTGAACTTCGGGATACATCGTCGTCTCCGCGTGCCTCGGTTATCTCTTAACCGAACCCTTTACTTACGCACTTTACTTTGTGATAGCCATATTGTTTCTTGTCATATATCTTGCTATCACTTAGTTGTTTATCTTGCTTAGCATAAGTTGTTGGTGCACATAGGTGAGCCTAGTTGTTGTAGGTTTTTTGCTTGTCAAATTAACCGCTAGGTTTATTCCGCATTTGTTCAAGCCTAAACCATAATTATTTTAAAGCGCCTATTCACCCCCCCTCTAGGCGACATCCACGATCTTTCAACATGTAAGTAATCAAGAAACACGATCTTTTACCTTACTCTGCCTCACCCACCACATTGTCGCGTGTTCTACAGGGGAGGCGTTTGACGATACCGAGGAAATCGGTTCCTGTGCCGGGCAGGCCTTCGAAGAGGAGGGACGGTGAAGGCTCCGTTGGGCCCTCATCGAGGAGGTACGGATAAATATATTTTTCACTGGCCGTGTCAAACTGTGACCTATGCGCCTGTTTGATTACAGGAAAAAGGTTCGCCGAACTGTGTCTGGGGGTCCGGCCGGCCGCGCTCCCAACAACCAAGATTTAGATCCAGTCGGGGAGACAGGGGCCGATGTAGGAACAAAGCCAGACTGCCCTTCGGCCGAGGGTTCGGACAATATGTCTGTTACCAACTCGGAAGTAGAGAGTGCCATGAATCATCGGCGCTGCAGAGCCGTTTTACGGGACCCGAAGTTCTCGGACGAGGCATTTAATGCCTTTAGCTCGGGCGACGCATACATCCGAGCTGCTCGAGACGGGCTTAGAAAAGCCACGAGGCAATATCTGACAGATGTGCAGGTAAGTTTTCTTTGTCAAAAAAGGATAGCCATATACCCGTAGCCCCCAAGACTGAAAGCAGTTGGCACAACTGATTTAAGGATTGTTGAACAACCAGGTACTCGCAGAGAAGAATAGTCTGCTAGCCCAAGAGCTGGAGCAGTGTCGGGCGCAGCTAAAAGCTGCTACCACCGAACTGGGAGACTTGAAGAAGTCGTCCACTGGTATTGTTCCCTTCCATCAAGGAACAATAATTGTGTACCCACTGCGCTAATGTTGTTGCTGATTTCACATAATAGGGCCCTCTGATCAGCTTGAAGAGAAGTTGAAGGTCGCCCAAGAGGGAGAAAAAGAGGCGAAAAGGCAACGCGCCACGGGCGAGCGTGTGCTGACCCGCGTCAGAGATGAGAAAAACAAGCTATAGGATTCCAACACTGCATTGGGTGAAGAGTTGAAAGATGTCTGAGCCGAGCTAGCCGCTTCCGTGAAGGAGAACAAAAAACTGCAGGGCGGTATCTTCAGTATGTGTCCGAACTATTTGCGGATTAGCTCAGAGATAAATGGGACTGATATAGTCATGTTTGCAGGTGTACTAATGGGCCGTCCTGAAGAGGAGGTGTCCGGATCATCGAGTGATCTGCTGCAGAGGCTGTCACAGGTGCACGAGCATGCTCGGCTAGCCATGCGGAGCGTGGCTAAGGCCTTATGGCCATCCGACTCCCCTCCAGGAAGTATGGAGGAGCTTGTAGAGCTGTTCAAGGGAGCACGGCGGCGTATCCGACTATGGAAGATATCGGCCTGCCGAGAAGGTGCGCGAGAAGCCTGGGCCATGGTGAAAACGCTGTTGGGATCTACGGTAGGGTGCGTCGACTGCAAATTAAAAATTCCTACGCGCAGAACAACCAAGAACATGCTACGGGAGATGGATCACGGTTCGTTACCACTAGACGCGCAGTGCCGTGCAGCGGAAGAAGAGTTGGGGCAGCGCGTCTGCGTGGATCGTCTCCTCCTCATCCGATCTCCCTCGAGCGGCCGGTCGTCGGTTCCCACGTATAGGTTCTCTGGAGCGGCGCAAGTGCATCGCCTCTAACGGTATCCGCGCATGCAGGAGGAATGTCGTGTGGCGGACTGCTAGGTTCGATCACACAACTGGCGGCGAGTGGAGGTGTCTATTCGCAACACATGCAAACCCTAGTGACAACGTCGAAGCGATCATCCGCATGAGTGTGCCGCACCCCACTTTATATAGGCGTCCGCCGCGGGCTCAACACTTGGTCCTCGCACGGACCCTAAAGCCCATAAGTCTACTCGGCCACAATCCGAATACAGCTCGGCTCACATCCAACCAGTGTCCTCGGATCCGACCTCGTAGGTTCCTTCCCTTAAGCGCGCGACCCCTTAGGTTCAAGCCGGCTTGGTCGCAGTTCGGATCACCTCCGAACTGCACAGTTGGTAGCGACCTCTAGCAAGGCATGCCGAACACCAAGCAGACTATGAAGCTGGTTAGGCGAACCTGTACATCATACTTCCATTCCTTTTGCCACGCGATATATGTTGTCAAGCTCAAGGCGAGTCTGTCATCCTTGTGCTAGCCCGACCTCTTTCTCGTTCCAGTGATGCCGACCACTATCCGGATTATCTCATAATCCTTGTCGCATGGCCATGCTTATCCTGGTCGGATCACACGAGGGCCCCAGAGTATATCTCTCCTGATCGGAGGGGCAAATCCCATCTTGCTCAACCATGTCTCGCAGCATGGGTCTGGACAAGCCCGAAACCTACCTTTGTAACTACCCAGTCAGGGAGTAGCGTTTGGTCGGCCCAAAGCAAGTCCGTCACCATCCCGAGTACATGAGTCAGCTCAGGTCTTAGGACATAGAACGTATGTTGTACTAGAGACTCACAGATGACATATCGTTGTGTCTCATAGTTGGGTCTATCCGACTCGGACCTTATCTCGACTCGGATCCGACTACGTCGAATCCGACCAGACCTTCCCAAGCCCATATTATCCGGTTAGCATCCAATGCTCCATGGCTAGTGAGACCAAGCCATCAACCGTGTCATATGCTAGTCTAGTCGGCTGTGCGTCCACACAACCCTTTCGACTAGGGACCTTTTAGGACAGTCATCATACAATGCATAGTCCCACAAACAAGTCACGTACTTGCTAATACACATCATTCATAATGTCCAAGGACTATCTTTATTCATAAACACATATGTAATATCATCATACATGATTTCCTCTAGGTCATATCTCCAACAGTCTCCCACTTGCACTAGAGTCAATCAAATAGACATCGAATGCCCATAGCTCTAACATGCCCCTCATGCTTGGGTTGTGGAAGCGGCTTAGTCAACGGATCTGCAACATTTGCATCCGTGTGAATTTTGCATAACTCTACATCACCATTCTTTACGATCTTTCGTATCAGGTGATATTTCTAATATATGTGTCTGACCTTGCGGTGATTCCTCGGCTCCTTGGCTTGTGCGATGGCACCAGAATTATCACAATAAAGGTCCAACGGTTTTACCGAGGCTGGGAAAATACCAAGATCATCCAGAAAGTTCCGGACCCAAACACCTTCCTTCGCAGCTTCACAAGCCGCAATATATTCGGCTTCTGTGGTAGAATCGGCCACCGTATCTTGCTTGGAACTCATCTAGCTCACTGCTCCTCCGTTCATGACGTACACGAATCCGGACTGTGATCGACAATCATCTCTATCGGTTTGGAAACTAGCATCGGCGTAACCCTTTACGACGAGCTCTTCCTCACCACCATAAAGTAGGAACATCTCTTTAGTCCTTTTCAGGTACTTCTAGTCTTTACCGCTGCCCAGTGACTCTCACCTATGTTGGCCTGGTATCTACTTGTTAGGCTTATTGCAAAAGCAACATCGGGCCGCGTACATATCATGGCATACATGATGGATCCGATTGCCGAGGCATACGGAATCCTACTCATCCTGCTTCGCTCATCAGATGTTGAAGGACTCTGAGTCTCGCTTAGCCTTATACCACGTGAGAGTGGCAAGAACCCTTTCTTCGCCTCACTCATGTTGAACCGCTTCAACACTTTGTCTATGTACGTGCTCTGGCTTAAGGCGAGCAGCCTCCTCGATCTATCTCTATAGATCTTAATGCCTAAAATATACATTGCCTCACCAAGGTCCTTCATCGAAAACTTGCCATTCAATGACTCGTTGACCGAGTTCAGCATCGAAATATCGTTTCCGATCAGTAGTATGTCATCCACATACAAGATCAAAAACACTATTGAGCTCCCACTTAACTTCTTGTATAAACAAGAGTCCTCTTCGCTTTTGATGAAGCCGAAACTAGTGACGACCTCATCAAAACGAATGTTCCAGCTCCGAGATGCTTGCCTCAACCCACAAATGGATCTCTTGAGCTTGCATACCTTACTAGTGCTAGTCGGATTGACAAAACCCTCGAGCTGTATCATATACACATCCTCGGTTAAATTTCCGTGAAGGAAAGTCGTCTTGACATCCATCTGCCATATCTCGTAATCGAAATATGCAGCTATAGCTAGTACGATCCTTACCGACCTCAGCATCGCTACCGGCGAGTAAGTCTCATCGTAGTCAATTCCTTGAACTTGTCCATAACCCTTAGCGACAAGCCGAGCTTGGTGGATCTGAACATTTCCATCCACATCGGTTTTCTTCTTAAAGACCCATTTGCAACCAATGGCCGTTACGCCAGGCGACGGATCAACCAAGTCCCAGACTTGATTCTCATCCATGGACTTTAGTTCGGATCTCACGGCCTCCATCCATGCCTCGGAATCTGGGCTCACCATCGCTTTCGCATACGTGATCGGCTCGTCGCTTTCAAGCAACAATACATCACGCACTCTGCGCAATCTTTCCGACCTCCGTGGTTCCGGTGCCGCTTCCACTACGGGTTCCGTGACTGACTCCTGTATGATCTCATCATCAGCCGAGCCATCCCCGAGTGGTCCTCGAATTTCTTCGAGTCGGACCGTGCTCCCACTGGCCTCCCGACTGAGAAACTCTTTCTCAAGGAAAACCCCATTCCGAGCAACAAACACTTTGTTCTCTTCCTGGTTGTAGAAGCTATATCCCAAGGTTTCCCTCGGATATCCCACGAATATGCACTTATCTGATTTGGGTGTAAGCTTGTCTGACATAAGTCGCTTGACAAATGCTTCACTACCCCAAATCTTTAGAAAAGACAAACTGGGAGTCTTCCCGGGCCACATCTCATGTGGTGTCTTATCTATGGATTTTGATGCTACCCTGTTAAGTGTGAAAGCTGTAGTTTCTAGAGCGTATCCCCAGAATGACAAGGGTAAATCCGATTTGCTCATCATAGACTGGACCATGTCCAACAAGGTACGATTCCTCCGTTCCGACACGCCGTTTCTCTGTGGCGTACCCGGAGGTGTGAGCTGAGGTACTATACCTCGGCTTTTCAGATGATCATCAAACTCCTGGCTCATGTATTCACCTCCACGATCAGATCGTAGAAGCTTTATAGTCTTGCCGAGATGATTCTCAACTTTGTTATGAAACTCTTTGAACTTTTCAAAAGTTTCCGACTTGTGCCTCATCAAATAGATATATCCATATCTACTCAAGTCGTCGGTGAAAGTCACGAAGTACTGATAGCCACCTCTGGCAGTTGTGCTCATTGGACCACACACATCACTATGTATAAGCTCCAACAGCTCGGACGCCCTCTCGCAACTCTTTGCGAAACGAGACTTAGTCATCTTGCCGAGCAAGCATGATTCACATGTCTCGAAAGACCCGAAGTCGGACGAAGTTAGGAGCCCATCATCATGGAGCTTCTTCATGCGTTTCAGACTAATGTGTCCAAGCCGGCAATGCCAGAAGTATGTCGGATTTATCTCATTAGGCTTATGCCTCTTGGCATTCACGTTATAGACCGGTTTCTGTTCCAGATTCAATATAAATAGCCCATCAACAATGGGTGCATAGCCGTGGAACATACCATTCAAATAAAAAGAACAACCATTGTCCTTTAAATTGAATTCATAACCCTGACTCATCAAACATGAGGCAGAAATAATGTTCCGACTAAGTGCAGGAATGTAATAACAATTATTCAATTACAAAATAAATCCAGAAGGAAGCTGGAGCTGCATCGTGCCGACCTCCAACGCAGCAACTCTTGCTTTGTTGCCGACCCTGATGTCAATCTCCCCTTGTGCCACACGCCTAGTTCTTACCAGCCCCTGCATCGAGTTGCAAATATGAACAACCGATCCAGTATCAAATACCCAAGAGCTACTAGGTATGTCAGCAAGGTAAGTGTCTATAACATATGCAACAAGTGTACCTTTGCCTGAAGCAGCATTCCCGGCCTTCTTGCCATGCTCTGCAAGCCACTTGCTACAGTTCCTCTTCCAGTGACCAGTTTCCTTGCAATGATAGCAAATGGTCTTCGAGTCTGGTCCAGACTTCGGCGCAGCGGCGGAGGTTACCATCTCCATGCCCTTTGCCTTAGCCTTCTTCTTAGACCAACTCTTCTTGAACTTAGCCGATTTCTGCACCATCAACACTTGATGCGTGCCTTTCTTAATATCCTGCTATGCCACTTTGAGCATCCCATGCAATTCGATGAGCTTCTTATCCATGCCATGCATATGATAGTTCGAGATGAACGTCCCATAGCTGGGCGAAAGAGAACCCAGAACTGCATCAGTAGCCAGCTCATCCAAGAGCGGGAAGCCCAACCGATCCAAAGCTTGCACATATCTGATCATCTTGATCACATGTGGGCTCAGTGGATCACCTTCCTTCAGCTTGCAATCCATCAAGGATCGCCAGACGTTGAACCTTTCGGTCCTAGCCTGTGTCTGAAACATGCTCTTGAGACTCTCGATCATATCGTAAGCCTCAACATTTTCGAAATGTTGTTGCAAATCGGGCTCTATACAAGCCAGCATCAGACAGCTGATCTCCGTTGATTCATCAAAGAGTTTTTGGTAGGCATTCTTAGCAGTGGCACTAGCATTATCGGCAGGTTCCTCTGGAAGTGGATCCTCTAGAACATGTTCCTTTTTTATCATGCTTGAGAACAATTCTCAGATTTCTATACCAGGTGGCAAAGTTTGTTCCATTCAGTTTATCCTTTTCTAGAATTGATTTCAATGCAAAGTTGGGTTGAGCAGGTGGTGCCATTAATCTACAACAAAAAATATACAATCACTAAGCAATGTGTTTATGTAGAGTAATTCTAGCCTTAAAAGATAATACTCCCACTGAAGTTGGCATCCCTCCGCAAAGTCTCAGTGATTCAGGATCCGTCTAGCACATGCGACTAGTGAGATTTAGCAACACTGCTAGACAACATGCCTATCCGGTAAGCAACACCTTGCTAATCGTATTTCTATACGACTCCTATCGGTCGGGAAGGTATCTCATACCCCGGCCGCCAACCTTCTTTGCCACAAGGCCCAAAACCATTTTGATAGCCTTGTCAAGTTAACCTGATGCAGTGCATGTCCGTGTCCAACACGAACCCTTCAGTTCAAGGACACCTAGTAGCACCCCAATTTTATGAGCCCGCTACTAGACGTACTTGACGTGCGAAGGTGCTACATCAGGGATGGCAATTCGCTTGATATTCATGAGGGATCTTTCTACCATTCTAACATGCATAGAAAACAAGAAGCATAATGATCACAAATAAACATATATTGTGAAATAGTATGGCTCCTTCATGGACGTTCTTCCAGGTCGGCTCCGACTCCGATGACCATCTAGGAACTCCATCTTGTCTGTCATGCTGGGACGCCAAGCCACCAACCTGATTTCTATTATCCAACTACTACAACTAGTAATGAATTTTACATAGAGTCACAAGTCGACACGCAGGTCGTTGTACAATATAATGACAGCTAGGGATGAAAATGGAGCGAAAACTTTCCGTTTCTCCAAAGAAAAAATGGAAACGGATAGGAAATATGAAAACAGAAACGGAAATTTGCAAAACGGAAGTGGAAATGGAATTTTTAATGCGGAAACGGAAACAAAAATGGAACAGTGTTTTCCGGTGGAACATGCATGAAAATGGAACTTTTCGTTTCCATGAATATGGAATTTTTGTTTTTACTATAGACCTATGGCTGCTTTGTAGCCCAACCACCAAAGAGAACATAATGACACATTTAGTAGAGTGAATCTGAGGCCCAACTTCTACTACCAGACATGTACTTAGCTTGACCCTATACGCAATTGTCCAGTACTACTACAATACTACGCTAAGTTGCTAACATAATTATATTATTTTATAGCCATGTTAACAACTCATTAAATTTGTTTTTTTTTGTGTGTATTTCTCTATGATTCAAGGGGGTTTTAAGTTCCGATCAACGCCCACTTCTGTTTCCGTATCCACTTTGTATTCGCTCCGTGTCCGTTTCCGGTAGTATCTGTTTCCGTATTCATTTACGGGGTTTCTGTATTCGTTTCCGCTTCTGCAAAAAAATATGAAAACAAATATGGTAGCACTCAGTTCCATCTGTTTTCGCTCCGTTTTCATCCCTAATGACGGCACTTTGGCTCCTGCCGGCTGACAAACATGACACGCAGGCCATATATTATTTACACACATGCATCACATACACATGAGCCATACTATTCACATCAAACCCTGCAAAATAAAGTTATGCATAGAATCGCATTCTACCGGTTTGAGTGATCGTGTAAGAAATACAAGGCGCTATGCACACGGCGGTCCCGCTAGCCGGTTTGCGGGCGGCATTCAGAAATCACAGATCACATCTGAACTCCGATCACGCCAAATTCTCTGATCTGACCGATCTCATCGATCATCGCGAATCCGATTCGGATTTACATTTCACTGTTAACCCCGATGGCGGATAACCGACCGGTAGGGGTAGATCGTGTCACGACCTCATCGATCCCGATTGACAAAAAACATAGCCGCATCGATCCCCATGTGCAGTTGATCTCATCAACCGTGCAAACAGCCGATCTCAACAACGACAATAGATCTCATATGCCGCCTCCACATATCTAATATGCATACGATCTGAAACCAAATCCTATAGCAGATGCTTTGATACCACTGTTGGGATCTATGGTAGGGTGCGTCGACTGCAAATTAAAAATTCCTACGCGCAGAACAACCAAGAACATGCTACGGGAGATGGATCACAGTTCGTTACCACTAGATGCGCAGTGCCGTGCAGCGGAAGAAGAGTTGGGGCAGCGCGTCCGTGTGGATCGTCTCCTCCTCGTCTGATCTCCCTCGAGCGGTCGGTCGTCGGTTCCCACGTACAGGTTCGCTGGAGCGGCGCAAGTGCATCGCCTCTAACGGTATCTGTGCGTGCAGGAGGAATGTCGTGCGGCGGACTGCTAGGTCCGATCACACAACTGGCGGCGAGTGGAGGTGTCTATTCGCAACACATGCACACCCTAGTGACAGCGCCGAAGCGATCATCCGCATGAGTGTGCTGCACCCCACTTTATATAGGCGTCCGTCACGGGCTCAACACTTGGGCCTCGCACGGACCCTTAAGACCATAAGTCTACTCGGCCACAATCCGAATACAGCTTGGATCACATCCAACCAGTGTCCTCGGATCCGACCTCGTAGGTTCCTTCCCTTAAGCGCGCGACCCCTTAGGTTCAAGCCGGCTTGGTCGCAGTTCGGATCACCTCCGAACTGCACGGTTGGTAGCGGCCTCTAGCAAGGCATGCCGAACACCAAGCAGACTATGAAGCTGGTTAGGCGAACCTGTACATCATACTTCCATTCCTTTTGCCACGCGATATATGTTGTCAA
Source organism: Aegilops tauschii subsp. strangulata (assembly GCF_002575655.3). Lineage (NCBI taxonomy): Eukaryota > Viridiplantae > Streptophyta > Magnoliopsida > Poales > Poaceae > Aegilops > Aegilops tauschii. The sequence continues at coordinate 462,777,698 of NC_053035.3, forward strand.
GCTCAAGGTGAGTCTGTCATCCTTGTGCTAGCCCGACCTCTTTCTCATTCCAGTGATGCCGACCACTATACGGATTATCTCATAATCCTTGTCGCATGGCCATGCTTATCCTGGTCAGATCACACGAGGGGCCCAGAATATATCTCTCCTGATCGGAGGGACAAATCCCATCTTGCTCGACCATGTCTCGCAGCATGGGTCTGGACAAGCCCAAAACCTACCTTTGTAACTACCCAGTCACGGAGTAGCGTTTGGTTGGCCCAAAGCAAGTCTGTCACTATTCCGAGTACATGCGTCAGCTCAGATCTTAGGACATAGAACGTATGTTGTATTAGAGACTCACAGATGACATATCGCTGTGTCTCATAGTTGGGTCTGTCCGACTCGGACCTTATCTCGACTCGGATCCGACTACGTCGAATCCGACCAGACCATCTCAAGCCCATATTATCCGGTTTTCATCCAATGCTCCATGGCTAGTGAGACCAAGCCATCGACCATGTCATATGCTAGTCTAGTCGGCTGTGCGTCCAAACAACCCTTTCGATTAGGGACCTTTTAGGACAGTCATCATACAATGCATAGTCCCACAAACAAGTCACGTACCTCCTAATACACATCATTGATAATGTCCAAGGACTATCTTTATTCATAAACACATAGGAAATATCATCATACATGATTGCCTCTAGGGCATATCTCCAACAAACGCGATATACCAAGCTGGACCCGAATCACATGGCCAGGGTTGGACCACTAGGGTCAAATGGGTAGGAAATTCCCGTTAGTTTAGTATATGACCAAGTAGAGGTGGCCGCCAAATATTCCCAACAGGATTGTAAGTTAGACCGCCTGTTGGATGGTATAGAGAGGGAAGTGTTTGAGTCCAAGTGACTATGTATTTTCCTTGCCCTGTGTAATTCTAGCTGAATTGTATAGCATTTGTCATGGCAGACCTTTTCGCTTCAACCTCCGGACTCAAGGGTGCGGAGTGTTTCCGGATACCCTCACGGCCGAATAGGCCGGGGCATGCCTGGAAAACTAGGCGCAGGGGTCATAATTGCTTGAACAGACAAGTTGTATTCTGCTAGTTATGTTATATTACATTTGAGTCGTAAGAAACATCTTATAGAGAGAATAGTTCCGTTAAGGGTTCCTTTCCCTGGGTGCGCATGTATTAATGTACATGTCTGAGTTGTGGTGGAAAAGATCACCGTTTCTGTAAACATCTGGGGGTTACCAATGGGGTAATTGAAAAAACGTCTTTAATTCACCGACCGAATATTCCCTTAAGAACGCTAGCTTTCGGCTTCACCCAGTCTGAGGTACACATCCGGATGACCCGGCAGTAACAATTGCAGAGGTGCTCCCTTTATGCCCTAGCCGAACTAATGGGAACGTAGGGCATAAGCACAGGAGCCAGGCAACCCAGCTTGGCCAAAACTTAAGTCATATCGATGCATATAGTGGCGAAGAAAAGGTACATATGGAAGAACTCATATGTCAAGAGCTTGATGCTCGAAGAGTAATGATAAAAAGCTTCTGTCTAATAAGGCCCCAGGCATAATGGACATACATATTTGAAATATGTATGTGTTAGCGGTGTGCGATCTAGCCATACCGAAACTTTAAGGTGAAGAGGAGAAAAGGTAATCGGAAAAGAGAGAAAAATAATGGAAACTAAAGGGGAGAAGGAGACGAACAAGGAGTTCGGCGCTAGGCATAGAATCTTCTGAGTCTGGCCGTGTTCCAGGGGTTCGGCTCGAGGCGATTGTCTGATGCATCACGAAGACGGTACGCTCCTCCGGTGAGAACTTCGTCAATTATGAAGGGACCCTCCCATTTGGGCTTGAGCTTGTCCTTTTTCTTCTTCGGCAGGCGTAGGACGAGTTCGCCAACATTGTAAGTCTTGGCCCGTACTTCTCTGCTTTGGTATCTTCGAGCCTGCTGTTGATAGGATGCTGAACGGGCTTTTGTGAGATCGCGTTCCTCCTCCAAGGCATCTAGGCTGTCCTGCCGATCGAGCTTGGCTTCTCTCTCTTCGTACATACGCACTCGAGGTGAGTCGTGAATAATATCACAGGGCAATACGTCCTCTGCGCCATACACCATGAATAAAGGTGTGTATCCTTTAGTTCGGTTGGGCATGGTCCGCAGCCTCCAGAGTACGGAGTCGAGCTCCTCTACCCAGTGCTTGTCTGATTCTGTCAAGGACCGCACTAGTCTGGGCTTGATGCCGCTCATAATGAGACCATTGGCTCGTTCGACTTGACCGTTGGTTTGTGGGTGATAGACGGAGGCGTAATCGAGTTTAATAACCAGATTAGTGCACCGGGTTTTTACGTTGTCAGCTGTGAAATTGGAGCCGTTGTCGGTGATGATGCTGTGTGGGACACCATAAAGGTGCACAACGCCTGATATGAAGTCAATCACCGGGCCGGACTCAGCCGTTTTGACCGGTTTAGCCTCTATCCACTTAGTGAATTTGTCCACCATAACCAACAGATATTTTTTCTTATGGCTTCCCCCCTTAAGGGGTCCGACCATATCCAGACCCCAGACCGCAAAAGGCCATGTAATGGGGATGGTTTGCAAGGCAGTTGGGGGCATGTGGCTTTGGTTGGCGAAGAGCTGGCATCCGACGCAGCGTTGGACAAGGTCCTGCGCGTCCGCTCGGGCTGTCGTCCAATAAAACCCAGTGCGAAAGGCTTTGCTAACGAGGGCCCGAGCTGCGGCGTGGTGTCCGCCGAGGCCAGCGTGAATTTCCGCTAACAGCTGCCGCCCTTCTTCTTCGGAGATACATCTTTGAAGTACTGCGGTAGTGCTTTTCTTGTAGAGCTATCCGTCGTGAACCTTGTAGGCCTTCGAACGCCTGACAATGCGGCGAGCCTCATTCTGGTCGTCGGGAAGCTCCTTCCTATTAATGTAGGCCAAGAAGGGTTAGGTCCACGGGGCAATGACTGCCATAATGAGATGGGCCGATGGTGTTATTTCGGTGGCTGAGCCCCCGGTACTGTTTGTATGTTTGGGATTTGATGTTGTGTTCGGATCTGAACTGTGGTTGCCGCCCTCCCCTTGCCACACCACGAATGGCTTAAAGAGCCTTTCCAGGAAGATGTTAGGTGGGACAGGGTCGCGCTTAGCGCCGATGCGAGCCAGGATGTCCGCTGCTTGATTGCTTTCCCGGGCAACGTGGTGAAATTCAAGTCCTTCAAGCCGAGCTGACATTTTTAATACGACATTGCGATAAGCTGCGATCTTTGGATCTTTGGCGTCAAAGTCGCCGTTTATCTGAGATATCGCGAGGTTCGAGTCCCCGCGCACCTCCAGGCGTTGTATGCCCATGGATGTGGCCATCCGAAGACCATGCAGTAGGGCCTCGTATTCGGCTGCGTTGTTGGAGTCTGGGTATAATATCTGGAGTACATACTGGACAACGTCTCTAGTAGGGGATGTCAATATGACTCCCGCTCCTAGTCCTGCCAACATTTTGGAACCATCAAAATACATGACCCAATTTGAGTATGCGCCGTACTCTTTAGGGAGTTTGGCCTCTGTCCATTCGGCGACGAAGTCGGCTAGCTCTTGAGATTTGATGGCTCGACGCGGCTTGTATGTAATGTCGAATGGAAGTAGCTCTATGGCCCATTTAGCGATACGTCCCGTGGCATCGCGGTTGTTTTATGTCATTGAGTGGGACCTCGGAAGCCACCGTGATTGAACACTCCTGGAAGTAGTGTCATAGCTTGCGGGATGCCATGAAAACTGCGTATGCTATCTTTTGGTAGTGGGGGTACCGAGATTTGCATGGTGAGAGGACAGTGGATACATAGTATACTGGCTTTTGAAGTGGGAATTTGTGTCCGTCCGGTTCTCGTTCGACGACGAGCACGGCGCTCACCACTTGATGTGTTGCCGATATGTATAGCAGCATGGGTTCACCTGCGTTTGGTGCGGCCAGGATTGGATTGCTTGCTAGGAGGGTCTTTATTTCCTCCAGTCCGGCAGTCGCCTCGTCTGTCCATTCGAAGTTATCCGTGCGCCGTAAGAGGCAATAGAGTGGTAGTGCCTTTTCTCCTAGTCTGGAGATAAAGCAGCTTAGTGCTGCCACGCATCCTGCCAGTTTCTGGACCTGTTTGAGGTCTGTTGGTGTAGCCAACTGTGACAGAGCTCGGATTTTAGCCGGATTTGCTTCGATTCCTCTATTGGAAACTATGAAGCCCAGCAGTTTTCCAGCGGGAACGCCGAAGACACACTTCTCCGGGTTGAGCTTAATGTCATATGCCCGGAGGTTGTCAAACGTGAGACGTAAGTCGTCCATTAGTGTTTCGACATGCCTAGTCTTGATGACGACGTCATCAACGTAAGCTTCTACCGTTTTGCCGATCTGTTTCTCCAGGCATGTTTGGATCATGCGTTGGTATGTCGCGCCGGCGTTCTTGAGCCTGAAGGGCCTGCTATTGAAGCAGAATGGCCTGTATGGGGTAATAAAAATGCTATTGCAGCTTGATCGGATTCCTTCATTTTGATTTGATGGTATCCGGAGTATGCATCGAGGAAGCACAGTGAGTCGTGTCCTGCGGTGGCGTCAATGATTTGATCAATGCGGGGAAGGGGAAAAGGATCCTTAGGGCAAGCCTTGTTGAGATCCTTGAAATCGACACATAGGCGCCAGGATTTATCTTTCTTTGGTACCATTACCAGGTTTTCCAGCCAGTCCGGATGCTTGATTTCTCTAATGAATCCGGCCTCGATGAGCTTGGCCAGCTCCTCCCCCATGGCTTGTCGCTTGGGTTCGGAAAGGCGTCGCAGTGTTTGCTTGACAGGTTTAAATCCCTTTAATATGTTGATGCTATGTTCGGCCAACTTGCATGGGATCCCTGGCATATCCGAAGGGTGCCAGGCAAATATGTCCCAGTTTTCGCGCAGGAACTCTCGTAGTGCGGCATCAACTATTGGGTTCAGTTGAGCTCCGATAGATGCTGTCTTCTTGGGGTCCGTTGGGTGGACCTAGAATTTGACTATTTCTTCTGCCGGTTTGAATGAGGTGGATTTGGGGCGTTTGTCGCGGATCACATCGTCCCTGTCCAGTGTGGAGCGTAGTGCGGTTAATTCTTCGGTCGCGAGGGCTTCGGATAGCGCTTCCAGGGCCAGGAGTGCTATGTCCGGATCACTGACGAGAGTGATTATACCGTTTGGTCCAGGCATTTTGAGCTTCATATATCCGTAGTGAGGTATAGCTTGGAAGCGTGTAAAAGCATCCCGCCCCAACAGGGCGTGATATCCGCTGCTAAAAGGGGCCACTTGGAAGGTTATTTCTTCGGACCGATAGTTCTCCGGCGTACCGAATACCACGTCAAGTGTGATTTTGCCTGCGCACCGTGCCTCCCGACTAGGAATAATTCCCCGGAAGGTTGTGTTACTTTGTTTGATGCGGCTCCTGTCTATTTCCATTTTATGGAGTGTGTCCTCATAAATGAGATTTAGTCCGCTGCCGCCGTCCATGAGGACCTTGGTGAGTCGAAACCCATCCACGATGGGGCTGAGGACTAACGCGGCCGCTGCTCGTACTGTTCTGTACTTTGGTTCGTCACCGGTGTTGAATGTTATAACTGTGTCGTTCCATGGGTTTATTACAGCAATTTGGCAGACTTCGTCGAGCTCGCGAAGTGCCCTTTTGCGCTTGTTATTTGAAGCGAATGTCTCGAAGACTGTCCATACTCTTGGGTCGTCATCTTCTGGGGGGTGTTGTTCCGGGGCGTCCTTGAGAAGGATGTCCTCGCCGCTCTTGGCTACCTGTCGTAGTATCCAACATGCTCTAAGGCTGTGGGTTGCCACGATATCTGTTGTTGTATGTAGTTTGCATGGGCCATCAAGCCACCCTTCCAGAACGGTGCCGTGCCGTATAGAGGCTCTATGTTTTTTGACTGTTGGATTGGGCGTGCCACGAGGGTACGCCCTTTTCGCCTGTAGGGGAAGTTGGGTTGGGGCTGGTAGTTCCCAGCGAGCTGCCCGTGTTTCCCAGGCGCTTTCCATCACGCAGTATTTTTGTACGATGGTTGCTAAGTCAGCAAATTTTAGTATGCGGCGGCAATTGATGGCGTTGGGGATTCCTTCGTCCGCGCAATTTTTGCAGAACGCTGATATTGCGTCCTCGTCACGACAATTTTTTACCTTGTCCTCGACAAGGAGGAATCTGGCCCAGAAGTGGTGGACCTTTTCCTGAGACTGTTGTTTTATGCTCATGAGAGCCTCTATGTCTGGGTGGGTGGGTGGAATTAAATCCAAACCCCGACCTAACCGATTGTCCGGAGTCTAACGACCTTCCGGACTGGACAGTCCGGGTTCCGGAGTATCTTCTGATTGTTTGGAACCGCCGTCCGATGCTATGTTCGGAGGGCTGGTTGCATTCTTTCGCAGGTGAGTATCCGGCTCTTCATGAATGGTGATCCGAACATAGTCCATCTTCAATATAGAAGAAGACTCGCCGTCCTGCTCCACGACTACCGCAATCTGGTGGGTGACCGGTGGAGTTTCGGTTTCTCCCTGATCGGTTTTAGGCCCGATCTGATCGTAATCGGTGGCGATTCCCAAAGCGGCGATGCGATCTAGGAGCTCGTTTAAGGACGAAAACTCAACCGGATCCATCTGCTTGGAGTACTCAGAGTTGATGCGAAGGGGATTTTCAATGGCCCGAGAGGTCATCGTCGGCTCCTCGGCCGAACGGGCGATCATAGTAAAGTCGCCCAGCCGGAGGGTTTGGCCCGGGGCCAGAACTACCCCTGCGGTACTGTTTTCTTTAATGACAAAGCGAGCCATCGAGCCTTTCATCGACGGCACAGTGGAACTCTTAATGAAAGCACCAATGTCAGTGTCAAAACCGGCGGATCTCGGGTAGGGGTCCCGAACTGTGCGTCTAGGATCGATGGTAACAGGAGACGGGGGTCACGATGTTTACCCAGGTTCAGGCCCTCTCTATGGAGGTAATACCCTACTTCCTACTTGATTGATCTTGATGAATATGAGTATTACAAGAGTTGATCTACCACGAGATCGTAATGGCTAAACCCTAGAAGTCTAGCCTGTATGACTATGGTAATGAGTATATCTCCTTGCCGGACTAACCCCTCCGGTTTATATAGAGGTCTAGGGTTTACATGGAGTCGGCTACATAATAAGGAATCTTCATAGTTGGTCGCCAAGCTTGCCCTCCACGCCAAGTAGAGTCCAATCCGGACACGGTGCAGTCTTCGGCCTTCATGTCTTCACAGCCCATCAGTCCGGCCCATGGATAACAGGCCGGATGCCCGAGGACCCCTTAGTCCAGGACTCCCTCAACTCCCAAGGTTTTAATGCAGGACAATAGGTTCCTACCTCATCAACTACTTCCCAATACCCACGGGTTATCAAGTTCTAACCATGCAGTGTTCGAGGGTTGAAACTAATGCATAAAAAATGGGTAATGAAAAGTATGATCAAGGTGTGAACTTGCCTTGTACAGTTGATGAAGATGATTCGCACTCATAACTCCTGATAGTTCTACTCGTCACACTCCGGTCAATCTATCGTGAGCAAGCAATAGTAACCACACATATGCAATCACTCAAAAGATCAGAAAGAACGAAGAAGACAATTCGGAAAACATCAAAACCAAGCAAATAACTCTTGCAGCATAAAACAATTTCTAACAGTACCAAAATTATGTGAATTTGGCCTTATCAGAAATTTTAGGTCAAGAGCTTCGATTTGCAAAAAGAATCAACTCAAACGGAGTTATAAAACTCGAGTTATGAACAAAAGAAGTTTGAATACTAATCTGTTTGAAAAACAAATTTTAAACTTTCAAAAACATGTTTAAGTTAGATTACTGGATAGAGGGGTTCATAACGAAGAAATTTGCGTTGGTTTCGTTGGATTTGGACAAACGAGTAAAAAATTGTAGCCGTTTGAAAATTAGGGACTAATAAAAATATTCACGGATAGGTCCTTGGCCGAAATTAAAAAGAAAAAGAAAAATCTATCGAGCGAACGCTCGCTAATAAAGTCTAACCAACGAAAACTGTTCATTAACAGAACTAACTAATGAACGTTCACTAATGATCTAATATCAAAAAATAAAACCGGCTAAAAGGAAAACCAAAGAAAACCTAAAAGAATAAACCGGACCGGGGCGGTTTATTACCGGTTCGGTGGTTTTCCGTCAAAAACCGGCGGCGGCGGTTTCTGGGGCATCGGCGGATCGGCGAGCTCCGACGAGGCGGCGGCAGCGGCGTCGGCCGGCGGAGGCTACGCGGGCAGCGGCGCGGCGGCGGCGAGCAGTAGGCGGTGGCGACGAGGCGCGGCGGTGGCGACGAGGCAGCGGCGGCAAAGCACGGCGGCGGCGCGGCGAGATGCGGCGCAAGGGCGGCGATGCGATGCGAGGAGGGGAGGCGGGGCCCTGGGCGGCGGCTTTATAGGGGAGGGGAGGAGGTGGCCTTGGAGGAGGGGGCAGAAGAGGCGGCGACGCTGCGGACTTCGGGGAGGAGTCCCCATCGGGGACGGCAGGGATGGCGGTGGCGGGCTGGACCGCGGCCTATCGACGAGCTGGGCCGGCCCAGTTCGGCGGAGAAGTATTTTTCTAAACATTTTTCCACACAAAGAAAATAATAAAAACAAAATAAATAAGAATATTATATAGGCATATATATATCAAAATTTTCAGAAAATTATTTTCTATAACGTGAACATTTTTTAAAGTCAAATAAAATCCACACAAATTCAAATAATTCAAACAGTGCTACTCTACAATAAAACTCAATAAAAATCATTTTAAAAATACCAAAATGATTTCAAATTTATTTCTCTCCAATCTTCTATTGTAGGGAATCATGTTACCCTATTTTCCATATATTTTATTTTTGGAGAAAAATAATTTGAATAAAACCAAATAACTCCAAATTGAAACTAATTTCAAAAGGGATTTTCAATTTGATTCTCCGAAACTCCTAACTCATATTTCATATGTTTTGAAGAAGTCATTTTATCTTCTCTCATGAAAATCATTGAGTTGCATGAAGTTTATGAATTGGAAATATTTCCGAATGAAATTCAAATCTTTTCAAAACCCTTTTTCATGTAATTAAATGGAAGAAGTCATGTCATCTTCTCTCTAGGGTTTTATGATGAAATGAATCTGAATTCATGGAGATTACAAATGCAAAATGAAAGTTTGGGAAAGTCCTTTTATTCCCTCTCATTTAACTTTCATAAAGAAAAGTTTCAAATTCACTCAATTTCACACAGGCAATCAAACAATCAATCAAATCTATCTATTTAATATAACATTCCAAAATTTAGAATTTTGGGATGTTACAAACCTACCACCCTTAAAATGAATCTCGTCCTCGAGATTCGGAGAGGCTGGCAAGAAATAGGTTAGGTTTGGGGGTCTCCTCAAAATCCATCGATCATCTCAGGGGGTGTGGGGTGCTACCACCCTTAGAAACATCGTTACGGTCCCATCAATACTCATATACTCCATCCTTATTCTTGACAGGGCCGGTTTTCTCAGATCTTCAGTATAATTCCTTCTCTAGCTCTTCCGGTAGCGGCATAACCTTTTCCTCAATACTTCTGTATTTTCATCTTGGTAAGGTTCTTCCATGACTGGTCTTCTTAGCTGACGGGTCTGGCGCCAATACTAAACAACTATCGATATCTCATGGTGGTCAACCATTTATGGTTGCCCCTGAAGATGAAACTCTGGGCTGAACCTCGCCGTATATCCTACGATTGGCAACAGCTGCCTTGTACAAGGGAAAATTGTCATACCATTCTAAGGTTTTAAACAAGGTTTTTGATCGTCGTCTCTCTACTCTAGGTAAGTCACTCAGATTTACCATCCCATATAGCAAGGCGAACAATAAGAGTAAGTCGGTATGGTGATCAATCCATCCCGCACCCAAATCATTACCTTGTATATGGTTTAGCGAATCTCGCATTCTAACACTCGGTCATCCTCACAAGCATTGCAGAATTTCCCTTGTCGATGAACTAAGTTCGGATAAATCCATGGATTCTGCAAGCCAAACAAACATCTATCGTTCCTTCACAACTCTCAGGTTTTGCGTGAACTCCTATAAGATCGTCTGTCGATAAACGCAACTTCTTCCAAGGTTTTTTCGTTCAGCAAGAGTGTGCTTGCTTCTTGGCAGGTCCTGGAGCCTATGGGTTATGGCCCATCTCATCACTTGTAAACCTTGAACTCATCATCGGGGCAACTGATCGTTATTCCAACATCCAGCTTCCTACCATTCTTAAATCCATCCAATTGTACAGTCTCCCTTCATACTATTGGGATAACCTACATATCGAGATAAAACTCATACTTATTTTGTCCAAAGTCCACTCTGTGGAATATCATTATCCTTTCTAGGGGTCAAATCTCCTCACAGGGTACTATCACCCTTGAAATGCACAAATTCATCCATAGACCATATTTCTCATATCCTCGAAAATGATCAAAATCTTACTTCATAGAGTAATAACTCTTAAAATCCAATCAGTACCAATGATGCTAACTTTATTGATTCTCCAATGATTACAGTCTCTTGCTTTTCCATTACATGCCCCAACTCATCGCCTCAATATAAAGGAAAATGTTCTCATTACTACTACTATACTTCTCATAGACACAACTAATTATCACAAGTCTCCTTCTCCTTGGGACAAATCTCTGGAAAAGTGTGTTGCTTCATTACAACGAAAACATATTACTTCTGACAAGTCTCGAGGTTTCCTTTTTGGGCAACTGCTGAAGTAGTGCGCTGACTCCTTGCACCTGAAACAGGTGATATGACTCAGGACCTTCCTGGAATCCAATCTACTTCTCTTCCTAGACTTTTCCGTTCCAATCAGGGCTTCTATTTCCTGTGGTTCATACTCTACTTCCTCTGTTGGGAATTCTACTAGATCCCCATCCCGACAATTTTGGGAGATGTGTCCTTCTTCTCCACATGAATAGCATGACTTGGTGCAAGGTTAATTGGGTCTTCTTCGGGTGTGTCCTCCACCTCTTCCTTCATCCCAGGTTCTTCTAAAATTTCCATGAGGGCTCCTTTCATTACTTCTTTCTTCTGCTAGATGGTTCGTTGTACCATGGGGTAAATGTGACACTGAGCAGGGTAGTGAGTAGTCCCTTCACACAAGAAACAAGTAATCTGCCTAGTTGGGCATTCTTCAGCTGGGTGACTTTCTTTACAATGAGGGCATTCACCCTTGTGTTCTTTATGGGTGTGTCCTATTTCTCCACAGAGCTTGCATGCACAAGGTTTCTTCATATCACTTCCATACTTCAATTTCTCGGACACAAACCGAGATTTTGGCAAAGTCAACTTAAATTCTTTCCTAGTGGTTACTCCTTGCCATCCATTGATGGTTTGGTTCATCCTCCACCAAGTAGCAGCACCTCTTTCAAAGCACTGAAGAGCATGCAGGGTCATATCCTTTCCGACTATAGGGTTATTCTTCATGTGATCCTCCATGTTCTGAATCCATCAGTCCGTCTCCAATTGACTTATCCGTCCAGGAAACATGAGTTCATCTCCATTCATCCTCTATTGGGTCCATGGGTTTGGGGTGAGATGAGAGAGATAGAGAGGGATACACACAATGCAAACAATAGTTTTGAAAAGACAGATTTTATTTTGTGGCTGTCGGAAAAACATCAAACAAATGACAGCTCACAATCGTTGGCTCTAACGTAGGTATATAACAGGGGTTTGGTCTTCTAAGGGTCAACGCCGCCAAACTCTTCAAGTCTTGTTCATGTCTCCGATGGCTTCTTCCGATCATGTTTGTCCTTCTCAAGTTCTTTTGCCAGATCATCTCTGTTGGCGCGAAGTCTCTCATGACGTCCTTTAATATTCTAGAGTTGCGTTCCAACTTCTGGGTTTCAACATCCTTGGCATGAACCATGGTCCTACTATCCTTCACTTCGTGACGAATCTCCGGTATCACGAGGTTTTGTTCCTCCAGTTTGGCTACTTCAGCTTCTGGATACTAAGTTCTTCATGAAATGCTTTCTCGTCAAATACGGCTTCCTGCAGGTCCACCTTAAACTTCTTGATGTAACACTCCAGATCCTGGAGATACACCAGTTAAAGTTAAAAGTGCACCCTTTGCTGATAGATGCTCCATCAGCCTTCTTCCATCCAATCCTTCCAAGGAAATGCATGCTTAACTCAGCACGGTGACAATAGCATAAGCGGACGATAATACCATGGTTAGCCATGTCTATGCCCATGTTACTGCCATGAGCTTTCATTCCATAATTGATATCTCCTGTCTTAGGGTTTTCTTGACAAAACTTTGAGTTTTACTGCTCCATGTTCCAGTCTTTCTCCGATACACCTTGATCTCGGGTATGGACAGCTTCCATAGTCTGCCAAGTTCCATAAGGGTAGCCTTCCTAGGTCATACTAATCTGGAAATTCTTTAGAGCCTTCAATGTCTCCTAGTCTTCGGAGTCTTCAACCGTTGTAGTTTCCATTGTTACAATGTATGGTAAAATCCTCTTCATTCTGAAGTGGTCTTAGTTGTCCGGTATCTTGTACTTCTTGGAGTGGTCTCATCAGTCGAATCTTCGTGTGGTCAAAAAGGGGAAAAGGGTATTGTTGAGGATATAGACCTTAGAGTCACCCGCCAGGAGGGGCCGGGTTACTCGTATGGTCGTTGCCAGAAGCCCGGAGCCAAGCTTGAAGACGATGGGCCAGAGATGAGCTAAGACCCGGATATGGCTTAAGGCCCGTAGTTGCAATCATTATTATGGTAGAACTTGTAGTACAAGGCAAGTATAGTTGAGAGTCCGAGCCGGACACTCTTATGAGCTGGCCGGGACTCTAAGGACTGCTGGGCGTCAGCCTCCCTATATAAAGGGACGACCCGGCAGCCGTTTAGGGACGACAACAATCTCATCGAGAGCCGGGCATAGCAGTTTAGCTCCCTAGTGATCGTAACCCTAATCAATACCACCTCAAACTGGACGTAGGCTTTTACCTTCACCATAAGGGGCCGAACCAGTATAAACCCTCGTGTTCCTTGTCCCGCATTAACCCCTTCAAGCTTCCTAGTTGCGATGGCTCCACGACTAAGTCCTAGCTCGAGGACATCTGCCGTGACAATTCCACGACAGTTGGCGCCCACCGTGGGGCCAGCGCATGGTGGATTTGAGTTCTTGAAGGGCAGCTTCGAAGGGCTCAAGGGATACGCTGTGGGCCGATGACCAAGAGTCGTCGCGGCAAGCTTTACATCGATGATGCAAACTGGGGCCCCGACGCCGGCTCAATTGAGTACGGGTACCGGGTCCCCTTCGGCAGAATTCATGTTTTCATTGGCAAGATTGGTGAGCCGGGCCCTGAGCCGGATCTCTGCGCTGATCTCATCGAGACGGCTCAGCTTGCGCGACCCGCCCGGGCCCGGCCTGCCTTAAAGCACGCTTTTGTGGGATGCATCCATGGAGGGCCCTCTGATCCGTCTGGGTCTGGGGATGAGGCGGCCGCCGGCTCTGACGGCGAGTCGGCCACCGATGAGTCAAACTCGCTGTACCAACTTCAAGATGGCAGGCTCATGGGTTGTTCCTATGGTGACAGTATTCCGGACCTATTTGAGCCGCCAAGTCAGGTTGGAGTTTTTATGGCTGGTGCGCAGCCTGTTCAGAACCCCGCTGCTGGAGTAGGAAACCCGGTGCCTTCTCCGGCTCAGGTGCTAATGGATCTCACGGACAAGATGACGGCCCTGCTAACCGCCACGGTTGACCCGGCAGATCAAGCTCAGCACGATGCCGAGGTGGCACAGTTAAAATTGGATCTAATAAAAGCTAAAGAGGATCTTGCAGCGGAAGGGATCAGGCTGGCTGCGGAGCGGGCGGCTCTCGATGCCCAGACTCAGCTGATTCAGGCGCAGTCCTTCCAACTCACGTTGGATCAGAACGCGGCCAATGAGGTCATGAGAAGGAGGCACCAAAAGGCCCAGTCTCGACTCCCTCCGGTTTACGATCCACGCAACCTCTTCAACACGCCAGGGGCAGGGTCTAGTAACCCGCCAGGGGTCATAGCGCCCGGGTCTGGACCCCTTATTCAGCCACGAGTGATGGGGCCTCCCCAGGTGCCCCCTGCCCCGCCTCAGTATGTGCCAATACCCCCGGGTCATTATAATAACCCGCTGGAGAACATGGTCGCTGCGGCAGCACGGCTGGCGGCTCTCCCAGTTGACGGCGACTCTCCGACGGCTATTGAAACCCGCCGGGTTAGGGAACTCCTTCAGACAGCACTGGCGCAGCAAGCGGCGTATTCCTACAGCCGGGACAGGATCCACTTGACCCCTCATCCAGGCCAGAGCCCGAGTTACAGCAGGCACATGGTCTTGGCGACCGCCTCAAGTAACGTCCGACGCCATGACCCGCCTCCTGGCCATGGCCCGGCTCATAATGGAGCCTTTTACGCAGCAGACCAGGACAAAGCGCGGCAAGAGGCAGAGCAAGTGCCTCAGTTGACGGCTTACCAGACCCCCCCGGCTTATCCGACGACTTCCTTTGATGTGGGTATCCCTACCAGGACCGGGGGCGTCCCTTGTTTAGTGCCAGCTATCCGTAATGAACGTCTACCTAAGGACTTCAAGGGTCCTAGGAAGGTGCCTAACTACACAGCTGACTTACAACCCGCAGCTTCGATTGAGAGTTATGAGATGGCTATGGAGCTGCTGGAGGTCAGTGAGGCGGCCATGGCCAAATATTTCACCATGATGTTAGATGGGACTGCCCGCACTTGGTTGAAGGGGCTACCACCGAATTCCATTGGGTCTTGGGCTGAGCTGAAAGCCCGGTTCATCCAAAACTTCAAAGATACCTGTAGGCAGTCTATGTCAATTGTGGATTTGACTAACTGTAAGCAGCAGGAGGGTGAGTCCACGACACATTGGGTTCGCCGGGTTAAGGAGATCATACACTCATCAGACAAGATGGATGCCGGCTCAGCGGTTTTAATGCTGGAGCAGAATTGTCGTTTTGTGCCCCTGAAGATGAAACTCGAGCGGCTTAAGCGCGACTGCAGTGATATGGGTACACTAATGGCAACTCTTGTCAAGTACGCCGATTCTGATGGTACCAAGGATCCCCCTTCAGATGATGAAAGGACAGGGAAGGGAAAGAAGAACGGCAATGGCAAGGGTCCTCAATTTAACCTGGGGAGCCAAGGAGGAGGCAAGCGCAAGGCAGATGGCAGCCTAGAGTTTGTGGCCAACGCCAGCGCACAAGGCAATAACCAGCGACGCAAGGGGAGGCCCCCTCCCCGAGGCGGCGGGTCAGGACCTTCACTGGAGCAGCTGTTGAATGAGCCTTGTCCGAGGCACGGCTCTAGAGAGAAGCCAGCGACTTATCTGTGGAAGGATTGTGCAATCATGAAGGCCTTTAAAAACTACAATGGCCCGGGCGGCGGCTCAGGCGCCGGCGGCTCAGGCGCCGGCGGCTTTCATGGCCCGGGGGGCGGCTCAAATTCTGGTCCTCAGAACGGTCAAGGGGGCTTTAATCAACAGTCTGGCCAGGTTCATCAACAGCAGCAGGGGGGTTATCAGACTAATCCAAAGCAGCTTAGCCGTGGACAGTATCACGTGTTTACCACTAGTTTGTGCAAGCGAGATCAGAAGCTTCACAAGAGGGTTGTGAATGCTGTTGAACCGGCGGTCCCACGCTACTTGCGGTGGTTTGAGCAGCCTATAGTGTGGAGTAGGGAGGATCACCCTCCCCGGGTGGATAACCCGGGCCACTTGGCCCTAGTGGTGGCTCCTCAAGTGGGAGGATATAAGTTCACAAAGGTGCTCATGGATGGAGGCAGCAGTATCAACATACTCTATTATGAGACTTTTCGCCGTATGGGGTTGGTTGATAAGAACCTCAGCCAGTCAAACACTATCTTCCATGGCGTGGTACCTGGTAAGTCGGCTTATCCAGTCGGCAAGATCGAATTGGAAGTGGCTTTTGGTGATGAGAACAACTACAGGGTGAAGAAATTGACCTTTGAGGTGGTCAAGATAAGAAGTCCATACCATGCTATATTTGGACGGCCGGCTTACGCCAAGTTCATGGCACGGCCGTGTTATGTGTACTTACAGCTCAAGATGCCAGGTCACAGTGGGACCATTACGGTTCATGGCAGCCAGAAAGTGGCTCTGGAGTGTGAGGAAGGTGATGCGGCTTATGCAGAATCTGTTTGTGCTACAGAGGAGTTGAAGTTTTACAAGGACAATGTTGACCCAACAGATATGACCTCACTGAAAAAGCCGACTACGGAGAATGAACCGGCGATGAAATTTAAGTCGGCTGATGAAACTAAGCTTGTTGATTTTGTTCCAGGAGATTCATCTCAGCAGTTTAGCATCAGTGCCAATCTGGATCCAAAATAGGAAAGCGCGCTCATCGAGTTCATCCGTGAGAATAGGGACATCTTCGCATGGAAACCCTCTGACATGCCAGGTGTACCTAGAGAACTCGCTGAGCATACTCTCAATGTCGATCCGAAATTTAAGCCGGTCAGACAGTTCCTTCGGCGGTTTAATGAAGAGAGGCGGAAAGCTATTGGTGAAGAAGTGGCCCGGCTCTTGACGGCCGGGTTTATCGTGGAAGTCTTTCACCCAGAGTGGTTGGCTAACCCGGTGCTCGTACTCAAGAAGAACGGCACCTGGCGAATGTGTGTGGACTACACGGACTTGAACAAGGCATGTCCGGCTGATCCTTTTGCCCTCCCCCGTATTGATCAAATCATTGATGCTACGGCAGGTTGTGCACGTTTAAGTTTCTTGGATGCTTATTCCGGTTATCATCAGATTAAGATGGCAGTTAAGGACCAGGAGAAGACGGCATTCATCACTCCCTTTGGAGCCTTCTGCTATGTGTCTATGCCCTTTGGACTCAAGTGTGCACAGGCGACTTACCAGCGTTGTGTACAGAACTGTCTTCATAAGCAGATCGGGCGCAATGTTCACGCTTACGTGGACGATATTGTGGTTAAATCCATCAAAGAGGAAACCCTGATAGATGATTTAAGGGAAACCTTTGATAATCTCCGGGTCTATAAGATGATGCTTAACCCGGCCAAGTGTGTCTTTGGTGTTCCTGCAGGCAAGCTTTTGGGCTTCTTGGTTTCTGACAAAGGCATTGAGGCTAACCCGGAGAAGATCAAGGCCATCACCTCCCTGGCTAAGCCGGCGTGTATAAATGACGTTCAGCGCTTGGTGGGTCGCATCGCTGCTTTAAGCCGGTTTATAAGCCGTTTGGGTGAGAAGGCCATGCCCTTATATCAGTTGATGAAGAAAACTGATAACTTTGTCTGGAATGATGCAGCTAATACCGCCTTTGAGGATTTGAAGAAGCAGCTGGCAGAGCCCCCAGTCCTTGCTGCTCCGGTTGATAAGGAGCCCTTATTGCTGTATGTGGCGGCAAACGCATGAGCCGTCAGTGTGGCTATTGTGATGGAGCGCAAGGAGGAGGGTAAGGAGCATCCGGTTCAGCGGCCGGTTTATTATGTCAGCGAAGTGCTCATTGAGTCCAAGCAGCGGTACCCGCATTGGCAGAAGCTTGTGTATGGTGTGTTCATGGCGAGCCGGAAACTTAAGCATTATTTTCAGGGTCATCCCATCACTGTGGTCAGTTCTACCCCTCTTGGTGATATCATTCAAAACAGAGAGGCCACAGGAAGAATTGCTAAGTGGGCTATAGAACTTGGACCTCATGGTCTCAAATATGTGCCACGCACTGCTGTTAAATCTCAGGCCTTGGTGGATTTCATCAATGATTGGACAGAGTCACAAGTGCCTGAGCAAAAGCCGGATAACACATATTGGACTATTCACTTCGATGGGTCCAGGCAGTTGGAGGGCTCGGGGGCTGGCGTTGTATTGGCTTCCCCTAAAGGTGATAAGTTCCATTATGTGCTACAGTTGATGTTTCCTTGCACTAACAATGCGGCTGAGTACGAGGCCTTGCTCCATGGTCTTCGGATGGCTAAGGAGATGAGCTTGAGCCGGGTAAGGTGCTTCGGTGACTCAGACTTGGTGGCTCAACAAGTATCAGGCAAGTGGGACTCTAAGGACCCTCTAATGGCGGCTTATCGCCGCGAAGTTGATGCCATTGCTGGGCACTTTCAGGGCTACCAAATAGAGCACATTGATCGCAGGAAGAACGAGGCGGCTGATGCTCTGAGCCGGCTAGGCTCTCAGCGAAAGCCGGTGCCACCTAACACTTTCCTGGACGTCCTGTATAGCCCTTCGGTTAAATTGCCTACGGAGGAAGACTTGGCCGTCCCTGACCCGGAGGCACGACTGGTGGCAGCTCTCCATATCATACCAGACTGGACAACGCCATATCTGGCTTACATGACCCGGGGCGAGTTGCCTGAGGATGAAACTTTGGCCAGGCAAATAACCCGGCGGGCCAAGTCAATGATTGTTATCGATGGCGAGTTGCATCATCGCAGTGTTACAGGAGCATTTCAGCATTGTGTTTCCCCTGAGGAAGGTCAAGAAATCTTGCGTGAGATCCATGAAGGGGATTGTGGCCATCACGCCGGCTCAAAGTCCCTTGTGGCCAAGGCTTTTCGTCATGGTTTTTATTGGTTGACGGCTCATGCTGATGCAGAGGACTTGGTCAGTAAATGTGATGGTTGCCAGAGGTTCTCACGATGGGCTCATGTGCCGGCTCAGGAGCTGAGGATGATCCCAATTACTTGGCCCTTTGCGGTCTGGGGGCTTGATATGGTTGGGCCTTTTAAAAGGTCCAAGGATAAGAAGACCCACCTCTTGGTGGCAGTTGATAAATTCACAAAGTGGGTGGAAGCTGAGCCAGTTAGCAAGTGCGATGCAGCCACGGCGGTTCAATTTATGAAAAAGGTGATTTTCCGCTTTGGCTTTCCGCACAGCATTATAACTGACAATGGCACCAATCTCTCCAAAGGCGCCATGGAAGAGTTTTGTCAACGAGAGCATATCCGACTTGATGTTTCCTCAGTGGCTCATCCTCAATCCAATGGTCAAGCTGAGAGAGCTAACCAAGAGATTCCAAAGGGCATCAAGCCCCGGCTTTTGGTCCCTTTGCAACGGACGCCGGGTTGTTGGGTGGAGGAATTGCCCTCCGTCTTATGGAGCATCAACACTACTCCTAACAGGTCTACAGGCTTCACGCCTTTCTTCATGGTTTATGGAGTAGAAGCAGTCCTCCCCAGTGACATCCGTCACGACTCACCTCGCGTGGCGGCTTATGTTGAGACGGATAATGAACAGGCGCGCCAAGATGCTCTGGACTTGTTGGACGAACAGCGTGATGTGGCAGCAGCCCGTTCAGCAATTTACCAACTAGACCTGCGCCGTTATCATAGCCGCCGGGTCAAATCCCGGGTCTTCCAGGAAGGCGATCTCATGCTCCAGCTCATCCAGGATCAAACAGATGCACACAAGTTATCCCCACCTTGGGAAGGGCCCTTTGTGGTCAGCAAGAACTTGCACAACGGGTCATATTACCTCATTGACATTCGGGAGCACAAAGATTCACGTAAGTCGGAGGAAGAGACCCGTCGTCCGTGGAACATAGCTCAGCTTCGGCCTTACTACACTTGAGCTACCGGCTCTCGTGGTGTACATATTTCTCTCAGCCATGTATATATTATGATAAGCAATAAAGTAGGACCTCTGTCCTTTTTTCTCCTCCAAATACGCACATGTTGTTCTTATTGCAAGATTACATGATGATTTAAAGGAGGATCCGGTTTATGATCGTATTCGAATCTAGCCGTAAACAGCAACATCACTTGGGGGCTTCCTGTTCAAACATGGGTCGTATTCGAACCAAAGAGAACATAGCTGTCGATACCCATTTGATTGGCAAAGTGCCGAGCTCATTGGGAGGTTACCTTTGGTCATATTTGAATCATAGTTTAACCCCTCTGAGAACCGACGTGGATCGTATTCGAATCAGCGTCGTTAAACAATTCTTAAAGTCACTTGGGGGCTTCCTGTTCAAACATGGGTCATATTCGAACCAAAGAGAACATAGCTGTCGGTACCCTCTTGATTGGCATCGCCACACCCACTGGGGGCTATGTGATCGTATCCGAATCTTAGCTTAACCCCTTTGGGCCGGGTCTCTGGTCGTATTCGAACCGGAAGCCCCTAAGTTCCTCTACTTTATCACAAGTGTATGTCAAGGTGTGTACGGCCGGGTCTCACTTTACCGGCTTAACTTTGGTTTACAGTGTTCGTTGAACACCATGGGTGTCATTACGACAGGTAAATCGGAGTTAAGATACCAACCTTGTTACCTGGGTTATTTAAACCGGAAGTATGCTTACAGGCCGCTAATAGTGTTATTACGGCTGTGTTAAGGATATCATGGAGGACCAGTCTTTTTTGATTCATATTCCGGGTTATCTATCCAAAGCACCTGATTCTCAGGACGGTAAGCCGCCTTGAGACTTGAGATTTGCCTTTCTATGCAGGGTACTTAAAGGCACCTCTTTGAGGTTGAGAAAAACAAAGGGATGGTTATAACCCGGAGAAACATCAAAGAGACAACTTCAAAGGACTTTCGCATTCAATACGTGCACGATGGCACGACAGAGATGAACTGTTGCACCTACTCTATTACAAAAACTCATCAAGTCTAAAAACGGGTGGAGCATTGTTTGGTAAACCGCCAGCCGAGTCACGATGCCCGCTGAGTTGAAGTCTCCGGCTCGTTCCTGTCTTCTCCTCCGGCTGATCCCAAGACATGGAAGGTTGATGACTTCCAGTCGATGCCGCTGAGAGCTTCGAATTGGGCTTCCTCGTCAATTAACCCGGCCGGGTCAATCTCCGGGGCGAAGGTGTGCTGACGAGCCGGAGGGATCAGGTTGAGGGCTTCATAGCGAGGGGTTGGAATCCTCTGATTCTCCGCATCATAACCCGGCTGGTACTTGGTCAGATCCATGTCGTTCCCGATAAGGGTGGCCACCGGGCGTACCGCCTTCACGCAGGCTGCGAAATCCTTCTGGTCGAAAGCTGAGCTGTCTTCCTTCAGGCTTGGATAACCCAGGGCGATGTCTGCCGGGTCTAGCTCCGGCAGGAATGCGTTGGCCCGGCTCAGCGCGGCGATTGCTCCGGCTCTCGCAGAGGCCCGTCGCAGCTCTTGGATCCGCTGAGGCAGAACGGCGAGCCAGCGCAGGACTTCGGCCAGGTGAGTTGGCACCTCGTTGGATAGGGCCACCATAGCTAAGGCACGCTGTGACCCGGTGTAGAGCTGTTCCACCAGGGTATACACGGCCTTTAGCTTGGTGACCACGCTCTGGTTGAGGTTGGCACTTCTGGGGCCTGTTTAACAGAATCAGATAAGCCGGCGGCAAGGATGAACAATGAGATATAAACATTCCAACATTGATGAAAGCTGGTGAGGCGACATACCGAAGATGGCGGCCACCATTTGGGAAACCTGGCGCTTTAGGCCGGAGAGCTCGGCGGTCTTCTCAGAGAGAGCCTTCTCCGCCTGTTCCGCCCGGGTCACCAGTGCGGCCTTCTCTTCGGCCCAGGCTTTTCGCTCAGCATCAAACTCGGTCTTGAACTTTTCTTGAGTGGCGATGCTGGATACAAACTTGGCGTTTGACTTCCGGGTCTCCATCTCCTGCATCTTTAGCCGGCTCTTGAGATCCGCAAGGTCCGCCTCTAGCTTCTTGCTCACAGCCTGTATAAATTTCCGGGTTATTAACAGTCATCATATAAGTCCCAAGCGTTTTCCAAGCAAAGACACTTGGCACTTGGGGGCTAATGCATATTGAACGTATCTATCTATATACTGCCGGCTTAATTGAGTAAGCCGGAACCTAAGTCTACAACATATTCAATCATAAGTCGTCGACTTGGGGGCTAGCATGGCAAAGGTAACTATGCAGTAAGTAAGAAGACAGAAGAAGGATACCTCAGATTTTTGTTGGATCTGGTTTACCATGGCGACCTCCGCGTCCCGGCTCTTGTGCACTTGGCTGATGTAGCCAGAGACGAGCTCTCCAATGCTCAGGTTGGTGTAGTTGGAGAGATCCAGGTTCACCCGGTGGGGCTGCAGCAACTCCCCCTTCGCGGAGCACTTGGCCAGCACGGTAGGTCTCCCCGGCTCAACGAACTCCGTCCGGGTGATTACCATGTCCGGGTCGTTTGCTGGTGGAGCCGAGCTGGAGGCCTCCGGGTTAACAGAAGCTTCAGTTGTTGCCTTGGTAGTCGGGGCAGTGGCCTCAGGTGCCGTGTCCATTGGAGTGGTGGCTTCAGGGGCGGAGGCAGCTGGCGGCTCTTGGACTGTCACCGCCGACTCAGGCAGATCCGGCACT
Organism: Aegilops tauschii subsp. strangulata; assembly: GCF_002575655.3. Taxonomy (NCBI): domain Eukaryota; kingdom Viridiplantae; phylum Streptophyta; class Magnoliopsida; order Poales; family Poaceae; genus Aegilops; species Aegilops tauschii. Next base: position 462,800,068 of record NC_053035.3, read on the forward strand.
CCGGCTGACTTGGTTTTCTTCACCCTCTTGGTGAGCTTTGCTTGGGCACTGAAAGAACAACAAAGGTTAGTACAAAAAATATGAGTAAAGATCAGAGCAACATGAGGTGATTATCGTTACCCGGGCGCGGTCTTGAAAGCCGGCAGGTTCGACTGCATGGAGTCGCCCGAAGAGGGGGAGGTCTCCTGATAATTGGTCAGAAGAGTTGAGTGGCTGACGGATAACACCCGCCAACGGGTGAAAAGGGTACAAGTGAGAAAAAACCTCAGTTTGACGCTTCCTTGTTGCGTCGGGTAACCCGACGGAGAGATCGGTGTCCTTGTTGGTCCGGGTGTGACGCCAGCTTTCATGAACCTGTCGCTTCAAAATAAATTGAGGGTCTTGGTAAGCTAAAGGATGTGAAAAGCTTACTTTCTGGGTTACCCTTCGGACTTTCAGCTGTGGCAAGGGCTCCGAGTCGGAGGAAAGTGACATTACCTCTTCAACCACCGGGTTACTGGCGCCGGTGTCATCCTGTCAATTAGCAAGTGTTGATAAGGCGGACAGCAACAAACAACAAATATGCAAGAAATTAAATGCTTGAGGGTTACCTCTGACTCGGAGCTGTCGCTTAATTGCATCAGCTCCGAAGCAGTAGGTCTGCTTCCTTTTTTGCGAGGGGCGGCTTTCTTGGCGGCTTTCTTCGCCTTCCTGGCCTTCTTGGCCGCCTCATGGTCATACTTGACCCGCCAGAACTTATCATCAGCCTGAAAAATGCAATGATGAATTCTTAAAACGGTTCAGATGAAGGTTATATGCAGAAGAAGATAAAAAGTTAAAGTCAGCGGCTTACCGCTGGGGCTGGGTTGGTCTTGCAGAAGGGGGCTAGCCCGGTCCTTCCACTGTCTGCCAGGCTCTCGTTTAAAAGAGCCTTGGTCTCCTCCTCTGCAACGTCTTCTGGAAGATCATTGCGGTTGTGTCTCTGTGGGTCATCCTTTCGTCCTGTGTACTCGCACATTAAGCCGGGGCGGCGGCTCATTGGGATCACCCGCCATGAGATCCAGACCCGGACCAGGTCGATTCCGTTCAGACCATTGCCCAGGAGAGCTTTGATCTTATTTATAGTGGGGAGCAGAGGCTGGCGCTCCGCTTGAGTCAGCTTGTCCGACAGTGGGTGAGTCGGCTCCAGACGTGTTGGGCGAAAGCCGGGCAGCGGGCTTTCATCAGCCGGGGACGTATCTTGGCAGTAGAACCAAGTCATATTCCAGTCCTTGGGGTGGCTCGGCGGCTCTGCGTAAGGGAAAAGACAGTCCCTACGTCGCTGGATGGAGATGCCACCTAACTCCAGACTCGGCCCGTTGGCGCACTCGTTCTGGCGGTTTAAGTAAAAAAGCTCTCTGAAGAGCAGCAGACTAGGTTCTTCTCCAAGGTAAACCTCGCAGAAGACTTGAAAATTGCAGATGTTGGACACTGAGTTGGGTCCTATATCTTGAGGCCGCAGGTCGAAGAAGTTGAGCACGTCCCTAAAGAACTTTGAGCCGGGCGGTGCGAAGCCCCGGCTCATATGATCTGCAAAAATCACTACCTCCCCGTCCTTTGGCTGTGGTCTCTCTTCTGACGGGTCAGGGGCACGGTAGGACATGACTTCTTTCTTAGGCAGATATCCGGACTTAACAAAATTGGCCAGGGTCTCGTTGGTGACGTTGGACCTCATCCAGTTGCAAGTGATGGGAGCCTTGGGAGGCATGGTGAAAGTTGGCAGTCTATGACAAAAAGGAAAATGTCCGGGTTAATTATAAGCCGGAGATCTACAGTTCAAAACTAAGGTGGCGGCTTATGAAGGGGACTAATGATATATACTCAGGTACATTGGGTTATTTAAGCCGCAGGGGCATTCAGAATAAGTTGGTTATCTACGGCCTTTCCACAGTTAAGCCGGAGGATTCTATGAAGCATGGTTTTCTTTAAGCCGGAGGATTCTACGGCGCGTGGTTCCTTTAAACCGGAATTGTAAGCCGCCCAGATTCAATGGTTGCAGTTTTTACTAAGTGTGGTAAAACAGGTTTCACATATTGCAGTAACTTTTTTGGATCAAAATGGTCGGGTGAAATTAAAATTTTCTAGACCTAGAAACAGACGAGCGGATGTTCTTGAGCTCGAACAAAGCATTTATGCAGTAGAAAGAGATCTACGGGCATTTGAAATGAGTCCTAAACAACTGCCGCACTAGTTCTATACAGGGCTAAAGATCAAACAAGGGCAGTGACTAGGAGAACTACCGAAGCTTGTGGCAATGGCGATGAACACGAAGAACACGGACGAACCCTACGGTAGATCTATCCTACAGGACAAGCAAGACTTACCGGAGCTGGAGAGCCGCGGAGGTTGTCACGTTTCTCTGGTCCGTTCAGGGTGATGCAGCGGCCTGAGCTGGTGACGACGAGGAGACCCGCGGCGGCGACGGCGGCGGAGCTCGAGCAGCACGGGACAGTGAGAGGAGGAAGATGACACAGAAGGGAGCGTGAGAAGAGCCCGTCGGGCTGGCCTATTTATAAGGCAAGGTCATAAGTGAGCGCGAGATTCAAGGAGACCACGGCGTGGTTATCTCCCCACGAAACGCCTCGATTTTTGGGATGACAGTAAGTAGAAAGATCCGTTGCGGATCTGGCGGAGTAAAAAATGGACTTAATGGAGGATGACGTCACGGCGGATTATCCGGAGTCCAGAGGATGACGTCATGCCGGGTTATGGCCTTCACATGAATGCTAAGCCGGAGATTTTTTCTGTCAGAAGAGTTGAAGATTGACATGAGCCGGCTCAAATCAATCTGGGGCCTAATGTTGAGGATATAGACCTTAGAGTCACCCGCCAGGAGGGGCCGGGTTACTCGTATGGTCGTTGCCAGAAGCCCGGAGCCAAGCTTGAAGACGATGGGCCAGAGATGGGCTAAGACCCGGATACGGCTTAAGGCCCATAGTTACAATCATTATTATGGTAGAACTTGTAGTACAAGGCAAGTATAGTTGAGAGTCCGAGCTGGACACTCTTATGAGCCGGCCGGGACTCTAAGGGCTGCTGGGCGTCAGCCTCCCTATATAAAGGGACGACCCGGCAGCCGTTTAGGGACGACAACAATCTCATCGAGAGCCGGGCATAGCAGTTTAGCTCCCTGGTGATCGTAACCCTAATCAATACCACCTCAAACTGGACGTAGGCTTTTACCTTCACCGTAAGGGGCTGAACCAGTATAAACCCTCGTGTTCCTTGTCCCGCATTAACCCCTTCAAGCTTCCTAGTTGCGATGGCTCCACGACTAAGTCCTAGCTCGAGGACATCTGCTGTGACAATTCCACGACAGGTATTGTCCAACTAAAGGGAATATTTGAATAAGCTCAGAGGAGAAGAGAGGTAAAATATCTTTTTGAAAATGAAGTTTGCCAGTTTCTAGGGTCACGTCCTACAGTAAACATGTGCTTTGTTACCATCTTGTAGTGACCCGACCTCAGACGGTTAAGTTTGTGTGCTTAAGTGTCATCCCTCGATCGGTATGCTGACACACACAGTACTCGAGGATTTATAACAGAGGTAAATCACATTTATAAAGTAACGTAAATACTATTACCTCAATCGAAATAGCGGAAGTAACAACAAGGTTGTGGATTCCCATCAACACCAACGGCAAAGTTGAGTGTAGAAATTGTAACCCTAACGTATCACTTACTCGTTGTAAGAATCCTGCAACATGAGACGTTGCAGCCATGTAGGTCAGTACATTGAATGTACTGGCAAATTCACACCATAGGATAATGATGAATAATAGCTATCACTACATGCATATTTGGGTGGTGGAAAAGCTCTATGGTTATAATGTTTTTGGGGAAAGCCAATTTTTTCCTACATCAAAGGAATATATTTTATTTAACTACCAAGTTGGTTGAAAATTATTGAGAAGGTTCCTCGAACTCAATCCCAATTAAAAGTTAACAACCCAACAAATTAATTAAGTAAAGTGACGAGATCAACACGATAATTCAAGAACCAGATACTCAAGTTGTCCATAACCGGGGACACGGCTAATCATGATTAGTTTGTACACTCTGCAGAGGTTTGCGCACTTTTCCCCACAAGACTCGATCTCCTCCTTTGGATTTATCGCACTACATGGTGTTTGAGAAACGGATGACCGAGACACAGTCTTTCAGAAGCATTAACTCTAACCCTGGGTAGACAGTACCAACCTACATCCCCTACATCTGCTAGCCTACCACTGGAAGAGGTCATGCAACCTACTCAACTATGCTAGAGCCCATAATAGCTTGTGGCTGCACACAGAAGTTTCTAGCATGAATAATCTTATGATCCCTTTGAGCCTGGGTGGCATTCCATAGGGTGATCACACGGGTCCTCCGGGATCCCCTTGGGCAAGCACTGGGTTCTCCAGGTGCCCGGGCAGACCACTAGGTGCTCCAGGGTGCCCCTACCATTCCACCCAGATGTGTATTAAAGTAACCACCTTAAGTTAACCATTAAATAAAAACTCTCACATCTGTCATGAATTCTCTCAAACCAATCCACATCTACGAGCATAGCATAGCAGTAAGCATAACGTAGAAGTAACTCCCAATGTTTGAATGCAGGACAATTGGTTCCTACCTCATCAACTACTTCCCAATACCCACAGGTTATCAAGTCCTAACCATGCAGTGTTCGAGGGTTGAAACTAATGCATAAAAACTGGGTAATGAAAAGTATGATCAAAGTGTGAACTTGCCTTGTACGGTTGATGAAGATGATTCGCACTCATAACTCCTGATAGTTCTACTCGTCACACTCCGGTCAATCTATCGTGAGCAAGCAATAGTAACCACACATAAGCAATCACTCAAAAGATCGGAAAGAACGAAGAAGACAATTCGGAAAACATCAAAACCAAGCAAATAACTCTTGCAGCATAAAAAAACTTCTAACAGTACCAAAATTATGTGCATTTGGCCTTATCAGAAAGTTTAGATCAAGAGCTTCGGTTTGCAAAAAGAATCAACTCAAACAGAGTTATAAAACTCAAGTTATGAACAAAAGAAGTTTGAATACAAATCTGTTTGAAAAACAAATTTTAAACTTTCAAAAACATGTTTAAGTTGGATTACTGGATAGAGGGGTTCATAACGAAGAAATTGGCGTTGGTATCGTTGGATTTGGACAAACGAGTAAAAAGTTGTAGCCGTTTGAAAATTAGGGACTAATAAAAATATTCACGGATAGGTCCCTGGCCGAAATTAAAAAGAAATATCTATTGAGCGAACGCTCGCTAATAAAGTCTATCGAACGAAAAATGTTCGTTAACAGAACTAACTAATGAATGTTCACTAATGATCTAATCTTAAAAAAAATAAAACCGGCTAAAAGGAAAACCGAAGAAAACCTAAAGGAATAAACCGGACCGGGGCGGTTTATTACCGGTTCGGTGGTTTTCCGTCGAAAACTGGCGGCGGCGGTTTCCGGCGGCAGCGGCGGATCGGCGACCTCCGGCGAGGCGGCGGCGGAGGGAGGAGGCTACGCGGGCAGCGGTGGTGCGGCGCGGCGGCGGCGAGCAGTAGGCGGCGGCGACGAGGCGCGGCAGCGGCGTCGCGGTAGCGGCGGCAAAGCACGGCGGCGGCGCGGCGAGATGAGGCGCAAGGGCGGCGGCACGATGCGAGGAGGGGAGGCGGGGCCCGGGGCGGAGGCTATATAGGGAAGGGGAGGAGGTGGCCTTGGAGGAGGGGGCAGAGGAGGCAGCGGCGCTACGGACTCCGGGGAGGAGTCCCCATCGAGGACGGCAGGGATGCGGCCTGGCGACTAGCTGGGCCGGCCCAGTTCGGCGGAGAAGTATTTTTTAAAACATTTTTCAAACAAAGAAAATAATAAAAAAATAAGAATATTATATAGGCATATAATATATCAAAATTTTCAGAAAATTATTTTCTATAACGTGAACATTTTTTAAAGTCAAATAAAATCCACACAAATTCAAATAATTCATATAGTACTACTGCTACAATAAAACTCAATAAAAATCATTTTAAAAATACCAAAATGATTTCAAATTTATTTCTCTCCAATTTTCTATTGTAGGGAATCATGTTACCCTATTTTCCATATATTTTATTTTTGGAGAAAAATAATTTGAATAAAACCAAATAACTCCAAATTGAAAATAATTTCAAAAGTGATTTTCAATTTGATTCTCCGAAACTCCCAACTCATATTTCATATGTTTTGAAGAAGTCATTTTATCTTCTCTCATGAAAATCATTGAGTTGCATGAAGTTTATGAATTGGAAATATTTCCGAATGAAATTCAAATCTTTTCAAAACCCTTTTTCATTTAATTAAATGGAAGAAGTCATGTCATCTTCTCTCTAGGGTTTTATGATGAAATGAATCTGAATTCATGGAGATTACAAATGCAAAATGAAAGTTTGGGAAAGTCCTTTTATTCCCTCTCATTTAACTTTCACAATGAAAAGTTTCAAATTCACTCAATTTCACACAAGCAATCAAACAATAAATCTAATCTATCTATTTAATATAACATTCCAAAATTTAGAATTTTGGGATGTTACAAGCAGCACGGTGCTTCTTCACAGTTTTCAATAATTTCTCTTCTTCCTTCTCTAAAAGGTTAGCACTAATAATAACAGGATATATCTCTTTTTCATCAAGATATGCATATTTAAGAGTATCAGGTAATGGTTTGAGCTCAAACACGGGATCACCCTTGGGTGGAGGAGGATCCCCTAGGATTTTAACAGGCAAGTTGTGTTTCAAAATCGGTCCTTGTTTAAAGAATACTTCATCTATTTCCCTTCTTTCATTCATAAACATATCATTTTCATGGTCGAGCAAATATTTTTCTAAAGGATCATTAGGAGGACGGCAATAGAAGCAAGACCGATAATTTCATCTTTACTAGGCAATTCTTTATCATGGGGTTGTCTACAAATTTAGTAAAATTAAACTCATGAGACATATCCCCTAAACCAATAGTAACGACATCCTTTTTGCAGTCTATCCTAGCATTAACAGTATTCAAGAAGGGTCTACCAAATATAATGGGACAAAAGTCATGGGGAACCAAGAACAAGAAAGTCAGCAGGATATTTAACTTTCCCACACAAGACTTCAACATCTCTAACAATCCCAACTGGTGAAATAGTATCTCTATTGGCAAGCTTAATTGTAACATCAATTTCTTCTATCTCAGCAGGTGCAATATCATGCATAATTTCTTTGTATAAGGAATGAGGTATTGCACTTGCACTAGCACCCATATCACATAAGCCATGATAGCAATGATCTCCTATTTTAACAGAAATTATAGGCATGCCTACAACAGGTCTATGTTTATTTTTAGTATCAGGTCTAGCAATTCTAGCAGCTTCATCACAGAAGTAAATAACATGCCCATCAATATTATCGGCCAAGAGATCTTTAACCATAGTAATACTAGGTTCAACTTTAATTTTCTCAGGGGGTGTAGGTGTTCTAGTATTACTCTTATGAACCACAGTTGAAGCTTTAGCATGATCCTTTATTCTAACAGGGAAAGGTGGTTTCTCAATATAAGCAGTAGGAATAATAGGATCAACATTATAAGTGATAGTCTTTTCTTCAACTTTAATAGGTGCAACCCCTTTTACTTCAATGGGAGGATTATATTTAAACCACTTCTCCTTAGGGAGATCAACATGAGTAGCAAAGGATTCACAGAAAGAAGCTACTATCTCAGAGTCAAGTCCATATTTAGTGCTAAATTCACGGAAAACATCGGGTCCATAAAGATTTAACACAATCAAAACTTAGGTGTTATACCTGACTCCTTACCTTCGTCGGAATCCCAATCTTCAGAGTTGCATTTAATTCTTTCCAATAAATCCCATTTGAATTCAATAGTCTTCATCATAAAAGAGCCAGTAAAAGAAATATCGAGCATGGAGCGATTATTGAGAGAAAGCCGAGCATAAATTTTTTGAATAATAATTCCTCTTGAGAGCTCATGGTTGGGGCATGAATATAACATTGACTTAAGCCTCCCCCAAGCTTGAGCGATGCTTTCTCCTTCGCGAGGCCAAAAATTAAATATATAATTACGATCACGATGAACAAGATGCATAGGATAAAACTTCTGATGAAATTCCAATTTCAATCGGTTGTAGTTCCATGATCCCATATCATCACATAGCCAAACATGTCAATGCCTTTCCCTTCAAAGATAAAGGGAAGACCTTCTTATTGATAACATCCTCGGGCATACCTGCAAGCTTAAATAATCCACAAACTTCATGCACATAGATTAGGTGTAAATCGGGATGCAATGTTCCATCTCCAGTAAAAGGATTAGCTAGCAGTTTCTCTATCATACACGAAGGAATTTCAAAGTAAACATTTTCAGTAGCTTCAGTAGGTTGAGGAGCAACTCTTTGCTCTACTGGTCGGGGTGAAGATACCCCGAACAAGCCCCTCAAAGGATTATGTTCCATAGTAACAAGTGACAGTAAATTTTAGCACACTGTATAAAATTTTCCTTACCAAAGGCGCTTCACTCCCCGGCAACGGCGCCAGAAAAGGGTCTTGATGACCCACAAGTATAGGGGATCTATCATAGTCCTTTCGATAAGTAAGAGTGTCGAACCAACGAGGAGCAGAAGGAAATGACAAGCGGTTTTCAGTAAGGTATTCTCTGCAAGCACTGAAATTATCAGTAACAGATAGTTTTGTGATAAGGTTTGTAACGGATAACAAGTAATAAAAGTAAATAAGGTGCAGCAAGGTGGCCCAATCCTTTTTGTAGCAAAGGACAATCCTGGACAAACTCTTATATAAAGGAAAACGCTCCCGAGGACACATGGGAATTATGGTCAAGCTAGTTTGCATCACGCTCATATGATTCGCGTTCGTTACTTTGATAATTTGATATGTGGGTGGAGCGGTGCTTGGGTACTGCCCTTCCTTGGACAAGCATCCCACTTATGATTAACCCCTATTGCAAGCATCCGCAACTACAAAAGAAGTATTAAGGTAAACCTAACCATAGCATGAAACATGTGGATCCAAATCAGCCCCTTACGAAGCAACGCATAAACTAGGGTTTAAGCTTCTGTCACTCTAGCAACCCATCATCTACTTATTACTTCCCAATGCCTTCCCCCAGGCCCAAATAATGGTGAAGTATCATGTAGTCGACGTTCACATAACACCACTAGAGGAAAGACAACATACATCTCATCAAAATATCGAACGAATACCAAATTCACATGACTACTTATAGCAAGACTTCTCCCATGTCCTCAGGAACAAACGTAACTACTCACAAATCATATTCATGTTCATAATCATAGGGGTATTAATATGCATAAAGGATCTGAACTTATGATCTTCCACCAAATAAACCAACTAGCATCAACTACAAGGAGTAATCAACACTACTAGCAACCCACAGGTACCAATCTGAGGTTTTGAGACAAAGATTGGATACAAGAGATGAACTAGGGTTTGAGATGAGATGGTGCTGGTGAAGATGTTTATGGAGATTGACCCCCTCCCGCTGAGAGGATCGATGGTGGTGACGATGGTGAGGATTTCCCCCTCCCGGAGGGATGTTTCCCCGGCAGAACAACTCCGCCGCAGCCCTAGATTGGTTCTGCCAGGTTCCGCCTCGTGGTGGCAGTGTTTCGTCCCGAAAGCTTCCTCCTCATTTTCTCTCGGATGAAAGACTTCATATAGTAGAAGATGGGCACCAGAGTCCTGCCAGGGGGCCCACGAGACAGGGGGCGCCCGGGGGGGTAGGGCGCGCCCCCCACCCACGTGGCCAGTGTGTGGCCCCCCTCTGGTTGATTCTTTCTCCGGTATTTTTCATATATTCCAAAACGTGCCTCGTGAAGTTTCAGGACTTTTGGAGTTGTGCACAATAGGTCTCTAATATTTGCTCCTTTTCCAGCCCAGAATTCCAGCTGCCGGCATTCTCCCTCTTCATGTAAACCTTGTAAAATAAGAGAGAAAAGGCATAAGTATTGTGACATAATGTGTAATAACAGCCCATAATGCAATAAATATCGATATAAAAGCATGATGCAAAATGGACGTATCAATGAGGTAACTGTACCTGCTCCCTTATTTAAGTAGTTCATCACAGAAATCTGTTCCTGTGACTCCTACATCAATTAGTGAGGAAGCCAATGATGATGATCATGTAACTTCAAATCAAGTTACTACTGAACCTCGTAGGTTAACCAGAGTAAGATCCGCACCAGAGTGGTACGGTAATCCTATTCTGGAGGTCATGTTACTTGACCATGACGAACCTACGAACTATGAGGAAGCGATGATGAGCCCAGATTCCTCGAAATGGCTTGAGGCCATGAAATCTGAGATGGGATCCATGTATGAGAACAAAGTGTGGACTTTGGTTGACTTGCCCGATGATCGGCAACCCATCAAGAATAAATGGATCTTCAAGAAGAAGACTTACGCTGACGGTAATGTTACTGTCTACAAAGCTCGACTTGTTGCGAAAGGTTTTTGACAAGTTCAAGGAGTTGACTACGATGAGACATTCTCACCCGTAGCGATGCTTAAGTCCGTCCGAATCATGTTAGCAATTGCTGCATTTGATGATTATGAATTTTGGCAAATGGATGTAAAGACTGCATTCCTGAATGGATTTCTGGAAGAAGAGTTGTATATGATGCAACTTGAAGGTTTTATCAATCCAAAGGATTCTACCAAAGTGTGCAAGCTCCAACGATCCATTTATGGACTGGTGCAAGCATCTCGGAGTTGGAATAAACGTTTTGATAGTGTGATCAAAGCATATGGTTTTATACAGACTTTTGGAGAAGCCTGTATTTACAAGAAAGTGAGTGGGAGCTCTGTAGCATTTCTAATATTATATGTGGATGACATATTGTTGATTGGAAATGATATAGAATTTCTGAATAGCATAAAAGGATACTTGAATAAGAGTTTTTCAATGAAAGACCTTGGTGAAGCTGCTTATATATTAGGCATCAAGATCTATAGAGATAGATCAAGACGCTTAATTGGACTTTCACAAAGCACATACCTTAATAAAGTTTCGAATAAGTTCAAAACGGATCAAGCAAAGAAATGGTTCTTGCCTGTGTTACAAGGTGTGAAGTTGAGTCAGACTCAATGCCCGACCACTGCAGAAGATAGAGAGAAAATGAAGGTCATTCCCTATGCTTCAGCCATAGGTTCTATCATGTATGCAATGTTGTGTACCAGACCTGATGTGTGCCTTGCTATTATTTTAGCAGGGAGGTACCAAAGTAATCCAGAAGTGGATCATTGGACAACGGTTAAGAACATCTTGAAGTACCTGAAAAGGACTAAGGATATGTTTCTTGTTTATGGAGCTGACAAAGAGCTCGTCGTAAATGGTTACGTTGATGCAAGCTTTGACACTGATCTGGATGACTCTAAGTCACAAACCGGATATGTATTTATATTGAACGGTGGAGCTGTCAGTTGGTGCAGTTCTAAGCAAAGCGTCGTGGCGGGATCTATGTGTGAAGCAGAGTACATAGCTGCTTCGGAAGCAGCAAATGAAGGAGTACATATCCGATCTAGGTGTCATACCTAGTGCATCGGGTCCAATGAAAATCTTTTGTGACAATACTGGTGCAATTGCCTTGGCAAAGGAATTCAGGTTTCACAAGAGAACCAAGCACATCAAGAGACGCTTCAATTCCATCCGTGATCAAGTCAAGGAGGGAGACATAGAAATTTGCAAGGTACATACGGATCTGAATGTTGTAGACCCGTTGACTAAGCCTCTCTCACGAGCAAAACATGATCAGCACCAAGACTCCATGGGTGTTAGAATCATTACTGTGTAATCTAGATTATTGACTCTAGTGCAAGTGGGATACTAAAGGAAATATGCTCTAGAGGCAATAATAAAGTTGTTATTTATATTTCCTTATATCATGATAAATGTTTATTATTCATGCTAGAATTATATTAACCGGAAACTTAGTACATGTGTGAATACATAGACAAACCGAGTGTCACTAGTATGCCTCTACTTGACTAGCTCGTTGAATCAAAGATGGTTAAGTTTCCTAGCCATGGACATGAGTTGTCATTTGATTAACGGGATCACATCATTAGAGAATGATGTGATTGACTTGACCCATTCCGTTAGCTTAGCACTTGATCGTTTAGTATATTGCTATTGCTTTCTTCATGACCTATACATGTTCCTATGACTATGAGGTTATGCAACTCCCGAATACCGGAGGAACACTTTGTGTGCTACCAAACGTCACAACATAACTGGGAGATTATAAAGGTGCTCTACAGGTATCTCCAATGGTGTTTCTTGAGTTGGCATAGATCGAGATTAGGATTTGTCACTCCGATTGTCGGAGAGGTATCTCCGGGCCCTCTCGGTAATGCACATCACTATAAGCCTTGCAAGCAATGTGATTAATGAGTTAGTTGCGGGATGATGCATTATGGAACGAGTAAAGAGACTTGCCAGTAACGAGATTGAACTAGGTATTAAGATACCGACGATCGAATCTTGGGCAAGTAACATACCGATGACAAGGGAACAACGTATGTTGTTATGCGGTTTGACCGATAAAGATCTTCGTAGAATATGTAGGAACCAAGATGAGCATCCAGGTTCTGCTATTGGTTATTGACTGGAGATGAGTCTCGGTCATGTCTACATAGTTCTCGAACCCATAGGGTCCGCACGCTTAACGTTTGATGACGATCGGTATTATGAGTTTATGTGTTTTGATGTACCGAAGGTTGTTCGGAGTCCCGGATATGATCACGGACATGACAAGGAGTCTCGAAATGGTCGAGACATAAAGATGGATATATTGGATGACTATGTTTGGACATCCGAATGGTTCCGGGTGAGTTCGGGCATTTACCGGAGTACCGGGGGGTTACCGGAACCCCCCGGGGAGTATATGGGCCCTAATGGGCTTTAGTGGAGAGGGAGAGGGGCGGCCAAGGAAGGCCGCGCGCCCCTCCCCCTTGGGTCCGAATTGGACTAGGGAAGGGGGGCGGCGCCCCCCTTTCCTTCTCCCTCTCTCCTACTTCCTTCTCTCCTCCTCCAACTAGGGAAAGGGGGGAATCCTACTCCCGGTGGGAGTAGGACTCCTCCCAGGGCGCGCCTTAGAGGGCCGGCCCTCCCCCTCGTCCACTCCTTTATATACGGGGGAGGGGACACCCCAAAGACACACAAGTTGATCATTGTCTTAACCGTGTTTGGTGCCCCGCTCCACCATAATGCACCTCGGTCATATCGTCGTAGTGCTTAGGCGAAGCCCTGCGCCGGTCGCTTCATCATCACTGTCATCACGCCGTCGTGCTAACGAAGCTCTCCCTCGACACTCAGCTGGATCGAGAGTTCGTGGGACGTCACCGAGCTGAACGTGTGCAGATCGCGGAGGTGCCGTAGTTTTGGTACTAGGATCGGTCGGATCGTGAAGACGTACGACTACATGAACCGCGTTGTCATAACGCTTCTGCTTTCGGTCTACGAGGGTACGTAGACAACACCCTCCCCTCTCGTTGCTATGCATCACCTAGATGGATCTTGCGTGTGCGTAGGAATGTTTTTAAAATTACTGCGTTCTCCAACATCATCTAGTGTATTAAGTTCATAGAACAACAGAGTAATGCAATAAGAACGATGACATGATGTAGACAAGATCTATTCATGTAGGAATAAACCCCATCTTTTTATCCTTAATAGCAACGATACATGCGTGCCATGTCTCATTCTGTCACTAAGATTGAGCACCGCAAGATTGAATCCATCACAAAGCACCTCTTCCCATGGCAGGATAAATCAATCTAGTTGGCCAAACCAAACCAATAAATCGGAGAAGAAAATATGAGGCTATATTAATCATGCATAAAAGCGTTTAGCGAAGACTCAAATAATATTCATGGTTAGAACTGATCATAAACCCACAAATCATCGGATCCCAACAAACACACCGCAAAAATGAGTAACATCAAATAGATCTCCAAAAACATCAAGGAGAACATTGTATTGAAGATAAAAGGGAGAAGAGTCCATCTAGCTACTAACTACGTTCCCATAGGTCTGTGGTAAACTACTCACGCATCATTGAAAGGGCAAGGGTGATGATGAAGAACCCCTCCGTGATCATTGCGCCCTCCGGCAGAGTGCCGTAAAAGGCCTCTATATTGGATCTCGTGGTTCTGGAACTTGCGGCAGTGGAAACTGTATTTCGTCGACTCCTCTAGGGTTTCTGGGATTTTAGAGTATTTCACTAGTACGGGTTGGTGCTATACAAACGGTTTTTAACCCCTTTCCGCGACGGCATTTGTAATCGTCGCCTAGTGAGTGACGGTGATAGGGGGTCCTTCCCACATGACCCAGAAACCGTCGGGGATATGCCCTCCTGGCACACACGCTCGGCAAAATAAGGTCGTGTGCGACCGGCGAGCGCTCAAATACGGAAATACATACAGTAGAGCTAAAAAATAGAATTATACAGGCGAAATTGTTTCCGGTCGCAAGTACATCCCACACAGTCAGTCCCCGTTAAATGTTTCCGTTCATATGTACATCCCACACAGTCGCTTCAAGGAAAACGTTTCCGTTCACAGGTACATCACACACAATTTTTCCCGTCAAATTGTTTGTGATAGCGTTGCCATTGCACACGATATTAACAATTTTATCGTTTGTGTTATTGAATGCACCACACACGGTCTGTAGAAGAAACTGTGTGGCAAAGGCTGTCCATCACACACAGTTTTTATGTGGTAAACGTTTGTGCAAGGTGGCCTAACGCAAACAGTTTTCAAGAGAAAGTCGTGTGTGATTGTTCATTGATCCAACACGGTTTATTCCTAGAAACAGTGTGCGTTGCCTGAGGTCCTCACCCAAGGTATTTTTTCAATAACCGTTTGCAATAGCAAAACCCAATTAGCAGGCTAATTTCCCTATTATTAATAATCCATTTATTAATCTAATTGACATTCATATTAAGCACATAATATATTTCATTTCCATATTAAGGAATCCAAATTTCATAATTGAAATACATCAGAGTACAACATGATATAGCTTCAGCACTCAGCTACCCCATTACACAACTGCACCAGCACCATGTTTCACATGCAACATGTAGAACCTTTCGAAATTAACTAGCATCATAGACGATATATAGACAAATGCATCCCATCTGGATAACTGCTGAAGCGGAAGGCGAATACTAAGCCTTCATTCATGTTGAAGGTCTTTGCAACTTTAGGCTAGTGCCTGTGGATGATTGACCATCCGTCCTTCGTCCTCCTCAGGAACACTTCAATATTGAACCATGGGTGTTGTATGAAAACCTTCCTCGCCTCCTGACCATAGAGGTGGTTTGAGAGGTAATCATTAGTGAACTACTTTGGAAAGGCCTGAAAATAAGGATGTGCATAAATATCTTCTCTATATTGGAAATGGGGCAAATGAATAAAAAAAGGCAAGGTATAATAGTTAGTATCATCTTATAGTGAACTGATGTCTTCTTCATTGTGCAGACAAATATCTTGTTGTTTTTGTCACTAATTTCTTTATCCTAACAATCTTCCTGAGTTTCTTGATTTGATTGATATTCACGGACAACTCCCCATATGCAAAAAGGGTCGAACAGTGGGTCAAAACCTCTAACAGCAGGACCTACATGTGCAAGACCAAATTGTTGAAAACCTAAATATTAGAATGGTTCCTGCAATTACACAATAATGTGCTATTGGACAACGGACCATGCATGTGCTAACCTCGATTGTAAACCTCGGTGCTTCCCATTGTTTCCCTGCAACACATATAAGGTAGTTTGTCATCGGGTTAAGTAAGGGTTCGCATGCTATCAGTAAAATATGTTGATGAAAAATAAGCACATTGCAGATTCATCAGATTAATTCAAGCCACATGGAAAACTAATTTATCCAAACCAAGCATGATTAAGAACTAGGAAATATAGCACTTGTATATATTTCTCATGTATTAAGTGCAGCCAAATTTGATTTATTCCTCACATGCACAACAATACAAAATTCTACCCACGACAATTGGACATCGCATTGCAGAATTGAACCAACCAGTTAACTAAACACCACAACAAATGAACCAAACATTAACTGAGCACCGCATTGCACAATATAACATACTCCTAATAGAAGATCAGACAGTTAACCAAACCAATCATGCTTAACAACTTGGAAATATAACAATTGTATTTGTTTCTCATGTATTTACTACAACCAAATTCAATTTATTCCTCACATGGTATACAATAACAGAATGCACCCACAACTATTGAACATCGCATTGCAGAATTGAACCGAACAGTTAACTAAACACCACAACACAAATGAACCAAACATTAACTGAGCACCACATTGCACAATGTTTAACCAAACCAAGCATGCTTGACAACTTGAAAATATAGCAATTGTATTCGTTTCTCATGTATTTTGTAAAGATAAATTCGATTTATTTCTCACATGGAAGACAATACAAAATTGCAGCCTGAAGAATTGAACATCATATTTGCATAATTGAACCAAACAGTTAACTAAAGACGATAACTAATTAACAAAACAGTTAATAAGTGAGCACCACACTGCACGACATATAGAACATATACACTAAAGCAACAGATTGCATGGTAAAATTAGATAGCACAATTCACTAGAATTTGTGAAGGAAAGGCAGGAGCGGCACCGGCAATGGGTAAACCGAGCATGCTTAACCGGCGTAGCTAGCAAATGGCAAGGTGCTCCTCTAAGATCTCGGGGTCGGCACGAATGGCAGCCATCGCGACCTCATCCACGCGTGCGGCCGCGATTTGCTCCTCCGCTGCCAAATGCTCCTTGAGATCCTGGCTATACTGCGTTCACCATGACTTAGGGCGACACTTATTTGGTGGAGGGGTCGGTGATTTGGGTGGAAGGTGTCGCACTCACGCCGGCGGTCGGGGCATGTGGTATGTGGAAGGAGGAGGAGGGTGGGGGTCGGGTGTGGATTACCTGCCTGGATAGACGAGGCCGAGCAGCGTGAAGGAGGGTAGCCGGCGAGAAGGCGGCGCTGCAAGCAAGGAGTGAAGGTTTCAACTTGGAAAGCAAGGCGGAAACAGGGGAAATGTGGCTTTTGGTAAGGGGAAGGGGGCGAGGAGGTAGATATTTCCACGGAAGCCAAAAATTTGGAATCGCTTCAGCGAAAAAACTAGCACGCAAAGTGTCATCAGGCACGGTCCCTTATTCAGAACTGTGTACCATATGTGAACATCACAACCGATTCAGATAGCTTAACCCGTGTGTGATAAGTTTGAACGTCAAAAATTTTGGTTCAAATTTCCATGGTTACAGTGGTCATCCACATCATTGCATAATTTGGCTACACAAAGGAGACTATAGCACACCCACACTTCTTAGTCGAGCAAGTTAAGCAATTAAACAGAGCTAGCTGACCTAAACATTACTCTAAAAAATTAAAGACATGCGCTCTTAATTAAAAAAACTAAGAGTACTAGTACTATAGCTGGTGCTCGTCGATCTCCGTCGCCGCCTCCATGTCCAGCTCGCGCCCGACGGTCTCCTGGGGAACGGGCTCCATGGCATCCATCGCACCATACTCGGGACGCATCTCGTCATCCACGTCCGCCGTCTCTTTGGAAAGGCCGCCACGAGCTGGGCGTGGGCGGCCGCGATCTGGACTTGGATGGGCTCCGTCGTCGCAAGGTATGCGGCGGAGGAACGGACGGCTGCTCGAACGCTCTCGGCGATTGCCAACTCTTCAACTGTGGGTTGCCGACCGTTGTCGGAGAAGCTTCGTTCGATTTGTGCGGTGACCGCCATGAGCTGGTCGTGGGCGGCCTCGAGATGGTCGTGGGCAGCCTCCATCAGGGCTAAGGCCACCGCTGCGGAACGGACAGCTGTTGTGCCGCTCTCGCCGGTTGCTATCGCCGAGGCAGATGTTGCTGCCGCCACCTGAGAAGCAACAGCAGCCATTTGGGCTGCCTTGGCCGCCCGATCGCAGATTGCGTCCGCGCTCATGCACCTTGTTAGCACGTGCATGGCGGCTATGGGCGCGCTCTCGCCGGAGTGGGCCACCGAAGTTTCCCTCACGACGCAGGTCCACGTGCCCATCTTTCACCGGCGACGATTGAACAGTGAAATAATATTTGGGGAGCGAGCTAGTGTGCTTGAGACGCCAATTGTGGACTGTAGCCAACGCACCTTCTCGCGTAAGCCATAGGCGTACTATACACCGACGGTGCTCCAGGATATTTTGTGCTTCATCTCACACGGTTGGTGATAATAAACTGTATGCGATCTACTTGATTTGAATTACATAATGGGGTCACTGCGGCAATGGACGGTGTTTTAATTGCTAGACCTTTTATCTGCAGTGAACATGCAACTATATGTGTGTCATAAAAGAATTGGAATTATTCAGGGTTCATTTGAACATTTTACACATTAAATTGGTTTTCTAGCCATTTCAGGTGCACAATTCAAAATTAAACTACATGCACATGCTCTGGTGCACCAACATGGGTTGTAAAATCATATATGTGTCCATGGGTTTATGCTTATGTCCCATGCAAGAAATGGGGATGAAATTCAAACACCGCGGCACCGTGGCTCTCCGGCAAACATCGACGTACTTGCTTTTGTAATTCTAGTAAATCCAAAGTTCGTCTGTAATTCATGAAACTTGTCAATTTTGG
This sequence comes from Aegilops tauschii subsp. strangulata, assembly GCF_002575655.3. NCBI lineage: Eukaryota > Viridiplantae > Streptophyta > Magnoliopsida > Poales > Poaceae > Aegilops > Aegilops tauschii. The sequence goes on from NC_053035.3 coordinate 462,818,832, forward strand.
GGATTTTTTGGGGTTCGCTTGGACATTTTTATACATTAACTGAGTTTTCTATGCATTAATGTGCATAATTCAAATTTGAACTACAAGCACATGCTCTAATGCATATAAATTAGTTTAAAATTCAAATTTGTGTCCTTGGTTGCCTGCTTAGGTCCCATGCAAGAAATGGGAATGAATGTCAAACACCCCGCCACTGTGACTCGGCCGCAAACATTGAGATACCTGGTTTTTAAATTCTAGTAAATCCAAAGCTCGTCAGAAATTCATGAAACTTGGCATGCTGTCATGGAGCGGCACCAACATGTCGTGGTAAATTTTTTGTCCCATTAGGGGCAGGTTTGGGGATATGCTTCTCACAAACCAGAGCTTCTCACAACAAGCCTGATGGTTTCGGTAGGGAACGTTTCACCTTTCTGGACGAAATGATATCCGTTGCCTCTTCCTGATTTCAATTTTTTTCCTAGTGTCAACATAGAACAAAGGAGTGTTGTGTCAATTTTTGGGATTTTTGGGGTTCGCTTGGACATTTTTATACATTAACTGAGTTTTCTATAAATTCATGTGCATAATTCAAATTTGAACTACAAGCACATGCTCTAATGCATATGAATTAGTTGAAAATTCAAATATGTGTCCTTGGTTGCCTGCTTAGGTTTCATGCAAGAAATGGGAATGAATGTCAAGCACCCTGCCACCGTCACTCAGCCGCAAACATTGAGATACCTGGTTTTTAAATTCTAGTAAATCCAAAACTCGTCTGAAATTCATGAAACTGGGCATGCTATCATGGAGCGGCATCAACATGCCGTGGTAAATTTTTTATCCCATTTGGGGCAGGTTTGGGTATATGCTTCTCACAAACTAGAGCTTCTCACAACAAGCATGATGGTTTTAGTAGGGAACGTCCCACCTTTGGGGACGAAACGATATCCATTGCCTCTTATTGCTTTCAAAAAATTTCTCGTGTCAACATAGAACAACAGGAGTGTTGTGTCAATTTTTGTGATTTTTCGCGGTTCGTTTGGACATTTTTATGCATTAACTGAGTTTTCAATGCATTTATGTGCATAATTCAAATTTGAACTACATGCACATGCTCCAGTGCATATAAATTCGTTGAAAATTCAAATCTGTGTCCTTGGGTGCATGCTTAGGTCCCATGCAAGAAATGGTAATGAATTTCAAACACCAGGGCACCGTTGATTGCCGGCAAAACATTGAGATACCTGGTTTTTAAATTCTAGTAAATCCAAAACTCGTCTGAAATTCATGAAACTTGGCATGCTATCATGGAGCGGCATCAACATGTCGTGGTAAAAATTTTGTCCCATTTGGGGCAGGTTTGGGTATATGCTTCCCACAAACCAGAGCTTCTCACAACAAGCATGATGGTTTCGGTAGGGAACGTCCCACCTTTGGGGACGAAACGATATCCATTGCCTTTTATTGCTTTCAAAAAATTTCTCGTGTCAACATAGAACAACAGGAGTGTTGTGTGATTTTTTGTGATTTTTTGGGGTTCGTTTGGACATTTTTATGCATTAACTAAGTTTTCAATGCATTTATGTGCATAATTCAAATCTGAACTACATGCACATGCTCCAGTGCATATAAATTGGTTGAAAAATCAAATCTGTGTCCTTGGGTGAATGCTTAGGTCCCATGCAAGAAATGGGAATGAATTTCAAACACCAGAGCACCGTTGATTGCCGGCAAAACATTGAGATACTTTATTTTTAAATTCTATTAAATCCAAAACTCATCTGAAATTCATGAAACTTGACATGCTATCATGGAATGGCACCCGACATGCCGTGGTATTTGCCGTGTCCATTTTGAGACAAGGCGCACTCGAATAATGACAGCCAACAAAGGCATTTTGAAAAAATAGCTACCACTTTAATATCTCAACCGTTTGTACAATTCAAACCGTGTGTGTTCTGTTAACCATTCATGTGACACCACGTGTCTTGATTTTAATGGCTGTAGGAGGTGTCGTGCAGACAACTGCTTGACCTTGACTGAACGGGAGGCATGCGAGCGCAGTCCGGTGCGCAGGCTGACCGAGAGGCGTGCAAGCTGTCCTCGAATGCGCAGGCTCACCAGGAAGTATGCGAGTTGTACGCTGCGCAAGCTCACTGGGAAGCGAGCCCTTTGACTACCATGGTCGCCCGCCTTCCTCTCCATGCGTGCACCCCCCTCAGTGGCATGGAACGCCGCCGTCGAATGCTACCTCTCAGCGCCGCCAGCTGCCGTCCTCCCGCGCCCCGCCCATCGATCCCGGAACGACATGATGTTTGATTTAGAAGTGAAGAAAATTATGTGCAGCATTGAAGACTTCAACAATGGCATCCCGGAGGACGACAACGACAACGGCGGTGCGGTACGCCGTCGTCAGAAATAGTTTTTTTTCTTTGGTTTAATACTGTATCTCGATCATATGAATATAAATTCGCAGTATGACTGAATGAAAGATATGGTTTGAGCGAACTTGCATTTTTCTCTCTTAATGTACAGACTTATCAAATGATTTTCTTTTAAAAAAGTCAATGGTTTTTAAATATAAAACACTCATCGCAAACGTTTTAGTTAGAACACCTGTATGCAAACCGGGAGCTTCCCCAGGAAGCCAAGGGAAAATGAGCGGAGCAGGATTTTTACGGCTCTTGATCGCAAACGTTTTAGATAGAACACCGTATGAAAAGTGAGAGCAGGATTTGTGCATCTCTTCAACGCAAACAGTTCTTTTGGATGACCCGTGTGCAACCACTTACAAACAATTTGGTAAGATTTGCATCTGTCATATTGGGTATGTTGCCATTTGTCAAACTGGAAAGATTGACATTTGTTGATCTAGTAACATTGCCATTTGTCAACCTTGTAACACTGTGATTTGTCAAAATATGAAGCTAAAAATCACTAGCAGTATCTAATTTTTGCAACTAAAATTCAGTAATTAAGCATAGATTTCATTCATAGATTAAGCAGTCGTTCTTAATTTATACAAACAGTTCAACTCGACAGCTGAACCGACCAAACTTTTCCCCAATTGTTGCCAACCACGTACTGAAATAGCTAGTTCAACTATATACACTAGCTAATTTTAAGTACGTTGTACAGTTCCACCACATCTATAGTCAGATGAGCTGAACAAAATAGCCCATAAATACTACTACTGCGGAGGGGCTTTGTACTACTTCCGGCTGCCTCTCCTCTGCCGAGCGCGCTCAGTAAGAGGCGGAGGAGGAGGAGACTGCCGACGAGCTGGGCAACCGCAATACGGTGCCTGCCGTTGTTGCAGCTTCATCGACGCTCACCTCGAACGCCCTCTGCCGCTCCAGATGACCCCTCTCGAAGCTGTGGTTCTTCTCATAGATCTCATGATTCCTCGCCTCTGCTACCTCTCGAGCATGCGTTGGTTTTCCCTTGAAGAGGAAAGGGTGATGCAGAAAAGTAGCGTAAGTATTTCCCTCAGTTTTGAGAACCAAGGTATCAATCCAGTAGGAGATAACGCACAAGTCACCTAGTACCTGCACAAACAATCAAGAACCTTGCAACCAACGCGATATCTAGAGTATTAAGTTCATAAGAACAGAGTAACGCATTAAGCAAGATGACATGATGTAGAGGGATGAACTCAAGCAATATGATATAAACCCCATCTTTTTATCCTCGATGGCAACAATACAATACGTGCCTTGCTGCCCCTACTGTCTCTGGGAAAGGACACCGCAAGATTGAACCCAAAGCTAAGCACTTCTCCCATTGCAAGAAAGATCAATCTACTAGGCTAAACTAAACCGATAATTCGAAAAGACTTGCAAAGATATAAAATCATGCATATAAGAATTCAGAGAAGAACCAAATAATATTCATAGCTAATCTTGTTCATAAATCCACAATTCATCGGATCTCCGCAAACACACCGCAAAAGAGTATTACATCGAATAGATCTCCAAGAACATCGAGGAGAACTTTGTATTGAGAATCAAAGAGAGAGAAGAAGCCATCTAGCTAATAACTATGGACCCGAAGGTCTGTGGTAAACTACTCACGCTTCATCGGAGAGGCAATGGTGTTGATGTAGAAGCCCTCCGTGATTAATTCCCCCTCCGGCAGATCGCCGGAAAAGGCCCCAAGATGGCATATCACGGGTACAGAAGGGTGCGGCGGTGGAAAAGTGGTTTCGTGGCTCCCCCTGATCGATCTAGGGTATAAGAGTATATATAGGCGAAAGAAGTACGTCGGTGGAGCTACGAGGGGCCAACGAGGGTGGGGGGCGCGCCCTCCTACCTCGTGGCCGCCTCATGGAGTTCCAGACTTCAACTCCAAGTCTTCTGGCTTGCTTTCGGTTCAAGAAAGATCATCGCGAAGGTTTCATTCCATTTGGACTCCGTTTGGTATTCCTTTTCTACGAAACTCTAAAATAGGCAAAAAACAGAAACTGGCACTAGGCCTCCGGTTAATAGGTTAGTCCCAAAAATAATATATATATTAAAGCCCATTAAACATCCAAAACAGATAATATAATAGCATGGAACAATCAAAAATTATAGATACGTTGGAGACGTATTAGCCTCTGAGGCGGCGTGTGCCGCGGCCACGGTGGCGCTAAGGCTCTTTGCGTGCTCGATGAGGCGCTCCGCATCCTCCCGCAGGAACTCGGTGTAGCGCGCAAGGTCGCTGACACACATGCGGGCATCCACCTCTGTCTCCCGCCTTCGGGCGGTGGCGGCGGAGCGGGTGATGACCCGGCGGTCGATGGTGGGTTGCCGGCCATAGCGGCCGACGATGGGGTGGAGGCCACGGCCACCACCTCCCGCCTTCGGGTCGCGATGGGGGAGCGGGTGATGGCCACGGTGGCCGGCGGTGCGGTGGCGGCCACGACGGCCACCTCCCGCCTTCGGGTCGTAGCGGCGGAGCGGGCGATGGCCCTGGCTTTCGACGGTGGTGTGGCGGCAACGACGGACGGCAACAGCTGCCGACGGGCAGCGGCGGCGGAGCGTGTGGTGGGTGTTCCGCTCACACCCAACAGGGACGCCACGCGCACTACACTACGCCGGGGACTGCGCTGCCGCCGCGGTGTAGCCTCCCAGCTGGAGCTGTCCTCTAATGACGGCGGAGTGGCTGAGCGACGACGATGGACCGGTGCCATTGGCGATAGTGGGAGAAGCAGACGAGATAAGCTACAGGGAGGGAGGGGAAAATGCGACACGGGACTCGCCAGCCGTGAAGGTTTTTATAGCAGGCCGGTAAGCATTGGGATTTTGGGGGATTTCACTGAGTCGTGCGGGAAGCTTGCGCGGGAACCTGCGAGGTTGCGCGGGAACGGGCTTACCGATGATTCATTGGCGCCATTGTTTGGCCAAAAGAACGCCCCCGAGCGCTGCGCAAGCTTGCGCTATAAGCTGTCTGCAGCAGCGGGGTGGCAAGATGTGCGAGAGGAGGACAAAAGGCCACGTACACATATGGTTAATAAAAAAACGTTTGTGATTTCATTACCTACTATACCCCCGTCCTGGTTTATAAGTATGATTTAATTAATAAAATACGAATGCATGTCGCCAAAGATTATATAGTTGGATTCGTATTTGAACATAGTTTCCAATTATATAATTTTTATAACATGCATTAACATTTTGTTGGTTAAATTTGAGGGCAAAGTATGGCACATAATATAAAGGGGACTGTAGACTAGACGGAGGTGGTAGCATGATACGTCTCCATCGTATCTACTTTTCCAAACACTTTGGCCCTTATTTTGGACTCTAACTTGCATGATTTGAATGGAACTAACCCGGACTGACGCTGTTTTCAGCAGAATTGCCATGGTGTTAGTTTTGTGCAGAAATAAAAGTTCTCGGAATGACCTGAAAATCAACGGAGAATATTTTTGGAATATATAAAAAATACTGGCGAAAGAATCAAGGCCAGGGGGCCCACACCCTGTCCATGAGGGTGGGAGGCGCGCCTACCCCCCTAGGCGCGCCCCTTGCCTCATGGGCCCCCTGGTGCTCCACCGACCTCAACTCCAACTCTATATATTCACGTTCAGGGAGAAAAAAATCAGAGAGAAGGATTCATCGCATTTTACGATACGGAGCCGCCGCCAAGCCCTAAACTCTCTCGGGAGGGCTGATCTGGAGTCCGTTCGGGGCTCCGGAGAGGGGAATCCGTCGCCATCGTCATCATCAACCATCCTCCATCACCAATTTCATGATCCTCACCGCCGTGCGTGAGTAATTCCATCATAGGCTTGCTGGACGGTGATGGGTTGGATGAGATTTATCATGTAATCGAGTTAGTTTTGTTAGGGTTTGATCCCTAGTATCCACTATGTTCTGAGATTGATGTTGCTATGACTTTGCTATGCTTAATGCTTGCCACTAGGGCCCGAGTGCCATGATTTCAGATCTGAACCTATTATGTTTCCATGAATATATGTGAGTTCTTGATCCTATATTGCAAGTCTATAGTCACCTATTATGTGTTATGATCCGTTAACCCCGACGTGACAATAATCGGGATCCTTACCGGTGATGACCGTAGTTTGAGGAGTTCATGTATTCACTAAGTGTTAATGCTTTGGTCCAGTACTCTATTAAAAGGTGGCCTTAATATTCCTTAGTTTCTCATAGGACCCCGCTGCCACGGGAGGGTAGGACAAAAGATGTCATGCAAGTTCTTTTCCATAAGCACGTATGACTATATTCGGAATACATGCCTATATTACATTGATGAATCAGAGCTAGTTCTGTGTCACCCTATGTTATAACTGTTGCATGAAAAATCGCATCCGGCATAATTCTCCATCACCGATCCAATGCCTACGAGCTTTTCATATATTGTTCTTCGCTTAGTTACTTTACCATTGCCCCTGTTACAATTACTACAAAACTGCTACTGTTACTTTTGCTACCGTTACCGTTACTTCCATACTACTTTGCTACTAAATACTTTGCTGCAGATATTAAGTTATCCATGTGTGGTTAAATTGACAACTCAACTGCTATTACTTGAGAATATTCTTTGGCTCCCCTTGTGTCGAATCAATAAATTTGGGTTGAATACTCTACCCTCGAAAATTGTTGCGATCCCCTATACTTGCGGGTTATCATAGCACACGGCCGCTCTCTATGCAGCGACGCAACTGTCGGACGGCTTGTAGGCGACCATTTCCTGCGTGTTCAACTGCTCTATGCGTGTGGTTGCTTGCGGTTCAGGCGGCTGCGGCGCGCTCTGCTCGCGTCCCGCCGCGCGCGCTCTGCTCTCGCGTCCCTCCGGGTGCTCTGTCCTCGTCCCTCCACGCGCGCTGCCAGTGTTTGGGGCCGGCGCACGTTCGTGTGCATGCGGTTGCGCCGGGCACGGGGCGACAATGCAGTTACCCGCTGCAAAAACTTACATGCGGACGCGCAGAGAATCCAGGCCGCCCGGCCCCCATTTATTCTTGCGGCCATTTACCTTATATCTCTCGCGTCACACCACACAATAAGCACACCCACATATAGAGAGGACATACAGCGGTTTCAATGGCGCTCCCCGTGGCTCCAATGGCGCTCCGAGCGGCCGACGACGACAACGGCGGGCAGTTCACCACGAATCACGTAGTGGACACCCACGTGAGGGGGAAGGCCCTCTCGGTGGTGTACACGAACGATCCGGTCTCCGTGGAGAGCTCCATCCAAACTATGGAGCAGTTCCTTGCCGAGGACAAGTACCGAGTGGTCGGCTTCGACCTCGAGTACACCATCGGTCGTGCCGGGCATGATCAGAAGATTGTTGTTGCCCAGTTGTGCATGCGACATGACATCCTCGTCTACCACTACCACCTTGCCACAAGGCCTTGCGAGCGTTTCACCAGGTTTATCAACAGCTCCGACTACAGTTTCGCTACGGTGGACACCACCAACGATCTAAAAGCGCTCAAGGTTTCAGACTTGAAATGCCCGAATCTTGTCAACATTCAGCACCACTACAAGGTCCGGGGCAGCGACAAAAACAAATTGGACTCCCTGGTTGACCTAGCCTCGGCCATCATCGATCTCTACTACATGAAGATGAAGAATGAGAGCAATAAGGACAAGAACGCCTGGCACAGTGTGTGGCATGAGAGACTGGATGAACAACATGTCAAGTACGCGGCCATGGATGCGTACACAAGCTACGAGATGTACACGCGGATCGTTGACATGAGGAAGTGTCTTCTTCCTGCCCCAGACGAGGGATCGAGCCACAGAGCAGTGGCAGGAGTGTCACAAAAAGTAGATGACTAGACGATCGTTTCTCCTACTTTAAAATGCATGCAATTGTTTATTGAGGTGTGTGCGAATGATCTGTATCTATACCTACTATTAAAGGGAGGTAATATTCTTGGTTTTGTCCCGCTTAGTTGGTCCTACATTACGTTTTTTTTGTTTTCGTCCGTGATGTGTCATCCGTACATGATCTCCTGCCTGGTTCCTACGAGGTGGGATTATTCGATACTGTAGCGGCCGCTGCACCCTGCCCTACTCCAAGATTTGAGAAAAAGTCCAGCCCAACCAAAAGCCCATTATAGAAAAAGGTTTGCGTTGCTGATCAGTACATAGCTAGCCTCAAGATCGTTCAAGTCGGCGTCGTGGTGTTACGAACATGGCTGTGCTAGCCTAGAAATCCATCCAGCAGCTAGCTAGCTCGGCACGTAGGATCCCCAGTCAATACGTATGCCGTATGCGTGTATCCTCAAGATCGATCAAGCAGGCATCATGGTGTTACGAGCGTGCATGTCCTAGCTAGCCCAGAAATCCATCCAGCTAGCTCTAGCTAGCTTGGCACGTAGGATCTCCAGTCAATACATATGTGTGTATTGTGAGCCGAAAGTAATCGGGAGGCTCCGGTGCTGCACAGGAAGAGGATCAGGGAGGCACCAGCGCTGGTCCAGGAGTAGAGGATCGTCGAAGGAGGATGTGCGGTAACGCATCGCTTTATAGGGTTTTTTTTGACAACTAGCCTGGAACCGTTTACGGAGGTAGCCGATTACAACGTGCACATGCCAAATGCCTGTACCTTCTGCGGGATACTTTTTTATTCCATTGCAACGCACGGGCATATTTGCGATAAAATATAAAGAAACCTCAAGTGATATTTCAAAATGTTTATAGTTTTTAATTTTGTGTGTAATATTTAAAGTCATGACAAAAAATATTACCTACTAATTTGGGATATATGGTATTTTTTTCTCCTGTTGCAACGCACGGACTCTTTTGCTAGTAGTCACTTATGTAATTGGATGTTTATTTCAGTTATATATATATATACATGTTATTATACTGTAGACAGAGCAAATCACACGGCTTATTAGCTGCAATCATATCTGTTATTATTGGTCTTCGCACACATTTGTGATTACGGACCTGTTTGTCGCGTATCACACACATCTTCTTCAGTTGAACCGTTTCCATTGTGTTGTCTAATCACACACACTTCATTCTAGTGAACTGTATGCTGTATATCGCACACGCCTTCATCTGGCTGCCTGTTTCTTTTGTTCCTCCTCATCCCAAACAGTTAATTGAACTGAATCGTATGCCCTGCATCGCACACGCAACTAAAATCTGAACCGTGTTTGATGCATCCGTCATCGCAAACGTTTTGCACCTTTTTTGACGGGTTTTTTACACCACCGTTTTTGAGTATGGCATCGCACATAGTTTCGTCGAAGGGTCTCTGATCGTAGTTTCGCGTTTGGACCATCCTGCAGTAGTGTTTATAGAGGCGGATGTCAGTGGAGAAGCTTCCCGTGGGCTCCACTATCCACTAGGGCGTGCCCTGGTGCCTAGTGGGCCCCACGGGCCTCCTCCCATGTGCTCCTTTGGCTCCCTGGGTATCTTCTGGGCAGAAAAAAATCTCCAAAAAGTTTCATGGCATCTGGACTTCGTTCGGTATTGATTTTCTGCGAAGTAAGAAAAACAAGCAAAAAACAGTAACCGGCGCTGGGCACTATGTCAATAGATTAGTCCTAAAAAATGATATAAACTTGCTACTAAATGAAAATAAAACATCCAAGATTGATAATATAACAGTATGGAACAATCAAAAATTATAAATACGTTGGAGACATATCAGTGGACACATGTCTTTTGAACTTTCACAATTGTTTTGAGAATTTTTGAAACTTTTAATTTGTTTTTTTCTAAACTAGAAGCATGAGAACATACGAATGGTGGTATTATTGGATATTCTTTCGGGGCAGTGATAGTTTTTTTTATCATATATAGTACTCCCTCCATTCACAAATACAATATGTTCTAGCTTTTTTATGAATCGTTGTATGTAGACATGTTTTAATGTGTTTGTTCACTCATTTCACTCTGTATATAGTCTATATTAAATATCTAAAACATCTTATATTTGTGAACGAAGGAAGTAGTTGTTTGGATGTTGATCTATGAGGTGAGCGTAGGAGGAACTATGTTCAAATTTTATGCGCGAGGGTGAGACTCGGAATCGGGTTGTTTAGCGCATCAACTTGTGCTGCTAACCGGTATGACTCTGGGCCTTTCTCACTATTTTCTGATGAACGTATAGAAATTTTGGAATGTTCTTGTTACCCTCATGAAACTTACTTCTTCGACCCAGCCCATCTGCAAAAATTACGCCGGCACGTGCAATGGAGGATTTCTATTCCCATTGTTCCTATTTACATGGCGACGTTGATTTCCATGATTAAAAACTCGAATTTAAATGTGTCAAAAGATTTCTGATCTTTTATGAATTGTTCATGAGACATGTGTACATCCCCCAAAAATTCAAAATACATGATGAAAACAAAAAAACGGCATGAAAAGTGTCCAAGAGGACAAAAGAAAAAGCTAACATTATTCATGTTGAATCTGTCTTTTTTGTTTCTCTTTGTATATTCTGATTTTTATTTTATTTTTTTAGAGGGGGTGGACACACGTATTTTTTGAACATTCGCAATTGTTTTGAGAATTTTTAAAACTTTTATTTTTTTTCTAAACTAGAAGCATGAGAGCATATGAATGGTGGTATTACTAGATGTTCTTTTGGGCCAGTGATATTTGTTTATCATAGTACTCCCTCCATTCACAAATACAATATGTTCTAACTTTTTTGTGAATCATTTTATGTAGATACGTTTTAGTGTGTTTGTTTGCTCATTTCAATGCGTATGTAGTCTATATTTAATATCTAAAACATATTATATTTGTGAACGAAGGATGTAGTTTTTTGGATGTTGATGTATGCGGTGAGCGCGGGAGGAACTATGCTCAAATTTTATGCACGAGGGCGAGACTTGAAATCAGATTGTTTAGCGCATCAACTTGTGTTACTAACCGGTATGACTCTAGGCCTTTCTTAGTATTTTCTTATGTATGTATAGAAATTTTTGACTGTTCCCGATAACCTCATGAAACTTCTTCGACCTAACCCATCTGCAAAAACTACACCGGCACATGCAATGGAGGATTTCAACTCCCATTGTTCCTATTTACATGATGACGATGTTTTCCTTGATTAAACTTTTTTCATTAGGTTTGGATTGCTTACCACATGTGCCATGTTTTTTTTTGAATATTTACTGTGAGGCAAAGCCCCACAGCCCGTTATTAAGATAAACAACTGTACAGGCAGAATAAATAAAACTATGTACAAGATCTATGAGAAGAAAAGGATACCTCTACCTACCTGAAGTTAAACTAGGGAGCCAATCCAAGCAAGCAATTTGTACATGGTGTCCTCTCTAAGCCTATGAGCTAGAAGAGTAATATCATGTACAAATTTACACCTCCAAGTACTAAAAGTGGCTCTCTCCCCTCTAAAGGTTCTTCCATTCCTAAGGATCCAAATATTCCAAGCTGTTGTTAGCATTACTTCGAAGAAGAAAGGATGCTTGAAACTGGATCTTGCATGATGGATGCAGTGCTGAATATTAGGGCCTCTGGACCAGTCAATGCAGAGGTAGTTCCAAACTCTACGACTGAAATTGTAGTTGAAGAACAAGTGCAACATGTCCTCATACACATATTCATTGCAGATTACACAAAGATTATCATCCAACGTAGATCTCCAGTGCCTAGGTACCAGCAAATCCTTGGTATTAAGTCTGTCAAAGAATAACAACCAACCAAAGACTTTGATCTTCATGGTACACCTACCCTGCCACAACCATTTACAGGGCTGAATTGTGGGTAAATGTGAATGCATGATTGTACAGAAGCTCTTGGCAGAAAAACATCCTGATTTGCCTAGGCATATCCAAACATCTGGCAGGTTAGGATCCATGTTTAAGAACATAATCCAGCCTTCCAATACTTGCAACTCCAAGGCAGCCTCTTGAGAGAGGGGCAAGTAGAACATGGAAAAAAGATCCTGCGACAGTAGGAATTCGCGCACTGATACGTTATCATTGTTGACAAAGGAGAATAATCTAGGCAACCTCCAACACAAGGGTCGTGAGGAACCACCAATGAACCAGGCATCAGTCCAGAAAAGGGCAGAGTCCCCCATGTTAATATGCACAGAAGCAATAGAGTGTAGGCATCATGAAGTTTGAGCACATCCCTCCACCAGAAGGAACCAACTGGAGTGGTAGCATGAGGGACACTGATGTCTACTACGCACCTTTCTTCATGGTTTACGGAGCAGAGGCGGTTCTCCCTAGTGACATCCGTCACGACTCACTTCGTGTGGCGGCTTATGTTGAAGCTGACAATGAAAAAGCACGTCAGGAAGCACTTCACCAGTTAGATGAGAAGCGTGACATTGCGGCAGCTCGTTCGACGATTTACCAGCAAGATCTGCGCCATTACCACAGCTGCCGGGTTAAAACCAGGACTTTTCAAGAAGGCGATCTGGTGCTCCGGCTCATCCAGGATCAGGCTAATATGCACAAATTGTCCCCACCTTGGGAAGGACCCTTTGTGGTCAGTAAGAATCTCAACAATGGGTCATACTACCTTATCGATGTTCGAGGACACAAAGACTCACGTAAGTCAGAGGAGGAGACCCACCGGCCGTGGAATATTGCTCATCTTCGGCCTTACTACACTTGAGCCAATGGCTCTTCTGATGTACATATTTTTGACAATGTATATATTATGATCAATATAATAAACCAGCATCCCTGCTAAAGCAGGGCCTCTGTCGTTTTTCCTTAATGAGTGTTTGGTTACTTGGGGGCTTCCGGCTTATGGGCGAAGTTATGATTACCCTTTGAACTGGCTTATAAGCCACTGAAAAAAAACTTGGGGGCTTGCTACCCAGGTTAAAGGGACCAAAGAGAGTCTATTGCAAAAGCACAGCTCAAACATAGGTGCCCCTTGAGCACAGCTCAAAAATATTGCTTGGGGGCTCCTTGTTCTAAAGAACAAAGAGTTTTTATAACCCTTGTAATAGGCTTAAAAGCCAGGCTTGGAAGCCAGGTGTATTCACCTAAAACCCCGGGTTATCCTGCCTTTTTAAGTAAGCCACTCCGCCCAGGTAATCCTGGAATGACCCGCCGAACGTTTGACAAGTCAATCTTATACAGACCCTGAACTTGTCAAAGTTAAAATGACGATTGGTTATGTGAGGTCCATCTTATAAGGATTGTATATAGGTTTAACTCAGTGGCTGTGCGGCCCGTGAAAGCACTCGATTTTCGGCCTGGCAGCCCATGAAAAGCCTCGTTTTTCGTTTTTTTTATTCGACAGATCTTTTGAGGTTTATTTGATGAGGCTTATAATGCTTTATGATTATAATTCACCTGTGTTTATTAACCCGGCCTGGCTTTTAACTATAAGTCGCCAGTATGAGATAAGATAATATCCGGTGTTTATTAACCCGGCCTGGCTTTTGACTATAAGTCGCCAGTATGAGATACGATAATATCCGGAGTTTATTAACCCGGCCTGATTTTGTTCATAAACCAGCAATCTATGATAATTACCAGTGCTCAAATTTTGGGTTATCACCCTTATTACACTAGCTTGGTAAACCAACAGTGTGGTCAAATATCACAGCTATGCCATATTTTGTTATAATTGAACAAATCCTGGTTATAAACTAGTTTAGTTTCCAGTAATGATATATTGGGTATTATGACATGTCCTATGGTAAACCATGGGACACTTGTGATCTGTTTTGCATATAGGAACAAACTCAAAAAGCTGATATTATAAGCATCAGTGGATCAACAGTTTCATGCAAAGCAGAACACGCACGATGGCACGGCAGACTCAAAGTTTTACTACCCTATTACATGCCTCCATTGGCCGAATGAGATCAAGTGTTTTTTTTCAAACGATCAAGTGTTTAGAACCGCCCGGCGGTTCAATCTTCTTGACCTTGCTGCTCGGAGTCTTCTGCATCATCCTTTGCCGGCTCTTCGTCTTCCTCTGCCGTCTGAAAAGTTGGTGATGACCAATCGATGCCAGATAAAGCTTCAAATTCAGCCTCATCATCTATAATCTTAGATGGATCGACTTCAGGAGCAAAGGTGTGCTTACGGACTGGCGGGATTAAGTCCATCACTTTGTAAGCCGGGGTCGGCATGTATTGATTCTTCTAGTTATAAGCCGGATGGTACTTGGAAAGGTCTGAGTCATTAGCAATCAGAGTGGCCATTGGACGAATTTCCTTTACGCAAGCTGAGAAGTCTTTTTGATCAAAAGGTGTACCATCTTCTTTCAAGCTTGGGTAACCAGTAGCTACCTCAGACGGGTCAAGCTCTGGTACCCATGCCTTGGCCCGGCTCAAAGCCGTCACAGTGCCGGCTCTTGCAAATGATCGCTTTATCTCATCAAATCTTACAGGCAGCACAGAGAGTTTACCAGCATGTCATACTCTAATTCGGCGGTATTGTTGGATGAAGCGGCCCAGACCGACATTACATGACCACGTTCATGAGACTGGTTCTACCGCCGTGCTTCGCACACAGGTGGCTAGTGGGTGTCTGTTTCTCCAACTTTAGTTGAATCGAGTTTGACTACGCCCGGTCCTTGTTGAAGGTTAAAACAGCACACTTGACGAAAAATCGTTGTGGTTTTGATGCGTAGGTAAGAACGGTTCTTGCTAGAAGCCCGTAGCAGCCACGTAAAACTTGCAACAACAAAGTAGAGGACGTCTAACTTGTTTTTGCAGGGCTTGATGTGATGTGATATGGTCAAGACGTGATGATATATAAATTGTTGTATGAGATGATCATGTTTTGTAACAGTTAGCGGCAACTGGCAGGAGCCATATGGTTGTCACTTTATTGTATGAAATGCAATCGCTATGTAATTGCTTTACTTTATCACTAAGCGGTAGCGATAGTCGTAGAAGCAATAGTTGGCGAGACGACAACGATGCTTCGATGAAGATCAAGGTATCAAGCCGGTGACGATGGTGATCATGACAGTGCTTTGGAGATGGATATCAAAGGCACAAGATGATGATGGCCATATCATATCACTTATATTGATTGGATGTGATGTTTATCCTTTATGCATCTTATTCTGCTTTGTTTGACGGTAGCATTATAAGATGATCTCTCACTAAAATTTCAAGGTAAAAGTGTTCTCCCTGAGTATGCACCGTTGCCAAAGTTCGTCGTGCCGAGACACCACGTGATGATCGGGTGTGATAAGCTCAACGTTCATCTACAATGGGTGTAAGCCAGTTTTGCACACGCAGAATACTCGGGTTAAACTTGACGAGCCTAGCATATGCAGATATGGCCTCGGAACACTGAGACCAAAAGGTCGAGCGTGAATCATATAGTAGATATGATCAACATAGTGATGTTCACCATTGAAAACTACTCCATCTCACGTGATTATCGGACATGGTTTAGTTGACATGGATCACGTGATCACTTAGATGACTAGAGGGATGTCTATCTAACACTACAAAAAAATACACTTCCGTGATGATACGTGTTTGTCACAGTAGGTCGCGTTTTTTGTCATGCATGTACATCCATGACGATTTTATGACAGAATCAAGATAGTCATACCTGTGCTGTCGTAGAAGTGTTCCATGACATTACCAAAATTATCATCACGGAAGTGTCCACTTCCATGACGATAAATCGCACGTCACAGAAGTGCTTTCGTCAAGGGTGACCGACACGTGGCATCCACCGTAACGGAACGCCGTTAAGCTATCGGGTCGGGTTTTGGATCCGATAACCCGTTAACAGCCTCGACCAATGGGAAATTTCCACGTGTAAAATTCTTATTGGCCGGACGAAACACGTATCAGCTCATCAGTGGGTCAGATAGGCGCCTATGATATGTCGACACGTGCCACGGCCCACTACTGGCCCATTTAGCTTACAAAGCCGGCCCGTTTGACTTGGTCAAAAGTTAACGGGCTGGCCCATGAAAAGCCTGTTAACGGTCTCTTCGCAAATAGCCCATTTTACGGCCTGTTAACTGACGGCCCGTTAGGCCCTAAAGGAAATCGGCCCAACAATGTCATGTGGGCCGTCGAATATAACACCAGCCCATTTCACTTTCGGCCCATGTATGGCCCACGACGTCTTTCGGCCCATATGAGGCCTTCGTATCTTTCGGCCCTTTACAGGCCCACGGTGACTCTAGCCCATGATGAACAGTAATTTTCTTTATACCCGTTAACGGCCCGTGATTTACATGGGCCGTTTCTAGCCCGTGTTAGCTTTCGGCCTATTGACGGCCCATACGTTCTTGGGCTCCTTTTCGGCCCTCGATTACTTCCGGGCCGTTACTGGCCTGTTCCCCTAATGGGCCAAATTCGGCCCATGGCAAGAGTCGGCCCGTTACTGGCCTGTTCCCCTAATGGGCCAAATTCGGCCCATGGCAAGAGTCGGCCCGTTACTGGCCTGTTACCCTAATGGGCCAAATTCAGCCCATGGCAAGAGTCGGCCCGTTTCTAGCCTGTTAACCCGTTTCCAGCCCGTCCTATATTCTGGCCCATTAACGACCCGTTATGCCTGTGACAGAATTAAGCCTTTGCTATCCTACGGCCTGTTAACGGTCTGTTACCGTGCTGGGCCGATACCAATTACGCCCGATTATGGCCCATGTAGACCCATTTATCCGACGGCCCAAGGCCCACCGATTACAGGCCCATTTATCGACGGCCCGTAGGAGACCCATGGATCCTACGGCCCGTATATGGCCCATGGTAGTTGCGGACACTAGCAAACCAGGGAAAAAGAAGACTAGGAAATAAATAAGGCCGAAACTAACGCTAGGCTATTAAGGCGATTGCACAGATTACATCCACTCAGCATCAAAGATCGCCACCAGTGCAAATATACGGAACACCCTACACTGTACAAAAATGGCTTGCTGTTTTCTTCAGCCGGTGGCTGCACGTTAAGAATAAATTTTGTATCGCACCAAAACAAATTACAACTATATAACAAAAGGAAGGTTGGCATAAAACTTAACAGTCTAGCAGATAAATGCACCACCAGAAGTTCAGAAGCTCCGTTCATTTGACCTGACTGTTATGTTTTCATGCAGTATTGTCCGATGGAGCACCATAACCCTCGCCTTCATTTCCCCTAGGCTCCTGAGCAACATAGCAAATGTTTGATAGTCTGGTTTCAAAACCATGCATATCTTGACGACATTGAGCGATGTTTCTCCTTGTTTCACAAAGGGTCTCTGTTAGGGAATGGACTTGTGTCTGGAGCGCAGATACAACATTGCTTTGAGCTTGCATATCTTGGTCATGAGGCGGTTTGGACGATATTGCCTTAACAACCAACCCAGTATTACGCAGGAACGTGCTTTTGGCACTGTTAGTGGACAGGTACTGACCCACTGCAGCAAGAGCTGACATTGCGGTTATAGTTGCCTCGCCACCTTCAGAAGGTGGCGGTTCCACCATTTTTTCCATAGCTTGCTGAAAAGTTGAGGTTTTACATTAGTACTACCAGAACAGAAGATATTAAGGAGGCAGAAAAACCAAACAAAATAGCTTTGGTCTATATACAGAACTTATTCTGGTGAACCCATGTAAAATATTAGTTGTATTTTATTGCAAAGTACATAATAAAACCAGGTTCCAAACATATGACCATGTACCATCGCTAATGTATTGTCTATTTCTTCACATTGTGTTGAGGGCTAAGGATAAAGAGACAAAGTTTATAATACGGTAAGCATAGTATGACATCATTCATATCACAAAACAACTGAGAACAGACAAACAGGCAATTGTAACGTTGTGTGGGCAAGTCCAGCACGGAACTAGATTACGGGTCAAGATCAAAGGAACATCACTCCTCTCTTTTAAACCTTGTAAGGTGCAATGATACGCTAAGACAATTGTGTATAAAATTGAAAAGAGTAATAGACATTGGTTGCAAACCAAGCAGTTCAAGGCACAAGTCAGAGTAAGTAGTAGTTAAAAGGCATGAGGATTAAGGACTTACAATAGCGGATTTGACTGGTGTAGTCATGCCCTTCTTCTTGCTGGTGTGACAGTCCTTGAAGATTTCCACAGCATTTGGTTCAGGTACTTTTTGGTCCTTGCGGGCTTTCCTCTGCATTTCGAACAAGTCAATATAGATCTGATAATATGGTACAGCGAAAAGAGTGAAACATCAGCTAATTACAAGAGCCTCGCAGTGTGCAATATAGCTACGAGATCCTGTCATCTGTTGGAATTTCACTTTCGTACGGTTGGCCTTATTCTTTGAACAGTTCACCTACAAGAAGATAGATTTGTGTGGCACATGCGTAAATAGGACTTCAACATGTGATCTGATCACATATATATAATGTACCTGATACTTCGGATCAGACCAGTGTTTAAGAAGGCCCCTCCAGTCTTCATCCGATATATTTTCCACTGGAGATGTTTGGGAAAGTTCACTGTTAGCCTTGCCTTCAAAGTGAGTTTTCCTCAAGTTATACCGATACTGTCGCAGAGCAGAGTTGAAAACATGGGTGCAAGCTTGTCTGGTTGCATCATCTTGGCTATCCAACTTGAACCTCATCTGTTGAAAATTATGGGAGTCTCATTATCAGCAACCTAGAAAGTATGGGACAGAGCAAGACGATATTACTAGTTTCCATACATAACCATACTTACAGATAAATGGTCGAGGAAGGTGTTGAACTGGGTTTCGTCTTTGTCATTCCTGTACTGAATCCATGTTGGGAGGATACGTACATGACACCTAACGGCAACCGCTGCCTCTGATACTAACTTGGCTGACTCTGTAGCATCATGTGGCCTTTTTAAACCTGCCTCAACACGGATCTCCATTCTTCCTCCTCTAGATTTAGTTAACCTATCAAGCATTATCCCTGATGTTTGTTTCCTCTTGCGCCTAGGTGCTAGTCCAACAACGAACATAGGAAGTGTTATTGTACATCAAACTATGAGACTACATATAAAGAAGCATGCAACTGTAACTTGACTCCAGCAACTACCTTCTTGCTGTTGAAGCTCACAAGGTTCATCTGATATTGCCAACTCATCTTGTGTCAAGAGTGCTTGGGAAGTAGTGTCAGGTGGCAAGGGAGCTTGGGAACGTGCTGCTAGCTCAGTTGACGCGCGAGTAAGTCGTGCAACTGGTAGTACTGTGGTAGGTGTTGCAAGAACTAGGGTTGTCTCTGCTTGTTTGGTGGCAGCTATTTGTTTCCGTTTGGCTTTTTTTGCAACTCGTGTAGCATGGGATGCCGTGTTTGTAGAATTTTCCGCTGGACTTTGACCTTCTATTGCACCATCAGTACTAGCAGAATCTGCAGGATTTATCCACTTCTCATTCCCTGCCATTCTGTGTTTCTTCCTCTTTCTCTATGCCATGTTAAGTCAAGCCGACAAGAAAAACGAATAACAATTTAATTCTTCAGAACAAATTGATGCGTGATGCAGACGAACTGAACTTTGATGTTAGACAACCACATGATAGGAGGATGTAATATGTATGAAAAACAGGACGGAAGAGATAACCAGAACTATGATGTGTAAACTAAGAAGAAGACATTTCACCAAATTAGAAGCAATGCAAAGGAAGGTAGACACCATATGAAAGATGCTACAAATATCGCTCTGCCAAGTTAACAGTGTCTCATCATAAATGGCATTTAAACAAATGTGAAGCAGTACAAGAAATAAATAATATGCAAGATGCAAACAACATCACACTACCATGTTAGAGGTCTCTCGTCATTAGTGCCGTTGCATATTCACAGCATTGCATATTCACAGCTTATGATGTGTAAACTAAGGAGAAGGCATTTCAACAAATTAGAAGCAATGAAAGCTAGACACCATATGAAAGATGCAACGAATATCACTCTACCAAGTTATAAATGTCTCGTCATAAGTGTCATTTCAACAAATTAGTAGTACAAGCTAGAAAAGAATGTGAGATGTAACCTATATCACACTCCGAAGTCAAACGTGTCTTATGATAAGTGATTGTTGCAGGTTACACAACAGTAGTAATTTGATGTAAGAACATGGTGTGATAGACAGATATTGTATGTTCTAGAAACAGGAACACGTGTCTTATTCAAGTATAATGTGTAAAGTAAGCAGATGGAATTCAACAAAATTAGAAGCAATACAAGCTAGACATCACACATAACATGCAACCACATATAACAGTGCCAAGTTAGAGGGGGCACCGGTGATGCTGCACTAGGGGAGACGTGCTCATCATAAACACAGCTTTGTTGAGTGTCTATGCATGTGTTGTCTTGGAAATCATCTTGGGGGTGTGGAGGAGTAGAAACTGTAGAGGCCCTCCGTTCGGAAGGAGCACCTTTATCCACTGCCTTGCTAACTTCCTTCCGCTTTATTGATTTTGAATTGTCAAGTAAAACCGACAAGAAAAGGCAATAAAATTCTCTCTTCAGAACTCATTCATGCATGATACCGACAATCACTACTTTGATGTAAGGCAAACACATGATACCAGGATGGAATATGTACGAAAAACAGGACGGCATGGCATGTTCACAACTGTTTGTGTAAACTAAGCAGAAACCATTCCAGCAAATAAGAAGCAATGCAAGCTAGACACCACATGAAAGATGCAACCAATATGACTCTGCCAAGTTAAAAAAGTGTCCCATCATAAATGGAATTTCAACAAACTAGAAGCAGCGCATGCTATAAATCATATGAAAGATGCAACTAATATCGCACTGCATATACTAAAGGTGTCTCGTCATGTTGATTGATGCGGGATACAAAAAAACAATAGTTTTATGTAAGGACATGCTTAATAGACAGATGTACTATGTACTAAATACAGGAAGGCATGTCACATTAACAGGTATAATGTATAAGCTAAGCAGACTAGCACATGCAGTTTAACCAGATTGGAAGAATTACAATCTAGACACCATATGCAACATGCAACCACATATCACGCTGCCAAGTTAGAGCAAGCACCTGCGATGTTAGTGTAGGGGAAATGCTGTAATCAACTACAGAGCTACGTTCACTATCTTCATCTAGCATTTCTGTTTCTTGGGAATCATGTCGGGAGGTTGACGCTGCATTCTTTAAATGAGGAGTAGTCCCCTTGCCTGCCTGCCTCGTCATAAGTGATTGATGAGGGATACACAAGAACATTAGTTTGATGTAAGAACATGGTTAATACACAGATGTACTAGTATGTACCAAAAACAGAAAGGCATGTCATATTCAAAGGTACAATGTGTAAGCTAAGCAGATGCAATTTAACCAAATTGGAAGCAATACAAGCTAGACATCCGGCTGGAGTGGTGAGCATGATCATCTAGGACCTGAGAGCCTGGTGGGAGGCGGGCTGCTTCGCCACCATCGCAGCTTTTTAGTTGGCTTCCAGGTGATGCCTATCTTTGCTGGGCTTGTCACTGGCTCGGCTAGTGCCCTGACTAGCTATTTGTCTTCTGGTGCTCACGGGATGGTGGTTCATGTAAAAAAATATCTTTCCTTATCTTACCGACTTCGGCCTTTCGAATACAAGCTAGACACCATATGGAACATGCAACCACATATGACACCGCGAAGTTAAAGCAAGCACCTGGGATGGTGGTTCATTGCGAGCGAGGTCATCAACTCCAGAGCTACATTTACCGTCTCCATCTGCTGACACTGCACCCTTTATAGCGATGTAACGTGTCTTGCCTACCCGCACACGAAGCTGGAGCGACTTCTCTCTTTTCTTTTTGGCTTCTCTCCTGGCAGTAGAGTCTGCAATACCCTTGCATAAAAACACAATAGTGAGAGTAAAGGTGAAGTGTGTGTAGAACTAGTGCACTGTAAAAGTAGCAGATAGCAGGTGGCTGAAAAATAAATGACAGGAGACATATGATAGCTCTACAACATTGCATGGCAAACAAAATTAGATTCTACTCCGTATGATTTTGTAATATATGAGCACAGGAAATGCAGGTACTCCTCCAGCACACCACCACATGTGGTCATATCTAAGATAACAGTCGACTGAAAATAAATAGGTCAGTCGATTTTTTTAATGAACCGTCCGATCTATAAGGAACGGGCAGATGGCCTTCGTCTACCTCCCGCCAGTCACTGTTGACGATCTTTCTCGAACCGCCAGCGACCACCGGCCCAGACCCCTGCCTCCGCCGCCCCGCCCTCCCATCGACCTCACACCAGCGCCGTGCTTGGCAGCGCCCCCAGGCCATCCCTTTAATCCCGGCCGACCTCCAGATTGGGCGCCAGTAGATCTAGGCCGCACACGCCCCTAAGATAAACACCAAGGCGCTGCTTCCCCGGCGTAATAGGCGTACTAGCGCCTGTTACGCCGGGGAATGCTTCTGTTAATTGGGAATCAACTGGCCAGAAATTGAAATTCAGGGGGGCGACGGACCTCTAGCTAAGGTGAAATAGTATACGAGGAGAAACCTTGTGCATCGCGAGTTACTAGGAACATCTAGTATCAAGAAGAAGCGGTCAACTAGTGTCTTATGTGGGATGAATACGTGCAAGCAGAGACGTAAGATTTGCACGAATAAGGGAAGAGGAGTACCTTTTTCGGTTGCCGGTGTGGTCACCTCCACATGTCGCGCCGATCTTCTTCTTTTTACCGGGGAAACCGATGTTCTAGAGGGTGCAGGCTTGGACGAACCCATGGCCAAATTGTTGACTGTGTTGCCGTGGCCGTATGTCGGCGGAGGGGAAGCAGATCCGAGGCGGCGAAGGACGGCGTAGCAGGAACAGCTCCGGTGCGGTGGAGGGTGGCGAAGTTGGAGCGACAGCGGTGAAGCGCAGGACGGCGTGGTTGAACTGGCTCGGGTACGGACGGCTCGGCCTCGGCTTCAACTACTAGCCGTGGAGGGCGTTGCGGTTGAGGTTGCGGTGGACGATGACGTCGGGGTATCGGCTCCGGCGTGATGGAGGAGGGCGGCGGTTGATGGGTGGGATGAGGTGGCGGACGAAGGACGCCGGGGTTTCGCGGCTGGTGGAGAGGTAGTTTTGGCGCCCACGGAGTACGAATGGGGAATCGGACGGGTAGGGGGGAACCAAGTTTCGGTCTGGGATGCGCTTGTTTTTGGCTTTTTTGAACAGAAGATGGGACGCGCTTGTTTGAAATTTGGGGAAAGTACAAACTTTGGCCCCCTCTTAAATTTCGGACCTACTGCGGGTCGGGGGTAGGATGGTAATCCCAGGTATCCCAAATAGTGGGCGGGAGCGATTTCGGCCACGCGCATGTGTGCTTAGGCGGCCATTGTGTATGAATGTTTTTCTGATGTGGTTGCGTGGCGTCTAGATGAAGCTACAAACCTACCCCGGTTTAGACCTTTGGACGTCGGGCCAGTAGGTTTCACGGGTCGGAGTTATTAGAAAAGTAATTTCCTTGTACTACCAAACATTGGTCACACGCGGCTTCGGGCGAGTAGAGGCTCTTTTGGCGCTTCGTTCGAAATTTTGAAACACAAGCGTTCACGTTTAGAGTACTCTTGAACGATGAGGATTTACCTAAATAGACAACGTTATATTTGACCTTGTATGTTTGAAAACCTCATTAAATTATCCGCTTCTTTTTGAAATTTTGACACTTGAAAATCCTATAACTACGATTATTTTGGAATGGAGGAGCTAAATTTGAATCTATTTTGTACACGACTACATATGCTATTATGTACAAAATCAGAGCAAAGATTGGTGCCCCCATAATTTAGGTATGGTTTACAAATGCCATGATATCAAATTCAAATAATTGAATGGACTTCATGTTGAATTCGATTTTTTAAACCACCTTAAGTTGAATTCAAATGTATGCTAGTTCATAGGTAGCTATTTATAATGTCCATTGTGTAACTTTCGTATGTATAATGTGCTTTACACACACAACATGAACTATACTCACGTTTATATTCGATTGCTAAAGCGATGCATTTTCTGGAGTTCAAAATACTAACTATGTGGATCAATTGTGTCGAATAATAACATAGACATGCTCAGATTCGATAGAATCTAGATGTCTGATGGATCAATGACCGCTCCTTACGCGAATTGCAAATATCATGATCCCATCCTAATATTTGGATACAATTTATATCTTTAATCAATGTGTAGAGCAGTCTTTTACGTGTAGTTTCACTCTACATCGGTGGTCTCTCACACATGCTCACACACTCTCTCCCGAGGTGTCTTTCTCACACACATGCTCTAGATATAACCCTCCCTCCCTCTCGTAACCATTTACAACTATTTTCACTAACCTTTATCACAAGCACTCTTCCTCTCGCAAACATACACACGCACAATCCTCATCGACCCTTTCTATATACATGGACCTGCCTACGTGTCTCATGTACGCACATTATCTTTGCGCCTGTCTCTCACGCATTGTCTCACACCTCTCTTCCTAATCGACGAGTATGATTCTAGCAGAGCATTCTGTAGGATGCCCCTTAAAGTTAGGTTGGATGAATAGTAATATCAGTGATAAAGGGGTTACCTTAGTCCGAGAACCTAGGGTTACAAATCCTAGCCGGCTTTGTCAGTGGACATAGAGTCCTTCACAATTCTGCTATCTTTGTCTTGTACGACTAGTCATCCATGGGTCTTCCTAAATGCGTCACGGGCCGACCAATGTGGCGCAGGTCGGAACCGAACGAAGGGCCTCACCTCGACCCACCGGACCTCACGCGGTGACACACCCTCTGCCCCCACGTCTCATTATCTTCTCACACCCACACATACCAACACAAACACCACATACACAAAAAAATTCTCCTGGTGCCTCTATTCCCTCCCCCCTTGCATATACACACTCAAGGGAATGGAATCTCTTGTCGTGACGTCATATTCGTCTCTCTCTCTCTAGACCACTCTCATTTCTCGTGCTATCTCTCCCACGCCCCCCCCCCCGTCGGCCCCTCTATCCATGCCTCTCTCGAATACGTAATACACACACATACCTCTCTAGGCCCCGCCAAATGCATCAACTACACATTCACACATGTTACATCACGTACCCCATTGATCTAAAAAGCCCTCTCTTCACGTTTATTTCGCATACAACATTCCTTTTGAATAAAGTGTGGCCAAAAAATTATTTTAGAGTTTCTACATATATACAACATTACAAAGTTATATGGAGGACTACGAACGCTAATTTGCATTGCATGGTGCCCACAATGATATTTATTCCGCACTGTGAATTTGTATATTTTTATACTATATACAAAGTTAGTCATAATAAAGAGAAACGAAGAGCATCTCTCTCTCCATCGCATACCCCCCTATACGCCCCTTTCACGTATGCACACAAAACTATCTCCAGGTCCTCTAAAAGTAAGCCCCCAGAAAATTCACGCATGTTTCATCTTTCTCTTGCGATATATGCAATGACGATCATTATATTTGAAGCGAAAGCACGACACATACATTGGACTTCAGAATCCACTCATTACGGTCACCATTTACGTTTAGTGGTTATTATACAGTCATGGGCTCATCGTACAACTCTGTATTTGCTCATGACATGACTAGTTGACCAGTTAAACGCTCCACGTGGCACCTCTAGTGTTGCATCACATTATCTCACTACCATTGTGCCCACCTGTCGACTTGTATCAACTCACTAGTAGAAAACAGGGCATAGGTCACAGGGCAGTTTTCACATTAGCCCCGGATCAGTCACGAACCGGGACCCATGGGGGCATTCGTCCCGGTTCGTGAGCCCAGGGGGCCGGCCGGGGCCTCGTGGGCATTGGTCCTGGTTCGTATGGAACCATTTGTCCCGGTTCGAGCCACGAACCGGGACTAATGGTCCTCGCTCCTGGCCCACAACCATTTGTCCCGGTTCTTGGCATGAACCGGGACAGAAGGCCCGGATTTAGTACCGGTTCATGCCACGAACCGGGACCAATGAGGTGCCTATATGTACCCCCCGCCCGCGAGCAGAGCACTCCAGTGCTCTGTTTTTCTCTGGCCGGCGAGGGGAGGGCTTTGTGGTGCTCTAGCTCACCTCCTATGCACATGAGGTGTTCGATGAAATGCCCGAGCCACACTAGTTAAGCTTTGTCCTCTCGAAGCTCAACCTCAAAGCTCCATTTTCCTCGATACTTGTCTAGGTTTAGCGGCCCGTCACGTCCCATTCCCGTCTTCACCGCCGTCGACCGCCCGCGCCGATCTCGTCGCCGGCAACACCGTGGTGAGCCTCTTGTTCTTATCTTCTTTTTGAAAGAAAAAAATTCTTACTTTAGATAGATACTTGTCTAATTTTCTTACTATTTTATACCTTCTTATTACATAGTGCGATGGTTTTGGTATCCGCCCCCGTCGGCCCTCGTCATGTCTATGATTCGGATGTGGTATATATTATCTTTTTATAACTATTTGATTCATTTATTGTTTATGACAAATATACCGACCAGCGTGACATAGATTTTATTTATCTAGGAGGTGGTTGAACCGGAAATTCTAACCGACCCTATTGTCGAGAGGTTAAATTTAGTTGAAGAAGAAAACAATTACTTGAAGGAAAAAATAAAAAAAATTGAGGAGGAGAAGATGATATTGGAGTTGCATGTTGCGGATGTCGTCGATGATCACAAGATCAAGATGGATGCAATGCGCTTGAAGATTAGAAAGATTAGAAAATATGCCATTCATACCGAGGCTTGGTATCATTATGCCGTTGGATCAATTGTTACCTTGGTTGCGATTATGATCGCATTTGTTTTCGCATTGAAATGTTTTACATAGTTTCAATGTATGGTTTAATTAATAGATGCTCTGGAGAGCTATATATATGTTGTTAGATGAGAACTATGTATGTACTTTGGTTCTAATGTGATGATGAACTTCTATTAATTTGGTCACTTAATTTTCTATTCATGATGTTCTGTAATGGTTTTTGACACACTTAATTATATATAATGCACGCAGATGAACCGGCAATGGATGTACGGTGACAGACACACCTTCGAGTACATTAAGGGCGTGCATGATTTTCTCGAAGTGGCTGAGGCAAACAAGCAGAATGGTTTTATGTGTTGTCCATGCCCTACATGTGGGAATACGAAGTCTTACTCTGACCGGAAAATCCTTCATGCCCACCTGCTTTACAAGGGTTTCATGCCAGACTATAATGTTTGGACGAGGCACGGAGAAATGGGGGTTATGATGGAAGACGGCGAAGAAGAAGAGGACGATGACAACTATGTGCCCCCTGAATACGGTGATGCTGCAACGGGGGAAGCTGCTGAAGATCAAGAGGAACCAGACGATGTGCCCAATGATGCTGCAAGGGGGGAAGCTGCTGAAGATGAAGAGGAACCAGTGCCCGATGATGATGATCTCCGCCGGGTCATTGTCGATGCAAGGACGCAATGCGAAAGTCAAAAGGAGAAGCTGAAGTTCGATCGCATGTTAGAGGATCACAAAAAAGGGTTGTACCCCAATTGCGAAGATGGCAACACAAAGCTCGGTACCGTACTGGAATTGCTGCAGTGGAAGGCAGAGAATGCTGTGCCTGACAAAGGATTTGAGAAGCTATTGAAAATATTGAAGAAGAAGCTTCCAAAGGATAACGAATTGCCCGACAGTACATACGCAGCAAAGAAGGTCGTATGCCCTCTAGGATTGGAGGTGCAGAAGATACATGCATGCCCTAATGACTGCATCCTCTACCGCGGTGCTTACAAGGATCTGAACGCATGCCCGGTATGCGGTGCATTGCGGTATAAGATCAGACGAGATGACCCTGGTGATGTTGACGGCGAGCCCCCCAGGAAGAGGGTTCCTGCAAAGGTGATGTGGTATGCTCCTATAATACCACGGTTGAAACGTCTGTTCAGAAACGAAGAGCATGCCAAGTTGATGCGATGGCACAGTGAGGACCGTAAGAAAGACGGGAAGTTGAGAGCACCCGCTGACGGGTCGCAGTGGAGAAAAATCGAGAGAAAGTACTGGGCTGAGTTTGCAGCTGACCCAAGGAACGTATGGTTTGGTTTAAGCGCGGATGGCATTAATCCTTTCGGGGAGCAGAGCAGCAATCACAGCACCTGGCCCGTGACTCTATGTATGTATAACCTTCCTCCTTGGATGTGCATGAAGCGGAAGTTCATTATGATGCCAGTTCTCATCCAAGGCCCTAAGCAACCCGGCAACGACATTGATGTGTACCTAAGGCCATTAGTTGAAGAACTTTTATAGCTGTGGAATGGAAACGGTGTACGTACGTGGGATGAGCACAAACAGGAGGAATTTAACCTGCACGCGTTGCTGTTTGTAACCATCAACGATTGGCCCGCTCTCAGTAACCTTTCAGGACAGACAAACAAGGGATACCACGCATGCACGCACTATTTAGATGACACTGAAAGTATATACCTGGACAAAAGCAGGAAGAATGTGTACCTGGGCCATCGTCGATTTCTTCCGACCAACCATCAATGTCGAAAGAAAGGCAAGCATTTCAAAGGCGAGGCAGATCACCGGAAGAAGCCCGCCATGCGTACCGGTGATCACGTACTTGCTATGGTCAATGATTTACACGTAATCTTTGGAAAGGGTCCCGGCGGACTAGCTGTTCCGAATGACGTTGAGGGACACGCACCCATGTGGAAGAAGAAATCCATATTTTGGGACCTACCCTACTGGAAAGAGCTAGAGGTCCGCTCTTCAATCGACGTGATGCACGTGACGAAGAACCTTTGCGTGAACCTGCTAGGCTTCTTGGGCGTGTATGGGAAGACAAAAGATACACCTGAGGCACGGGAGGACCTACAACGTTTGCATGAAAAAGACGGCATGCCTCCGAAGCAGTATGAAGGTCCTGCCAGCTACGCTCTTACGAAAGAAGAGAAAGAAATCTTCTTTGAATGCCTGCTCAGTATGAAGGTCCCGACTGGCTTCTCGTTGAATATAAAGGGAATAATAAATATGCCAGAGAAAAAGTTCCAGAACCTAAAGTCTCATGACTGCCACGTGATTATGACGCAACTGCTTCCGGTTGCATTGAGGGGGCTTCTACCAGAAAACGTCCGATTAGCCATTGTGAAGCTATGTGCATTCCTCAATGCAATCTCTCAGAAGGTGATCGATCCAGAAATCATACCAAGGCTAAGGAGTGATGTGGCGCAATGTCTTGTCAGTTTCGAGCTGGTGTTCCCACCATCCTTCTTCAATATCATGACGCACGTCCTAGTTCATCTAGTCGACGAGATTGTCATTCTGGGGCCCGTATTTCTACACAATATGTTCCCCTTTGAGAGGTTCATGGGAGTGCTAAAGAAATATGTCCGTAACCGCGCTAGGCCAGAAGGAAGCATCTCCATGGGCCATCAAACAGAGGATGTCATTGGGTTTTGTGTTGACTTCATTCCTGGCCTTAAGAAGATAGGTCTCCCTAAATCGCGGTATGAGGGGAGACTGACTGGAAAAGGCACGCTTGGAGGGGGGAACTCAATAATATGCAGGGACGGATATTCTTGGTCTGAAGCACACTACACAGTTCTACAGAACTCTACCTTGGTGACCCCGTATGTCAATGAACACAAGAACAGTCTGCGCTCCAAACACCCGGAGCAGTGTGACGACTGGATTACATGTGAACACATCAGGACTTTCAGCAGTTGGTTGGAAACACGTCTCAGAGGTGACACCACTGTTTGTGATGAGTTGTACTCGTTGTCCAGGGGACCATCTTCGACTGTATTGACTTACAAAGGATACGAGATAAATGGGAATACATTTTACACGATCGCCCAAGATCAAAAGAGCACCAACCAAAACAGCGGTGTCCGCTTTGATGCAGCAACCGAGAGGGGAAAGGACACATATTATGGTTACATAATGGACATATGGGAACTTGACTACGGACATGATTTTAAGGTCCCTTTGTTTAAGTGCAAATGGGTCAATCTGTCAGGAGGCGGGGTACAGGTAGACCCACAGTACGGAATGACAACAGTGGATCTGAACAATCTTGGGTACACTGACGAACCGTTCGTCCTAGCCAATGATGTGGCACGGGTTATCTATGTGAAGGACATGTCTACCAGACCTAGGAAAAGAAAAGATAAGGAAGCGAATACATCATACGATGAGCCAAAGCGGCACATAGTTCTTTCAGGAAAAAGGGACATTGTGGGAGTGGAGGGCAAGACAGACATGTCTGAAGATTATGAAAAGTTTAATGAAATTCCTCCCTTCAAAGTCAAGGCTGACCCAAGCATCCTGATAAATGATGAAGATTATCCATGGTTACGGCGCAATAAGCAAATGACACAAGCGAAGAAAAAGTGAAGACTTTCTCCCGCAACTATTATGATGATAGCATGCCAACTTTGTAATAGACGAGTATGATACCATTGTCCGTTTTGTACAAGAAATGCATCTAGTTTTTGCCGTAACCCTCTCAACTTTCTTGCACATGCTATGTGGATGAAATGATGATACCATGCCAACTTTCAACCTTTTCAGAGTTCATTTGAAATGCTTTATAAGCCCTGAGTGCAGAGAGGTTAGGCCCGTAAGCCTGCTTTAGAGAGGAGCTCGACAGCTCAGGCGCACCGCACCTTATGAACAGGTGCGGCTCTCTCTTAGCTAGCGAGGTGGGACTAAACTCACCACCACGCCGCTGTGCAAGGCCATTGGTCCCGGTTGGTGGCACGAACCGGGACCAATTCCACCCTTTGGTCCCTGTTGGTGCCACGAACCGGTACTAATGAGGCTGTGGCCCCACGAGCACCTTTAGTACCTGTTCATGGCACGAACCGGTACTAGAGTTTCTTACTAGCTAAGCAGTTTTTTAGTCCCACCTCGCTAGCTGAGAGGCAGTAGGAGCGGTTTATAAGCCCTGAGTGCAGAGACGATGAAGAAGAGGCGCAATGCTCACGTTGCTTAGCTTCAAGCCTTGAGGAATAAGGTAGACTGCATCGAGCTATGTGCAGTGCAGTCTACACTATTCCGAAAGGCTTGAAGCAAATCAACGCGCATTGCGCCTCTTTTTTATTTTTAATCATTAAAAGCAAAAAGAATTTTCATAAAGAACTTTTTTTGATAGAAACTTTAATAGCAGAAAGAATTATCATAAAGTAAAATAAATAAGTAATTAGAAACAAAATAAAATAAAATAAATAAGTTTTTTGTTGTAAGTAGAAATAAAACAAAATAAATATAGCAAAAAAGAAAATAAAAAAACTAAATACAGCAAAAAGAATTTTCATAAAGAACTAATGGCACTAATAGAAAGTTTATATGTTTTCTAAAACTAATGGCACTAACAGACAGTTTATAATTTTGCTGACCTAAAAGCAAAAAAGAATTAAAAATAAAGAAAAAACAAAAGAAAATAAATAATGCAAAAAATTTAAACAACTGCCACCTATTGGGCCACCACGGCCTGAATACGACTAGAAACCCAACCTGGGCCAGGATTCAGGCCCGCAGAAGGCCCAATAGGCCAACAGACAGCACAGTGTGACATTAGGCCCGTAAGCCTGCATTTGAGAGGAGCTCGAGAGGGCAGCCGCAGTGGAGCTTATAAACCACTCCGAGCCCCTCTCAACTAGCGAGGTGGGACTAAACTTTTGGCCGCGGGCAGCGCAAGGCCTTTGGTCCCGGTTGGTGGCACCAACCGGGACCAATGCCCCCCCTTTAGTCCCGGTTGGTGCCACCAACCGGGACCAAAGGCCGCCTCTTCCCGCCCTTTGGGCTGCTGAAAAGAGGCCTTTGGTCCCGGTTGGTGGCACCAACCGGGACTAATGCCCACCTTTAGTCCCGGTTGGTGCCACGAACCGGGACTAAAGGCTTTGCTATATAAGTCCACACTTAGGAAATTTTCAACATACCTCGCCAGTTGCCCCCGACGCCGCCAGGCTGCCCGTGCTCGCCGTCGCCGCCCGCTCCTCATCGCCGTCACCCCGCGCCCTTGCCTCGACGGGTCGCCGCCCGGTGCTCGTCGCCGTCGCCCTGCCCCCACGCGCCGCGCCGCCTCGTGCTCCCCTGCTCGCGCGCGCCGCCTTGGCGCCCCGAGCCCCCTACCCGGCCCGCGCCTGCTCGCCGGCGCCCTCGCCGCCCCCGCCCCGTCCCGGCCCCGTGCGCCGGCGCCCTCGCCGCCCCCGCTGTGAGAGCCGCTGCCCCGCCTCTGTTTTTTATTTTTATTAGTTTAATTTTTTTGTTCATATGTGATGTATATGTGTATGTGGCTATAATGTATATGTGAACAAAAAAAATTTGTATGTATGTAGATGTTCAAAATGTATGAATATATATGTCAAAAATGTTTTTTTGTTCATAGAAAGTTTTTTGTTCATATATAGAAAGTTTTTATATATGACAATGGATATATATTCGATATATATGAGAAATGATGATCCACATGGAAAAGTTTTATATATGCAAAAGTTACAATTTTAGAAAAGTTTTATATATCTAGCTAGGAAGGGAAGAAGAAGAAAAAGAAGGATAGGAAAGAAGAAAATAAGAAGAGGAAAGAAAGAAGAAGAGGAGAGGAAGAAGAGGAGATATAAATAAGAAGAGGAAAAAAGAAGAAAAAGAAGAGGAGAAGAAGAAAGGAATAGAGGAGAAGAAGAAAAAATAGAAAATATTCTATTTTTCTTCTTCTCCTCTATTCCTTTCTTCTTCTCCTCTTTTTTTTCTTCTTTTTTTTTCTTCTTTTTTTTCTTCAATCCTCTCCTCTATTCCTTTCTTCTTCTCTCCTCTTTTTATTTCTTCTTCGTTTTCTTATGCTTTATCGGGTCTGTCGTCGTCGATATATACCCCTCCCGATAACTTCAACACGAGGGGGGATAACTTCAACACGAGGGGGGGTCGATATACCCCCTCCCCGATAACATTATTTTCCCGTGTATATATGTCGTCGTTGTCGATATAACCCCCTCCTGATAACTTCAACACGTGGGAGGGTCGATATACCCCCTCCCCGATAACATTATTTTCCCATGTATGTATGTTGTCGTTGTCGATATTACCCCCTCCCGATAACTTCAACACGAGGGGGGATAACTTCAACACGAGGGGGGGTCAATATACCCCCTCCTCGATAACATTATTTTCCCGTGTATGTATGTCGTCGTTGTCGATATAAAACCCCCTCCCAATAACTTCAACACGTGGGGGGGTCGATATATACCCCCTCCCCGATAACATTATTTTCCCGTGTATGTATGTCGTCGTTGTCGATATATATAACTCCCTCCCAGATAACTTCGACATGATGGACGGTCGATATGTATACCCCCTCTCGACCGTGATAACTTATACCATGGGAGCACCCCCCCCCCCCGGCCCTCTCGCTCGACCAAAACTCTCGAGGACACCCAAACCCTAGAAAAAAACGATGTCGGTCTCCTACCCCCTCCCGCCGCGCCCCTACCCTTGAAGCGTTGCCTAGGCCACCCCAAACCCGGAATAAGCTAGGTCTACGTTTGCACTAATATATCCACCTGCTGTCATGTTTGTGTAATAATTGCCATGTTGTAATATTTGCAGAAACAATGGAGCACGGACGAGATGAGCAAGCAGAAGATGTGTTGGGGGACATAATCTTAGCCGGAGGTGATATCTTGTCGTATCTTAACGACAATGATGGTCTGGAAGAACAGGGTGAAGAAGCAGGCTGCGGTGATCGAAGAGTGGAGGAGCAAAGACATGATTATGATGGCTCCGGTGACCCAATGCTGGTGCAAGAAGGAGCCCGTGGTGACGGCTCCAGTGACCGAACAGAGTCCGGCCAGGTAAATATATTAGTTAAGCCTGTGCTGACTAGCTAATTGATGCATTCATTGTTTTGGTATGTACACATATTAATTAACACTCGTCTTTCTTCTTTTTTCTAGCCCTCCGGATCGAGCACAACTGTGGTAAAGAGACGAGGCCCGAAGAGAAAGTTGCGCTCGGATGAAAGGTTTGAGATCACAGCAATCGCCCGTGACGGCCAACCGATTGAACCCCTCCGGACAAAGGATGCTTTTGCTGCTCAGTGCGGGGTTCTAGTTAGGGACAAGATCCCGATCAGCATCCACCAATGGTATAAGCCTAAGAAGGAAGACCCTGAGGTGTCTTATGTCAATGATATGCAGAAAGATGATCTTTGGACTGAGCTGAAGGCAAATTTCACCCTACCGCCAGAGGAGGATCCGGAGAAGCCAGTTATAGAGCAATTAATCAAGTCTCATGCTCTTAAGAAGATGGTAGACCTATTCAGGAGGTGGAAGAATGAGATGAAAACTTTTGTCGACAAAGAAGAGACACCAGAATTCGTCGGCCGGTATGAGAAGATCAGAGATCACTGGCCCACATTTGTGGCCCACAAGACATCGGAAAAGAGTAAGAAGATGTCAGCGACAAACAAGAAGAATGTTGCGAAGAAGAAGCTTCACCATCGCACGGGGTCAGGTGGCTACCTCAAAGCCCGGCCTAAGTGGGCCAAGTCTGAGAGGGATCTGCTTGATAAAGGGATCGAACCAGAGACAATGAACTGGCCAGACCGTTGCCGGACCTGGTTCTTCGGGGCTGGAACCTTGGACCCTGTATCAGGGAGGTGTCATTGGACGGACGAGCAACTTGCAATACCCGTCAAGAAGCTTAAGCACTATATCGATGCAGCGCAGCAAGGGACGTTCGTTCCAGACAGAGAGAACGACGAGCTCACAATGGCCCTCGGGAATCCTGAGCACCCTGGACGGACACGAGGCACGCCAGGCTCCGTTCCGTGGAAGGCTGGTTTTCCGGACGCGGGCGGTTACAAAACCCAGGAGAGGAGGAAAAAAGTGGAGCAGATCCAAATTCAGCGTCTGCACGAAAGGGTTCAAGTGCTAGAGGAACGAGACGGCAATAGAGATGCCGAAACTGCCCCCGAAGCTACACCGCCATCTCAGCGTAGAAGCAGCGTGGCTTCCACCGAGCTGCCTCAACTGGAGCATGCGGCTACTCCTAGCTACCCCGTGGATGCTATCATGGAGTCTCAACATTGCCACCTTATGGCGGAATGGCAGAACTTGAAAGTCAAGGCGGCTGTTGGCTCTGTTTTACCTACTGATCCCGGCGCAACCTACCACTGCCGGCCGATTCCAGAAGGATATACTAGGGTGATGGTGGATGAAATAACGGAGGGATTTGAGGACCTCCAGCTTGACCACCCTACCGGTGAAGGGGAGACTCGGCTGGGTTTAGCTCTGAAGACTCCATGCCTATGGCGGAAGTAGCTCATGAAGCTTCCGAACTGGACGGCTCCAGCGAGTAAGGGCACTCCGCCTCCTCCTCCGCCTCCTCCTCCGGCGAGTGATCAGGGCACTCAGCCTCCTTCTCCTGCGCGTGGCGGCACTCCGCCTCCTTCTCCGCCAGCGCCGGCGCGCCAGGGCAGCCAGCCTCCTCCTTCTCCGCCTCGTCAGCAAGGGCGGAAGAGAGCCGCCGCCGCTGCGGCTGCTCCGGCGCGTCGTAGTCCTTCTCCTCCGCCTCGTAAGCAAGGAAAGAAGACAGCCGCAGCCGCTCCGTCTGCTCTGTCGGCGTCTAGTAGTACAGCTGCCAGAGGCGGGAGGCAATACAGATTCGGTCCTTCTCTGAAGACTCCAGAGAAGTTACCATATGAGAGGACCGAGGAGGAGAACGCGAAGATCGTGCGAGCCGAAGTGAAGAACTTCTTTGAAGGGGTCAAAGCAAAGAAACATCCACCTCCGGAGGAGAAGGTAGATCCGGTGAAAGCAAAGCGCACTCTGGCTGCCCTGACAAAACCATCAAAGTCTCCGCCAAGAGGCAACTATGAGCGCGTTCTTGGAAAGGCATATGCCGAAGCAGAGCGGTCGGGAAGTACTGTCAGTGATAAAAGGATGAAAGAATGACGAGCTGGGAAAAAATTGCCCAGCTCGGCGAACAAGCGAACCAATCGTGCCCCCCGCTCAAGGTGTCAAAAGACATCGTCGCTAATGATCCGGGTATGGTGCCCGGTTATAGCAATCTTGGAGATTACCTGCCCGACGATGTACATTATGAAATCATGGAGGTGGACAACCACAAATACCATTACGGGAAGCCTCTCGTCAAAGATGTCAGATCTCTAAGCACGATGATGCGAAGACTACATGATTGGTACATGAAAACCTGCAGAGAGTCTGATGGGATGAGTACTTTGACGCTGAGAGTTAAACCGGAGCATGACCTCGTTGGAATTGAACTGCTGAATGTTC
Organism: Aegilops tauschii subsp. strangulata; assembly: GCF_002575655.3. NCBI lineage: Eukaryota > Viridiplantae > Streptophyta > Magnoliopsida > Poales > Poaceae > Aegilops > Aegilops tauschii. The sequence continues at coordinate 462,855,434 of NC_053035.3, forward strand.
CATTTGAGGATTTCTTCCAGTTTTACAATCTAAAGTCCCTCGATAAAACAACGATCACTTGCTACTGTCTGTAAGTAGTACTACTTCTGTCATTAAGTCTCTCTATATAGGTCAGCTCTTTCATTGCATGTATTTATACTTATCCTCACTATATTATGCAGATTGAAGATCGCCGAATTGAAGAAAAGACAAATCGGTGATATTGGGTTCATCAACACAAATCTCATAGATGCATATACGGTTGAAAAACATCCCAAAGAAGCCGAGGCCAACTTGCTACAATCGTTGGTATTAAATCAAAACAAAGATATAATACTCTTTCCTTACAACTTCAAGTGAGTGTTATTGTCTTCTGCATATTCGGTTTCCCTTATTAGTCCAGGTTATGGTAATGTAATTGATGACTTATGCATGCATGCGCAGCTTCCACTATATTCTCCTAGAGATTAAGCTTGAGCCGGGAGTAGTAACCGTCTTAGACTCGAGACGAAAAGATCCCCAGGACTATGCGAACATGACTCAAATGCTCCAGAAGTAAGTTAAATCGATCATTATCCACCATATCAGCAACTTTGTTCATTTCCTGATATCAAGTAATTGTTTTCTTTGTCTGGCAGGGTTTGGAGAAAATTCACCTCAAAAGCCCCGGGACTGCCGAACCAGCTGCAATTTAGACACCCGAAAGTAAGTACTATAGTAGCATGTTCCGCGCATCTCCTAGTGATTCAAGCGCTAGTTTGATCAATACCATTTAGCATGCTTGCTTATCAGTTTGATTGACCTCTATTTCTTGTAAAGTGGTTGTGGCAGCAACCCGGGAATAATTACTGTGGATACTACGTTTGCGAGTCCATCCGCTACCATACCTGTGAGCGGGGCTACACTGAAGAACAATATGAAGTGCGTAAGCAATAATATTCACAATTTTATTTTATTACCATCATTTGTGTTGAGTTTCATTTATTCATATATATATATGTATTGACCCCCTTCTTCAAATTAGATTTTTCGGAAGCGGGATCAACTCCTAGCAGAAGATCGTATGCGAGGAATTCAAGAGGAATTGGCGGCATTCTTCCTTGACCACGTGATCGCTGAAAACGGAGAATACTATGTGGACCCTGTGTTCCTACAATATAATTAGGAGATTGTATTGTAAGAGATAATTATTGTATATATGTAGCCGGTAGTGTCGGATAGATATACGAGAACTTGTTGTTCGACCAATATCTCGGAGAAGGAGAGGTGGTCGATATCACTTCTCTCTGTCTGCATATGTTCATGACGATCTTCTGTTTCCTTCATTTGATTACTAGCTAGCGTGTCTACTCCTCTCCACACGTATATAGCACGTAGCGTCGACCAAGCACGGAGATAAGAGAGGACACTTCTCTCTATTAATTAGCTAGCTAACACAATATATGAAACACCTAGATTAACCCCCCAAAACCCCTAAACCACCCCCTTTCAAAAAAAACAAAAACCTCAGCTCCTGCTAGGGGCTGACGCGTGGATGCCTATTGGTCCCGGTTGGTGGCACCAACCGGGACCAAAGGCCCTCCTACCTGGGCTCCCCGCACCGGCCACGTGGACGGCCTTTAGTCCCGGTTCGTGTAAGAACCGGGACTAAAGGGCTAGGGCATTAGTAATGACCCTTTAGTCCCGGTTCCAGAACCGGGACTAAAGGCCCTTATGAACCGGGGTAAAAGCCCCTTTTCCTACTAGTGACTCTACATCTACACTCTTATAAAATACATAAAATACATTCTTATAAAAATAGAGTTGGTGATGATGGTGTGCCTGCCATCCTGCAATATAGGCCGTCCGATTTATATCTGACGGATAGGAAAGAAACTATGGCAATTTTGCAAAAAGGTACCCACACACCTCTCCACATTTGCAAATAAGGCCTTCCCTCGTTCATCCTTTTCTCTCACAAGATAAACAAGTCATACAAATGCATCTTGATGTTACGTGCAACGCACGGGCATCTTGCTAGTAAGAATGAAAACAAACGACAAAAAAATATTTGGACGGTGGTTCGAAGTCATGACCGCGGGCACAGCGGACAAGGTGGCCTTGTATTGGTATGTTGAGCCGTCTGTTTTAACACACAGGAGC